>NC_133399.1:38539919-38842950 GCF_047511655.1 Castor canadensis
AAATCACCCCATAGGAAGATAGAATGCAGACTGTGTAATAGAAATATGGTCATTGAGAATACACGTAGATTCCAAGCCTATTGACACTGCAAATGCCTTCCATTTCTTCTTTATCCTGTGGCCATCCCTAACTTCCAGAGGGACTCGATACAGGCAACCTCCGGCAAGTAGGACACAATAAGTAAGCATCTCTGTTCAATCTCATGCTCTCAAAACTCATTTTTAATCCTGTAAATACATGCTCTAGGCAAACATGCTGACACGGGGGTTTGCATTATTTACCACAAATCTTTACTTAATCTTTAGCAAAAAAAACCTTTCCGATGAGAAACTTTGAGCACTTCATATACTGTAGCCTGACCTGTTTAAGAGAATTTTGCATTTGAAAGTTTACCCGATTGGAATGATCGTGCAGTCTTCTTTGAAACTCCCTTCCCGTGAACAGACTCTTTCATTTCAATGTCAGGCTGGATGGGTTTTGAAACAAGACATTTAAGAATTGTAGTAGATTGTATATAATATGTAGTTAATCATTGAAGATGAAAATTTAACTTATTACCTTCATGGGAAGATATTTCCTAGAGGACTCTAGAAAGACAGAGAGAAATAAAATCATTTACATGTGCTTATAACATGGCTACCATACATTCATGTAGAATTAATATGAACTCACTCCGTATAGATACTTTGTAACTAATTGCTTCAGGTTATCACTTAGGGAAGTTGTTTGCTTCCCATTTCTCATCATTTTCCTTATTAACAGGTCAGTGATTCAGAAATTCATTGAAAAACATCTGACATGACTGTAATTATACCAGAGGGTAATTCAAATATCAGAGGTGGTGGCGCAATGGAATGACATTTCTTCCTTAGTGGAAACCCTCAGCATAAGACCCTTCTAAGTAATAAGGAGAAGTGAGATCTTGAGGTATTTTATTTTGACCTCTGCAGTCATTTTTACTGAAAAATTTGCTTCATGTAAAGGATCACACATCCTTCCTTGCTAATGTGTCAAATTGAAAAGAATAATTCTTGTAAATGATATGCTTCAGACTTTGGTATTGCGTGCTTTTTATTTTGCATGGTTTGCATTGCTTTTGGACAGAAAAACATAAACATGCTATGAATTTACTGATAAAGAATAAGGACACATCTTTCGTTACATATCAACTTAAAGTTCTCAAAGTATGTTCATGTTTCCATGAATAAGATGAAATACACGTGTCCTATATCAACGTGATAGTGCTGATCATTAGAGAGACGAGATTTCAAATTTAAACACAGAAAACATAACGCTGACCTGATCTTTCAACTCTCAAAGCTGATGTTCAAATGGACCTCCATATGTTTTCCTGACACACTTCAGAGGTGAGTCATCAGTACATTACACTAATTTGTCATTGTTTTTCAGTGCGTCATGTGATTTTGGAAGTATGAGGGGTGAGAATTCATCTCGTACATTCATTTCTTATAAAGACATTTAATGAACTGATCAGTTTACATATATTCACAAGAATATATATGGCAGGTTCTTAGAACAATTATTTATTTTCTCCATACCTATGGGCTACTTCTATGACTACATTCATTCCTATACTTCAGAATTCTTCTATCATTTCATGCATTTAGTGGAACAGGAATAGAAAGCTCATGTAGGAAATAGTGTAGTCAATATATTTAGTATTCTAATGATGACACCTGGAAACATGGGCATCTGATAAAATCTCTCAACAAAGTATCAGGTTATAAAATTATCACATTGTAATCACTAGGTATTTTATATACCAACAATGGTGAGTGTGAGAAAAAAATCCAGAGAACAATGGCATTTAAGTTAGCCTCACAAATACTTAGGAATAAACTGAGGCTTCATTCCCAGTTCACTGCTCATGCACCTTGTTTCCTAACACTGCTACAATATTGGTCCACCTTGAATGAAAATTCATAACGGATTTCCTTCAGAGTTGCATTATATTTAAGCTGTTCCTGAATCTTGATCAAAGATACAACTCATTAACCTTTCACTTGTCTTTTACCTGAGGTGCAAAATGTGATAATGGAAGAAGAAATTGAATGTTCCTATGAACATTATACATAGAGGTCACTTTCTTTGGATATTAGCACATACGGGTCAATATACTCCATGTCATGTTAGGAATAAGCACTCTATGAAATTCATTCATAAAAGAGAGCATTTCTTACCTTTCCTTTGGCTGTGTGTCTCAGTTTCTCCTCTTTGATCAACATCACCAGAGTAATGAGCAACATCCTTCTTGGGAAGAGCCTCACAGATACTCTGTTAACATTAGTGCACACAATAATGGGTTTTACAACAGCGGTCTATTCGCTTTGCCAAAAGATACCTAAACTTGCAATTTTAGAAGCACTGACACTTGGACATGAGCCAAGCATATGTTGAGTGCCAAAGCTTTCAAATAGAGAACTTGCATGTGCTCTCTATATAGATCGTACTCTCAATAACTGGTAAGGACTGATGTGAACGAGAATCATGGATGTCACGACAAAAGAGATGCACCGATAGAATCCTAATACATGTGCCATCTCTGGCAATGAATGTACATCAGAATGTGGGAATGGACATTGAAATATGATCAAATTCAGGGACTTTGGCCAGAAAAGCATATAGGAATAAATCCAGTTTTTGAAAACTTCTTATAACTCAACATTATGCAACTTATATTCTGGGACACAAATGTTTTTCTCTGCAAACAAGATACAAGAAAAGAGCAGTAATTTGATACTAACGCTTGTTGAGTACAGAGCATTGCAACAGCAGCTTCATTGGACTTACAGGTCCTCATCCACATAGAGAGATTGCTAAAATAGTCACTGATAGGCAAAGTGGTAAAATAAAGGATAAAGTTGCGTGGAAATTTTAAATTTTGGTTCACATAACATCGTGAAAATCCCAAATTGGTCATGCAACTCTTTGCCACGAAGGAGAGAAACAGCAAAGTATACACAAATCAGTTTCACGGCAGGACAAGAACACTCATTTGTAATTGTGTGAAAGGCAGCAAGAACGTAGTTTACCCCTTCTTTCTTGGCAATATAACAGTAATGAGAAACAGACCTGCTTCCTGTATACTGTATAGATGTCTAGGACAGTATAATGGACAGATGGGTCCCCTGTCCTGCCTGTGGAGTACGCCCCTATCCTGGACATTCCCTTAGCTGTCTCCTTCCCAATGTTCAGCTGGGTCTTTAGTTATCACACTCAGGATTACCTCCTCTGGGAACATATTTACACACATGCCATCCCTATCATAACAAAACCCTTCAGATTCACCTTTATCCTAAATTCCAATGTCTTCTTTATTGCAAGTTTTTCTGGGACTGTTAATATTTCCTGTCTCCTTGCACTTGTTGCTGGTGATTACAGCTTTACCCTGCATGTGGTCGATACGCAATGTAACGACCTATCCCACCATCCCAAGAGATGCTCAAAACTTCAATAGGATTCAACATCAAACTACTTCAGTGCAAGCCGAGCCTCATGCACCAGTTACTGCACTGAGGTAGGAAACACCTCCTCAGCTTTCTCTCCAAATTAATAATACATGTGGTGACATTCACCTGTACTTAGTGTATTTATAGGGAAATGCCATGTGTCCATTCCTAGTGTCTCATAAGTTACATGAATGACAGTATTCTGAATATTTTCTAGTTTTCTTCATTGAAATGACTATTAGGTACAGGGAAAGATTTACTTGTACCCTGAAAGCCAGGGCAACAGAAGAAAGTGATTAGTTTCCTCGTAGGCATTGCATTGCTTCACATAACTGCATCCGTTCATGCATACTAGACACTGAAACAATTTATCAACATACACAAAACAAACACACACTCTCTTTGGCACCACTGTGTGGTAATTTCTAACCACAAGGCACGAGACACTCAGAATGCTTACTGTTAACGTGAAGTCAGGGACCATCCCTTGTTGAGAGGCTGTTGATTTCCACTAATTATTCATAAGACTCAAATTTCATCTTAACTATTTCTTATTTAAGAGGATTAAACACACAGAAGCATATATCTTATCCAGGATATTTGGGCCACAGTGCAATGGTTCCATTAGCTGTTAGCTGTGAAGCATCCTAAGACTGTCCCAATTTTTCTACCTAGTCCGAAGAACTTTAAGCTAATTGCCCATTAGGTTCTAGGGGTGCTTTAGAGCATCCTAAAAGGCAATTATCCTTGAACTATGTTACCCCATTGAACAAAATAAAACAGTGTAACTAGAGATGTCAAAATGTCAAAATTGAACATACCATTTCCAGTTTACTAGCACTATAGGCACCACTTTCTTTATATTCGTCTTTTCTCACTTGGGTGTCTGGTTCTGCCACAAAAAAAAAAAATCCACAAGTCTCAGTCCACCAATCTCACAACAGTTATATATAAATACACTGTTTATAGCAATAGATAGTTTCTGTTCATGAAGCCGGCATGAGTATTGAAATCTTATTATTCTAGTCTGATGGGACGCCTGATTGTAGGCATCAAAAAAACAATAACATAATTTGGAAATCACCCCATAGGAAGATAGAATGCAGACTGTGTAATAGAAATATGGTCATTGAGAATACACGTAGATTCCAAGCCTATTGACACTGCAAATGCCTTCCATTTCTTCTTTATCCTGTGGCCATCCCTAACTTCCAGAGGGACTCGATACAGGCAACCTCCGGCAAGTAGGACACAATAAGTAAGCATCTCTGTTCAATCTCATGCTCTCAAAACTCATTTTTAATCCTGTAAATACATGCTCTAGGCAAACATGCTGACACGGGGGTTTGCATTATTTACCACAAATCTTTACTTAATCTTTAGCAAAAAAAACCTTTCCGATGAGAAACTTTGAGCACTTCATATACTGTAGCCTGACCTGTTTAAGAGAATTTTGCATTTGAAAGTTTACCCGATTGGAATGATCGTGCAGTCTTCTTTGAAACTCCCTTCCCGTGAACAGACTCTTTCATTTCAATGTCAGGCTGGATGGGTTTTGAAACAAGACATTTAAGAATTGTAGTAGATTGTATATAATATGTAGTTAATCATTGAAGATGAAAATTTAACTTATTACCTTCATGGGAAGATATTTCCTAGAGGACTCTAGAAAGACAGAGAGAAATAAAATCATTTACATGTGCTTATAACATGGCTACCATACATTCATGTAGAATTAATATGAACTCACTCCGTATAGATACTTTGTAACTAATTGCTTCAGGTTATCACTTAGGGAAGTTGTTTGCTTCCCATTTCTCATCATTTTCCTTATTAACAGGTCAGTGATTCAGAAATTCATTGAAAAACATCTGACATGACTGTAATTATACCAGAGGGTAATTCAAATATCAGAGGTGGTGGCGCAATGGAATGACATTTCTTCCTTAGTGGAAACCCTCAGCATAAGACCCTTCTAAGTAATAAGGAGAAGTGAGATCTTGAGGTATTTTATTTTGACCTCTGCAGTCATTTTTACTGAAAAATTTGCTTCATGTAAAGGATCACACATCCTTCCTTGCTAATGTGTCAAATTGAAAAGAATAATTCTTGTAAATGATATGCTTCAGACTTTGGTATTGCGTGCTTTTTATTTTGCATGGTTTGCATTGCTTTTGGACAGAAAAACATAAACATGCTATGAATTTACTGATAAAGAATAAGGACACATCTTTCGTTACATATCAACTTAAAGTTCTCAAAGTATGTTCATGTTTCCATGAATAAGATGAAATACACGTGTCCTATATCAACGTGATAGTGCTGATCATTAGAGAGACGAGATTTCAAATTTAAACACAGAAAACATAACGCTGACCTGATCTTTCAACTCTCAAAGCTGATGTTCAAATGGACCTCCATATGTTTTCCTGACACACTTCAGAGGTGAGTCATCAGTACATTACACTAATTTGTCATTGTTTTTCAGTGCGTCATGTGATTTTGGAAGTATGAGGGGTGAGAATTCATCTCGTACATTCATTTCTTATAAAGACATTTAATGAACTGATCAGTTTACATATATTCACAAGAATATATATGGCAGGTTCTTAGAACAATTATTTATTTTCTCCATACCTATGGGCTACTTCTATGACTACATTCATTCCTATACTTCAGAATTCTTCTATCATTTCATGCATTTAGTGGAACAGGAATAGAAAGCTCATGTAGGAAATAGTGTAGTCAATATATTTAGTATTCTAATGATGACACCTGGAAACATGGGCATCTGATAAAATCTCTCAACAAAGTATCAGGTTATAAAATTATCACATTGTAATCACTAGGTATTTTATATACCAACAATGGTGAGTGTGAGAAAAAAATCCAGAGAACAATGGCATTTAAGTTAGCCTCACAAATACTTAGGAATAAACTGAGGCTTCATTCCCAGTTCACTGCTCATGCACCTTGTTTCCTAACACTGCTACAATATTGGTCCACCTTGAATGAAAATTCATAACGGATTTCCTTCAGAGTTGCATTATATTTAAGCTGTTCCTGAATCTTGATCAAAGATACAACTCATTAACCTTTCACTTGTCTTTTACCTGAGGTGCAAAATGTGATAATGGAAGAAGAAATTGAATGTTCCTATGAACATTATACATAGAGGTCACTTTCTTTGGATATTAGCACATACGGGTCAATATACTCCATGTCATGTTAGGAATAAGCACTCTATGAAATTCATTCATAAAAGAGAGCATTTCTTACCTTTCCTTTGGCTGTGTGTCTCAGTTTCTCCTCTTTGATCAACATCACCAGAGTAATGAGCAACATCCTTCTTGGGAAGAGCCTCACAGATACTCTGTTAACATTAGTGCACACAATAATGGGTTTTACAACAGCGGTCTATTCGCTTTGCCAAAAGATACCTAAACTTGCAATTTTAGAAGCACTGACACTTGGACATGAGCCAAGCATATGTTGAGTGCCAAAGCTTTCAAATAGAGAACTTGCATGTGCTCTCTATATAGATCGTACTCTCAATAACTGGTAAGGACTGATGTGAACGAGAATCATGGATGTCACGACAAAAGAGATGCACCGATAGAATCCTAATACATGTGCCATCTCTGGCAATGAATGTACATCAGAATGTGGGAATGGACATTGAAATATGATCAAATTCAGGGACTTTGGCCAGAAAAGCATATAGGAATAAATCCAGTTTTTGAAAACTTCTTATAACTCAACATTATGCAACTTATATTCTGGGACACAAATGTTTTTCTCTGCAAACAAGATACAAGAAAAGAGCAGTAATTTGATACTAACGCTTGTTGAGTACAGAGCATTGCAACAGCAGCTTCATTGGACTTACAGGTCCTCATCCACATAGAGAGATTGCTAAAATAGTCACTGATAGGCAAAGTGGTAAAATAAAGGATAAAGTTGCGTGGAAATTTTAAATTTTGGTTCACATAACATCGTGAAAATCCCAAATTGGTCATGCAACTCTTTGCCACGAAGGAGAGAAACAGCAAAGTATACACAAATCAGTTTCACGGCAGGACAAGAACACTCATTTGTAATTGTGTGAAAGGCAGCAAGAACGTAGTTTACCCCTTCTTTCTTGGCAATATAACAGTAATGAGAAACAGACCTGCTTCCTGTATACTGTATAGATGTCTAGGACAGTATAATGGACAGATGGGTCCCCTGTCCTGCCTGTGGAGTACGCCCCTATCCTGGACATTCCCTTAGCTGTCTCCTTCCCAATGTTCAGCTGGGTCTTTAGTTATCACACTCAGGATTACCTCCTCTGGGAACATATTTACACACATGCCATCCCTATCATAACAAAACCCTTCAGATTCACCTTTATCCTAAATTCCAATGTCTTCTTTATTGCAAGTTTTTCTGGGACTGTTAATATTTCCTGTCTCCTTGCACTTGTTGCTGGTGATTACAGCTTTACCCTGCATGTGGTCGATACGCAATGTAACGACCTATCCCACCATCCCAAGAGATGCTCAAAACTTCAATAGGATTCAACATCAAACTACTTCAGTGCAAGCCGAGCCTCATGCACCAGTTACTGCACTGAGGTAGGAAACACCTCCTCAGCTTTCTCTCCAAATTAATAATACATGTGGTGACATTCACCTGTACTTAGTGTATTTATAGGGAAATGCCATGTGTCCATTCCTAGTGTCTCATAAGTTACATGAATGACAGTATTCTGAATATTTTCTAGTTTTCTTCATTGAAATGACTATTAGGTACAGGGAAAGATTTACTTGTACCCTGAAAGCCAGGGCAACAGAAGAAAGTGATTAGTTTCCTCGTAGGCATTGCATTGCTTCACATAACTGCATCCGTTCATGCATACTAGACACTGAAACAATTTATCAACATACACAAAACAAACACACACTCTCTTTGGCACCACTGTGTGGTAATTTCTAACCACAAGGCACGAGACACTCAGAATGCTTACTGTTAACGTGAAGTCAGGGACCATCCCTTGTTGAGAGGCTGTTGATTTCCACTAATTATTCATAAGACTCAAATTTCATCTTAACTATTTCTTATTTAAGAGGATTAAACACACAGAAGCATATATCTTATCCAGGATATTTGGGCCACAGTGCAATGGTTCCATTAGCTGTTAGCTGTGAAGCATCCTAAGACTGTCCCAATTTTTCTACCTAGTCCGAAGAACTTTAAGCTAATTGCCCATTAGGTTCTAGGGGTGCTTTAGAGCATCCTAAAAGGCAATTATCCTTGAACTATGTTACCCCATTGAACAAAATAAAACAGTGTAACTAGAGATGTCAAAATGTCAAAATTGAACATACCATTTCCAGTTTACTAGCACTATAGGCACCACTTTCTTTATATTCGTCTTTTCTCACTTGGGTGTCTGGTTCTGCCACAAAAAAAAAAAATCCACAAGTCTCAGTCCACCAATCTCACAACAGTTATATATAAATACACTGTTTATAGCAATAGATAGTTTCTGTTCATGAAGCCGGCATGAGTATTGAAATCTTATTATTCTAGTCTGATGGGACGCCTGATTGTAGGCATCAAAAAAACAATAACATAATTTGGAAATCACCCCATAGGAAGATAGAATGCAGACTGTGTAATAGAAATATGGTCATTGAGAATACACGTAGATTCCAAGCCTATTGACACTGCAAATGCCTTCCATTTCTTCTTTATCCTGTGGCCATCCCTAACTTCCAGAGGGACTCGATACAGGCAACCTCCGGCAAGTAGGACACAATAAGTAAGCATCTCTGTTCAATCTCATGCTCTCAAAACTCATTTTTAATCCTGTAAATACATGCTCTAGGCAAACATGCTGACACGGGGGTTTGCATTATTTACCACAAATCTTTACTTAATCTTTAGCAAAAAAAACCTTTCCGATGAGAAACTTTGAGCACTTCATATACTGTAGCCTGACCTGTTTAAGAGAATTTTGCATTTGAAAGTTTACCCGATTGGAATGATCGTGCAGTCTTCTTTGAAACTCCCTTCCCGTGAACAGACTCTTTCATTTCAATGTCAGGCTGGATGGGTTTTGAAACAAGACATTTAAGAATTGTAGTAGATTGTATATAATATGTAGTTAATCATTGAAGATGAAAATTTAACTTATTACCTTCATGGGAAGATATTTCCTAGAGGACTCTAGAAAGACAGAGAGAAATAAAATCATTTACATGTGCTTATAACATGGCTACCATACATTCATGTAGAATTAATATGAACTCACTCCGTATAGATACTTTGTAACTAATTGCTTCAGGTTATCACTTAGGGAAGTTGTTTGCTTCCCATTTCTCATCATTTTCCTTATTAACAGGTCAGTGATTCAGAAATTCATTGAAAAACATCTGACATGACTGTAATTATACCAGAGGGTAATTCAAATGTCAGAGGTGGTGGCGCAATGGAATGACATTTCTTCCTTAGTGGAAACCCTCAGCATAAGACCCTTCTAAGTAATAAGGAGAAGTGAGATCTTGAGGTATTTTATTTTGACCTCTGCAGTCATTTTTACTGAAAAATTTGCTTCATGTAAAGGATCACACATCCTTCCTTGCTAATGTGTCAAATTGAAAAGAATAATTCTTGTAAATGATATGCTTCAGACTTTGGTATTGCGTGCTTTTTATTTTGCATGGTTTGCATTGCTTTTGGACAGAAAAACATAAACATGCTATGAATTTACTGATAAAGAATAAGGACACATCTTTCGTTACATATCAACTTAAAGTTCTCAAAGTATGTTCATGTTTCCATGAATAAGATGAAATACACGTGTCCTATATCAACGTGATAGTGCTGATCATTAGAGAGACGAGATTTCAAATTTAAACACAGAAAACATAACGCTGACCTGATCTTTCAACTCTCAAAGCTGATGTTCAAATGGACCTCCATATGTTTTCCTGACACACTTCAGAGGTGAGTCATCAGTACATTACACTAATTTGTCATTGTTTTTCAGTGCGTCATGTGATTTTGGAAGTATGAGGGGTGAGAATTCATCTCGTACATTCATTTCTTATAAAGACATTTAATGAACTGATCAGTTTACATATATTCACAAGAATATATATGGCAGGTTCTTAGAACAATTATTTATTTTCTCCATACCTATGGGCTACTTCTATGACTACATTCATTCCTATACTTCAGAATTCTTCTATCATTTCATGCATTTAGTGGAACAGGAATAGAAAGCTCATGTAGGAAATAGTGTAGTCAATATATTTAGTATTCTAATGATGACACCTGGAAACATGGGCATCTGATAAAATCTCTCAACAAAGTATCAGGTTATAAAATTATCACATTGTAATCACAAGGTATTTTATATACCAACAATGGTGAGTGTGAGAAAAAAATCCGGAGAACAATGGCATTTAAGTTAGCCTCACAAATACTTAGGAATAAACTGAGGCTTCATTCCCAGTTCACTGCTCATGCACCTTGTTTCCTAACACTGCTACAATATTGGTCCACCTTGAATGAAAATTCATAACGGATTTCCTTCAGAGTTGCATTATATTTAAGCTGTTCCTGAATCTTGATCAAAGATACAACTCATTAACCTTTCACTTGTCTTTTACCTGAGGTGCAAAATGTGATAATGGAAGAAGAAATTAAATGTTCCTATGAACATTATACATAGAGGTCACTTTCTTTGGATATTAGCACATACGGGTCAATATACTCCATGTCATGTTAGGAATAAGCACTCTATGAAATTCATTCATAAAAGAGAGCATTTCTTACCTTTCCTTTGGCTGTGTGTCTCAGTTTCTCTTCTTTGATCAACATCACCAGAGTAATGAGCAACATCCTTCTTGGGAAGAGCCTCACAGATACTCTGTTAACATTAGTGCACACAATAATGGGTTTTACAACAGCGGTCTATTCGCTTTGCCAAAAGATACCTAAACTTGCAATTTTAGAAGCAATGACACTTGGACATGAGCCAAGCATATGTTGAGTGCCAAAGCTTTCAAATAGAGAACTTGCATGTGCTCTCTATATAGATCGTACTCTCAATAACTGGTAAGGACTGATGTGAACGAGAATCATGGATGTCACGACAAAAGAGATGCACCGATAGAATCCTAATACATGTGCCATCTCTGGCAATGAATGTACATCAGAATGTGGGAATGGACATTGAAATATGATCAAATTCAGGGACTTTGGCCAGAAAAGCATATAGGAATAAATCCAGTTTTTGAAAACTTCTTATAACTCAACATTATGCAACTTATATTCTGGGACACAAATGTTTTTCTCTGCAAACAAGATACAAGAAAAGAGCAGTAATTTGATACTAACGCTTGTTGAGTACAGAGCATTGCAACAGCAGCTTCATTGGACTTACAGGTCCTCATCCACATAGAGAGATTGCTAAAATAGTCACTGATAGGCAAAGTGGTAAAATAAAGGATAAAGTTGTGTGGAAATTTTAAAATTTGGTTCACATAACATCGTGAAAATCTCAAATTGGTCATGCAACTCTTTGCCACGAAGGAGAGAAACAGCAAAGTATACACAAATCAGTTTCACGGCAGGACAAGAACACTCATTTGTAATTGTGCGAAAGGCAGCAAGAACGTAGTTTACCCCTTCTTTCTTGGCAATATAACAGTAATGAGAAACAGACCTGCTTCCTGTATACTGTATAGATGTCTAGGACAGTATAATGGACAGATGGGTCCCCTGTCCTGCCTGTGGAGTACGCCCCTATCCTGGACATTCCCTTAGCTGTCTCCTTCCCAATGTTCAGCTGGGTCTTTAGTTATCACACTCAGGATTACCTCCTCTGGGAACATATTTACACACATGCCATCCCTATCATAACAAAACCCTTCAGATTCACCTTTATCCTAAATTCCAATGTCTTCTTTATTGCAAGTTTTTCTGGGACTGTTAATATTTCCTGTCTCCTTGCACTTGTTGCTGGTGATTACAGCTTTACCCTGCATGTGGTCGATACGCAATGTAACGACCTATCCCACCATCCCAAGAGATGCTCAAAACTTCAATAGGATTCAACATCAAACTACTTCAGTGCAAGCCGAGCCTCATGCACCAGTTACTGTACTGAGGTAGGAAACACCTCCTCAGCTTTCTCTCCAAATTAATAATACATGTGGTGACATTCACCTGTACTTAGTGTATTTATAGGGAAATGCCATGTGTCCATTCCTAGTGTCTCATAAGTTACATGAATGACAGTATTCTGAACATTTTCTAGTTTTCTTCATTGAAATGACTATTAGGTACAGGGAAAGATTTACTCGTACCCTGAAAGCCAGGGCAACAGAAGAAAGTGATTAGTTTCCTCGTAGGCATTGCATTGCTTCACATAACTGCATCCGTTCATGCATACTAGACACTGAAACAATTTATCAACATACACAAAACAAACACACACTCTCTTTGGCACCACTGTGTGGTAATTTCTAACCACAAGGCACGAGACACTCAGAATGCTTACTGTTAACGTGAAGTCAGGGACCATCCCTTGTTGAGAGGCTGTTGATTTCCACTAATTATTCATAAGACTCAAATTTCGTCTTAACTATTTCTTATTTAAGAGCATTAAACACACAGAAGCATATATCTTATCCAGGATATTTGGGCCACAGTGCAATGGTTCCATTAGCTGTTAGCTGTGAAGCATCCTAAGACTGTCCCAATTTTTCTACCTAGTCCGAAGAACTTTAAGCTAATTGCCCATTAGGTTCTAGGGGTGCTTTAGAGCATCCTAAAAGGCAATTATCCTTGAACTATGTTACCCCATTGAACAAAATAAAACAGTGTAACTAGAGATGTCAAAATGTCAAAATTGAACATACCATTTCCAGTTTACTAGCACTATAGGCACCACTTTCTTTATATTCGTCTTTTCTCACTTGGGTGTCTGGTTCTGCCACAAAAAAAAAAATCCACAAGTCTCAGTCCACCAATCTCACAACAGTTATATATAAATACACTGTTTATACCAATAGATAGTTTCTGTTCATGAAGCCGGCATGAGTATTGAAATCTTATTATTCTAGTCTGATGGGACGCCTGATTGTAGGCATCAAAAAAACAATAACATAATTTGGAAATCACCCCATAGGAAGATAGAATGCAGACTGTGTAATAGAAATATGGTCATTGAGAATACACGTAGATTCCAAGCCTATTGACACTGCAAATGCCTTCCATTTCTTCTTTATCCTGTGGCCATCCCTAACTTCCAGAGGGACTCGATACAGGCAACCTCCGGCAAGTAGGACACAATAAGTAAGCATCTCTGTTCAATCTCTTGCTCTCAAAACTCATTTTTAATCCTGTAAATACATGCTCTAGGCAAACATGCTGACACGGGGGTTTGCATTATTTACCACAAATCTTTACTTAATCTTTAGCAAAAAAAACCTTTCCGATGAGAAACTTTGAGCACTTCATATACTGTAGCCTGACCTGTTTAAGAGAATTTTGCATTTGAAAGTTTACCCGATTGGAATGATCGTGCAGTCTTCTTTGAAACTCCCTTCCCGTGAACAGACTCTTTCATTTCAATGTCAGGCTGGATGGGTTTTGAAACAAGACATTTAAGAATTGTAGTAGATTGTATATAATATGTAGTTAATCATTGAAGATGAAAATTTAACTTATTACCTTCATGGGAAGATATTTCCTAGAGGACTCTAGAAAGACAGAGAGAAATAAAATCATTTACATGTGCTTATAACATGGCTACCATACATTCATGTAGAATTAATATGAACTCACTCCGTATAGATACTTTGTAACTAATTGCTTCAGGTTATCACTTAGGGAAGTTGTTTGCTTCCCATTTCTCATCATTTTCCTTATTAACAGGTCAGTGATTCAGAAATTCATTGAAAAACATCTGACATGACTGTAATTATACCAGAGGGTAATTCAAATGTCAGAGGTGGTGGCGCAATGGAATGACATTTCTTCCTTAGTGGAAACCCTCAGCATAAGACCCTTCTAAGTAATAAGGAGAAGTGAGATCTTGAGGTATTTTATTTTGACCTCTGCAGTCATTTTTACTGAAAAATTTGCTTCATGTAAAGGATCACACATCCTTCCTTGCTAATGTGTCAAATTGAAAAGAATAATTCTTGTAAATGATATGCTTCAGACTTTGGTATTGCGTGCTTTTTATTTTGCATGGTTTGCATTGCTTTTGGACAGAAAAACATAAACATGCTATGAATTTACTGATAAAGAATAAGGACACATCTTTCGTTACATATCAACTTAAAGTTCTCAAAGTATGTTCATGTTTCCATGAATAAGATGAAATACACGTGTCCTATATCAACGTGATAGTGCTGATCATTAGAGAGACGAGATTTCAAATTTAAACACAGAAAACATAACGCTGACCTGATCTTTCAACTCTCAAAGCTGATGTTCAAATGGACCTCCATATGTTTTCCTGACACACTTCAGAGGTGAGTCATCAGTACATTACACTAATTTGTCATTGTTTTTCAGTGCGTCATGTGATTTTGGAAGTATGAGGGGTGAGAATTCATCTCGTACATTCATTTCTTATAAAGACATTTAATGAACTGATCAGTTTACATATATTCACAAGAATATATATGGCAGGTTCTTAGAACAATTATTTATTTTCTCCATACCTATGGGCTACTTCTATGACTACATTCATTCCTATACTTCAGAATTCTTCTATCATTTCATGCATTTAGTGGAACAGGAATAGAAAGCTCATGTAGGAAATAGTGTAGTCAATATATTTAGTATATTTAATATATTTTCTAATGATGACACCTGGAAACATGGGCATCTGATAAAATCTCTCAACAAAGTATCAGGTTATAAAATTATCACATTGTAATCACTAGGTATTTTATATACCAACAATGGTGAGTGTGAGAAAAAAATCCGGAGAACAATGGCATTTAAGTTAGCCTCACAAATACTTAGGAATAAACTGAGGCTTCATTCCCAGTTCACTGCTCATGCACCTTGTTTCCTAACACTGCTACAATATTGGTCCACCTTGAATGAAAATTCATAACGGATTTCCTTCAGAGTTGCATTATATTTAAGCTGTTCCTGAATCTTGATCAAAGATACAACTCATTAACCTTTCACTTGTCTTTTACCTGAGGTGCAAAATGTGATAATGGAAGAAGAAATTGAATGTTCCTATGAACATTATACATAGAGGTCACTTTCTTTGGATATTAGCACATACGGGTCAATATACTCCATGTCATGTTAGGAATAAGCACTCTATGAAATTCATTCATAAAAGAGAGCATTTCTTACCTTTCCTTTGGCTGTGTGTCTCAGTTTCTCCTCTTTGATCAACATCACCAGAGTAATGAGCAACATCCTTCTTGGGAAGAGCCTCACAGATACTCTGTTAACATTAGTGCACACAATAATGGGTTTTACAACAGCGGTCTATTCGCTTTGCCAAAAGATACCTAAACTTGCAATTTTAGAAGCAATGACACTTGGACATGAGCCAAGCATATGTTGAGTGCCAAAGCTTTCAAATAGAGAACTTGCATGTGCTCTCTATATAGATCGTACTCTCAATAACTGGTAAGGACTGATGTGAACGAGAATCATGGATGTCACGACAAAAGAGATGCACCGATAGAATCCTAATACATGTGCCATCTCTGGCAATGAATGTACATCAGAATGTGGGAATGGACATTGAAATATGATCAAATTCAGGGACTTTGGCCAGAAAAGCATATAGGAATAAATCCAGTTTTTGAAAACTTCTTATAACTCAACATTATGCAACTTATATTCTGGGACACAAATGTTTTTCTCTGCAAACAAGATACAAGAAAAGAGCAGTAATTTGATACTAACGCTTGTTGAGTACAGAGCATTGCAACAGCAGCTTCATTGGACTTACAGGTCCTCATCCACATAGAGAGATTGCTAAAATAGTCACTGATAGGCAAAGTGGTAAAATAAAGGATAAAGTTGTGTGGAAATTTTAAAATTTGGTTCACATAACATCGTGAAAATCTCAAATTGGTCATGCAACTCTTTGCCACGAAGGAGAGAAACAGCAAAGTATACACAAATCAGTTTCACGGCAGGACATGAACACTCATTTGTAATTGTGCAAAAGGCAGCAAGAACGTAGTTTACCCCTTCTTTCTTGGCAATATAACAGTAATGAGAAACAGACCTGCTTCCTGTATACTGTATAGATGTCTAGGACAGTATAATGGACAGATGGGTCCCCTGTCCTGCCTGTGGAGTACGCCCCTATCCTGGACATTCCCTTAGCTGTCTCCTTCCCAATGTTCAGCTGGGTCTTTAGTTATCACACTCAGGATTACCTCCTCTGGGAACATATTTACACACATGCCATCCCTATCATAACAAAACCCTTCAGATTCACCTTTATCCTAAATTCCAATGTCTTCTTTATTGCAAGTTTTTCTGGGACTGTTAATATTTCCTGTCTCCTTGCACTTGTTGCTGGTGATTACAGCTTTACCCTGCATGTGGTCGATACGCAATGTAACGACCTATCCCACCATCCCAAGAGATGCTCAAAACTTCAATAGGATTCAACATCAAACTACTTCAGTGCAAGCCGAGCCTCATGCACCAGTTACTGCACTGAGGTAGGAAACACCTCCTCAGCTTTCTCTCCAAATTAATAATACATGTGGTGACATTCACCTGTACTTAGTGTATTTATAGGGAAATGCCATGTGTCCATTCCTAGTGTCTCATAAGTTACATGAATGACAGTATTCTGAATATTTTCTAGTTTTCTTCATTGAAATGACTATTAGGTACAGGGAAAGATTTACTTGTACCCTGAAAGCCAGGGCAACAGAAGAAAGTGATTAGTTTCCTCGTAGGCATTGCATTGCTTCACATAACTGCATCCGTTCATGCATACTAGACACTGAAACAATTTATCAACATACACAAAACAAACACACACTCTCTTTGGCACCACTGTGTGGTAATTTCTAACCACAAGGCACGAGACACTCAGAATGCTTACTGTTAACGTGAAGTCAGGGACCATCCCTTGTTGAGAGGCTGTTGATTTCCACTAATTATTCATAAGACTCAAATTTCATCTTAACTATTTCTTATTTAAGAGGATTAAACACACAGAAGCATATATCTTATCCAGGATATTTGGGCCACAGTGCAATGGTTCCATTAGCTGTTAGCTGTGAAGCATCCTAAGACTGTCCCAATTTTTCTACCTAGTCCGAAGAACTTTAAGCTAATTGCCCATTAGGTTCTAGGGGTGCTTTAGAGCATCCTAAAAGGCAATTATCCTTGAACTATGTTACCCCATTGAACAAAATAAAACAGTGTAACTAGAGATGTCAAAATGTCAAAATTGAACATACCATTTCCAGTTTACTAGCACTATAGGCACCACTTTCTTTATATTCGTCTTTTCTCACTTGGGTGTCTGGTTCTGCCACAAAAAAAAAAAATCCACAAGTCTCAGTCCACCAATCTCACAACAGTTATATATAAATACACTGTTTATAGCAATAGATAGTTTCTGTTCATGAAGCCGGCATGAGTATTGAAATCTTATTATTCTAGTCTGATGGGACGCCTGATTGTAGGCATCAAAAAAACAATAACATAATTTGGAAATCACCCCATAGGAAGATAGAATGCAGACTGTGTAATAGAAATATGGTCATTGAGAATACACGTAGATTCCAAGCCTATTGACACTGCAAATGCCTTCCATTTCTTCTTTATCCTGTGGCCATCCCTAACTTCCAGAGGGACTCGATACAGGCAACCTCCGGCAAGTAGGACACAATAAGTAAGCATCTCTGTTCAATCTCATGCTCTCAAAACTCATTTTTAATCCTGTAAATACATGCTCTAGGCAAACATGCTGACACGGGGGTTTGCATTATTTACCACAAATCTTTACTTAATCTTTAGCAAAAAAAACCTTTCCGATGAGAAACTTTGAGCACTTCATATACTGTAGCCTGACCTGTTTAAGAGAATTTTGCATTTGAAAGTTTACCCGATTGGAATGATCGTGCAGTCTTCTTTGAAACTCCCTTCCCGTGAACAGACTCTTTCATTTCAATGTCAGGCTGGATGGGTTTTGAAACAAGACATTTAAGAATTGTAGTAGATTGTATATAATATGTAGTTAATCATTGAAGATGAAAATTTAACTTATTACCTTCATGGGAAGATATTTCCTAGAGGACTCTAGAAAGACAGAGAGAAATAAAATCATTTACATGTGCTTATAACATGGCTACCATACATTCATGTAGAATTAATATGAACTCACTCCGTATAGATACTTTGTAACTAATTGCTTCAGGTTATCACTTAGGGAAGTTGTTTGCTTCCCATTTCTCATCATTTTCCTTATTAACAGGTCAGTGATTCAGAAATTCATTGAAAAACATCTGACATGACTGTAATTATACCAGAGGGTAATTCAAATATCAGAGGTGGTGGCGCAATGGAATGACATTTCTTCCTTAGTGGAAACCCTCAGCATAAGACCCTTCTAAGTAATAAGGAGAAGTGAGATCTTGAGGTATTTTATTTTGACCTCTGCAGTCATTTTTACTGAAAAATTTGCTTCATGTAAAGGATCACACATCCTTCCTTGCTAATGTGTCAAATTGAAAAGAATAATTCTTGTAAATGATATGCTTCAGACTTTGGTATTGCGTGCTTTTTATTTTGCATGGTTTGCATTGCTTTTGGACAGAAAAACATAAACATGCTATGAATTTACTGATAAAGAATAAGGACACATCTTTCGTTACATATCAACTTAAAGTTCTCAAAGTATGTTCATGTTTCCATGAATAAGATGAAATACACGTGTCCTATATCAACGTGATAGTGCTGATCATTAGAGAGACGAGATTTCAAATTTAAACACAGAAAACATAACGCTGACCTGATCTTTCAACTCTCAAAGCTGATGTTCAAATGGACCTCCATATGTTTTCCTGACACACTTCAGAGGTGAGTCATCAGTACATTACACTAATTTGTCATTGTTTTTCAGTGCGTCATGTGATTTTGGAAGTATGAGGGGTGAGAATTCATCTCGTACATTCATTTCTTATAAAGACATTTAATGAACTGATCAGTTTACATATATTCACAAGAATATATATGGCAGGTTCTTAGAACAATTATTTATTTTCTCCATACCTATGGGCTACTTCTATGACTACATTCATTCCTATACTTCAGAATTCTTCTATCATTTCATGCATTTAGTGGAACAGGAATAGAAAGCTCATGTAGGAAATAGTGTAGTCAATATATTTAGTATTCTAATGATGACACCTGGAAACATGGGCATCTGATAAAATCTCTCAACAAAGTATCAGGTTATAAAATTATCACATTGTAATCACTAGGTATTTTATATACCAACAATGGTGAGTGTGAGAAAAAAATCCAGAGAACAATGGCATTTAAGTTAGCCTCACAAATACTTAGGAATAAACTGAGGCTTCATTCCCAGTTCACTGCTCATGCACCTTGTTTCCTAACACTGCTACAATATTGGTCCACCTTGAATGAAAATTCATAACGGATTTCCTTCAGAGTTGCATTATATTTAAGCTGTTCCTGAATCTTGATCAAAGATACAACTCATTAACCTTTCACTTGTCTTTTACCTGAGGTGCAAAATGTGATAATGGAAGAAGAAATTGAATGTTCCTATGAACATTATACATAGAGGTCACTTTCTTTGGATATTAGCACATACGGGTCAATATACTCCATGTCATGTTAGGAATAAGCACTCTATGAAATTCATTCATAAAAGAGAGCATTTCTTACCTTTCCTTTGGCTGTGTGTCTCAGTTTCTCCTCTTTGATCAACATCACCAGAGTAATGAGCAACATCCTTCTTGGGAAGAGCCTCACAGATACTCTGTTAACATTAGTGCACACAATAATGGGTTTTACAACAGCGGTCTATTCGCTTTGCCAAAAGATACCTAAACTTGCAATTTTAGAAGCACTGACACTTGGACATGAGCCAAGCATATGTTGAGTGCCAAAGCTTTCAAATAGAGAACTTGCATGTGCTCTCTATATAGATCGTACTCTCAATAACTGGTAAGGACTGATGTGAACGAGAATCATGGATGTCACGACAAAAGAGATGCACCGATAGAATCCTAATACATGTGCCATCTCTGGCAATGAATGTACATCAGAATGTGGGAATGGACATTGAAATATGATCAAATTCAGGGACTTTGGCCAGAAAAGCATATAGGAATAAATCCAGTTTTTGAAAACTTCTTATAACTCAACATTATGCAACTTATATTCTGGGACACAAATGTTTTTCTCTGCAAACAAGATACAAGAAAAGAGCAGTAATTTGATACTAACGCTTGTTGAGTACAGAGCATTGCAACAGCAGCTTCATTGGACTTACAGGTCCTCATCCACATAGAGAGATTGCTAAAATAGTCACTGATAGGCAAAGTGGTAAAATAAAGGATAAAGTTGCGTGGAAATTTTAAATTTTGGTTCACATAACATCGTGAAAATCCCAAATTGGTCATGCAACTCTTTGCCACGAAGGAGAGAAACAGCAAAGTATACACAAATCAGTTTCACGGCAGGACAAGAACACTCATTTGTAATTGTGTGAAAGGCAGCAAGAACGTAGTTTACCCCTTCTTTCTTGGCAATATAACAGTAATGAGAAACAGACCTGCTTCCTGTATACTGTATAGATGTCTAGGACAGTATAATGGACAGATGGGTCCCCTGTCCTGCCTGTGGAGTACGCCCCTATCCTGGACATTCCCTTAGCTGTCTCCTTCCCAATGTTCAGCTGGGTCTTTAGTTATCACACTCAGGATTACCTCCTCTGGGAACATATTTACACACATGCCATCCCTATCATAACAAAACCCTTCAGATTCACCTTTATCCTAAATTCCAATGTCTTCTTTATTGCAAGTTTTTCTGGGACTGTTAATATTTCCTGTCTCCTTGCACTTGTTGCTGGTGATTACAGCTTTACCCTGCATGTGGTCGATACGCAATGTAACGACCTATCCCACCATCCCAAGAGATGCTCAAAACTTCAATAGGATTCAACATCAAACTACTTCAGTGCAAGCCGAGCCTCATGCACCAGTTACTGCACTGAGGTAGGAAACACCTCCTCAGCTTTCTCTCCAAATTAATAATACATGTGGTGACATTCACCTGTACTTAGTGTATTTATAGGGAAATGCCATGTGTCCATTCCTAGTGTCTCATAAGTTACATGAATGACAGTATTCTGAATATTTTCTAGTTTTCTTCATTGAAATGACTATTAGGTACAGGGAAAGATTTACTTGTACCCTGAAAGCCAGGGCAACAGAAGAAAGTGATTAGTTTCCTCGTAGGCATTGTATTGCTTCACATAACTGCATCCGTTCATGCATACTAGACACTGAAACAATTTATCAACATACACAAAACAAACACACACTCTCTTTGGCACCACTGTGTGGTAATTTCTAACCACAAGGCACGAGACACTCAGAATGCTTACTGTTAACGTGAAGTCAGGGACCATCCCTTGTTGAGAGGCTGTTGATTTCCACTAATTATTCATAAGACTCAAATTTCATCTTAACTATTTCTTATTTAAGAGGATTAAACACACAGAAGCATATATCTTATCCAGGATATTTGGGCCACAGTGCAATGGTTCCATTAGCTGTTAGCTGTGAAGCATCCTAAGACTGTCCCAATTTTTCTACCTAGTCCGAAGAACTTTAAGCTAATTGCCCATTAGGTTCTAGGGGTGCTTTAGAGCATCCTAAAAGGCAATTATCCTTGAACTATGTTACCCCATTGAACAAAATAAAACAGTGTAACTAGAGATGTCAAAATGTCAAAATTGAACATACCATTTCCAGTTTACTAGCACTATAGGCACCACTTTCTTTATATTCGTCTTTTCTCACTTGGGTGTCTGGTTCTGCCACAAAAAAAAAAAATCCACAAGTCTCAGTCCACCAATCTCACAACAGTTATATATAAATACACTGTTTATAGCAATAGATAGTTTCTGTTCATGAAGCCGGCATGAGTATTGAAATCTTATTATTCTAGTCTGATGGGACGCCTGATTGTAGGCATCAAAAAAACAATAACATAATTTGGAAATCACCCCATAGGAAGATAGAATGCAGACTGTGTAATAGAAATATGGTCATTGAGAATACACGTAGATTCCAAGCCTATTGACACTGCAAATGCCTTCCATTTCTTCTTTATCCTGTGGCCATCCCTAACTTCCAGAGGGACTCGATACAGGCAACCTCCGGCAAGTAGGACACAATAAGTAAGCATCTCTGTTCAATCTCATGCTCTCAAAACTCATTTTTAATCCTGTAAATACATGCTCTAGGCAAACATGCTGACACGGGGGTTTGCATTATTTACCACAAATCTTTACTTAATCTTTAGCAAAAAAAACCTTTCCGATGAGAAACTTTGAGCACTTCATATACTGTAGCCTGACCTGTTTAAGAGAATTTTGCATTTGAAAGTTTACCCGATTGGAATGATCGTGCAGTCTTCTTTGAAACTCCCTTCCCGTGAACAGACTCTTTCATTTCAATGTCAGGCTGGATGGGTTTTGAAACAAGACATTTAAGAATTGTAGTAGATTGTATATAATATGTAGTTAATCATTGAAGATGAAAATTTAACTTATTACCTTCATGGGAAGATATTTCCTAGAGGACTCTAGAAAGACAGAGAGAAATAAAATCATTTACATGTGCTTATAACATGGCTACCATACATTCATGTAGAATTAATATGAACTCACTCCGTATAGATACTTTGTAACTAATTGCTTCAGGTTATCACTTAGGGAAGTTGTTTGCTTCCCATTTCTCATCATTTTCCTTATTAACAGGTCAGTGATTCAGAAATTCATTGAAAAACATCTGACATGACTGTAATTATACCAGAGGGTAATTCAAATATCAGAGGTGGTGGCGCAATGGAATGACATTTCTTCCTTAGTGGAAACCCTCAGCATAAGACCCTTCTAAGTAATAAGGAGAAGTGAGATCTTGAGGTATTTTATTTTGACCTCTGCAGTCATTTTTACTGAAAAATTTGCTTCATGTAAAGGATCACACATCCTTCCTTGCTAATGTGTCAAATTGAAAAGAATAATTCTTGTAAATGATATGCTTCAGACTTTGGTATTGCGTGCTTTTTATTTTGCATGGTTTGCATTGCTTTTGGACAGAAAAACATAAACATGCTATGAATTTACTGATAAAGAATAAGGACACATCTTTCGTTACATATCAACTTAAAGTTCTCAAAGTATGTTCATGTTTCCATGAATAAGATGAAATACACGTGTCCTATATCAACGTGATAGTGCTGATCATTAGAGAGACGAGATTTCAAATTTAAACACAGAAAACATAACGCTGACCTGATCTTTCAACTCTCAAAGCTGATGTTCAAATGGACCTCCATATGTTTTCCTGACACACTTCAGAGGTGAGTCATCAGTACATTACACTAATTTGTCATTGTTTTTCAGTGCGTCATGTGATTTTGGAAGTATGAGGGGTGAGAATTCATCTCGTACATTCATTTCTTATAAAGACATTTAATGAACTGATCAGTTTACATATATTCACAAGAATATATATGGCAGGTTCTTAGAACAATTATTTATTTTCTCCATACCTATGGGCTACTTCTATGACTACATTCATTCCTATACTTCAGAATTCTTCTATCATTTCATGCATTTAGTGGAACAGGAATAGAAAGCTCATGTAGGAAATAGTGTAGTCAATATATTTAGTATTCTAATGATGACACCTGGAAACATGGGCATCTGATAAAATCTCTCAACAAAGTATCAGGTTATAAAATTATCACATTGTAATCACTAGGTATTTTATATACCAACAATGGTGAGTGTGAGAAAAAAATCCAGAGAACAATGGCATTTAAGTTAGCCTCACAAATACTTAGGAATAAACTGAGGCTTCATTCCCAGTTCACTGCTCATGCACCTTGTTTCCTAACACTGCTACAATATTGGTCCACCTTGAATGAAAATTCATAACGGATTTCCTTCAGAGTTGCATTATATTTAAGCTGTTCCTGAATCTTGATCAAAGATACAACTCATTAACCTTTCACTTGTCTTTTACCTGAGGTGCAAAATGTGATAATGGAAGAAGAAATTGAATGTTCCTATGAACATTATACATAGAGGTCACTTTCTTTGGATATTAGCACATACGGGTCAATATACTCCATGTCATGTTAGGAATAAGCACTCTATGAAATTCATTCATAAAAGAGAGCATTTCTTACCTTTCCTTTGGCTGTGTGTCTCAGTTTCTCCTCTTTGATCAACATCACCAGAGTAATGAGCAACATCCTTCTTGGGAAGAGCCTCACAGATACTCTGTTAACATTAGTGCACACAATAATGGGTTTTACAACAGCGGTCTATTCGCTTTGCCAAAAGATACCTAAACTTGCAATTTTAGAAGCACTGACACTTGGACATGAGCCAAGCATATGTTGAGTGCCAAAGCTTTCAAATAGAGAACTTGCATGTGCTCTCTATATAGATCGTACTCTCAATAACTGGTAAGGACTGATGTGAACGAGAATCATGGATGTCACGACAAAAGAGATGCACCGATAGAATCCTAATACATGTGCCATCTCTGGCAATGAATGTACATCAGAATGTGGGAATGGACATTGAAATATGATCAAATTCAGGGACTTTGGCCAGAAAAGCATATAGGAATAAATCCAGTTTTTGAAAACTTCTTATAACTCAACATTATGCAACTTATATTCTGGGACACAAATGTTTTTCTCTGCAAACAAGATACAAGAAAAGAGCAGTAATTTGATACTAACGCTTGTTGAGTACAGAGCATTGCAACAGCAGCTTCATTGGACTTACAGGTCCTCATCCACATAGAGAGATTGCTAAAATAGTCACTGATAGGCAAAGTGGTAAAATAAAGGATAAAGTTGCGTGGAAATTTTAAATTTTGGTTCACATAACATCGTGAAAATCCCAAATTGGTCATGCAACTCTTTGCCACGAAGGAGAGAAACAGCAAAGTATACACAAATCAGTTTCACGGCAGGACAAGAACACTCATTTGTAATTGTGTGAAAGGCAGCAAGAACGTAGTTTACCCCTTCTTTCTTGGCAATATAACAGTAATGAGAAACAGACCTGCTTCCTGTATACTGTATAGATGTCTAGGACAGTATAATGGACAGATGGGTCCCCTGTCCTGCCTGTGGAGTACGCCCCTATCCTGGACATTCCCTTAGCTGTCTCCTTCCCAATGTTCAGCTGGGTCTTTAGTTATCACACTCAGGATTACCTCCTCTGGGAACATATTTACACACATGCCATCCCTATCATAACAAAACCCTTCAGATTCACCTTTATCCTAAATTCCAATGTCTTCTTTATTGCAAGTTTTTCTGGGACTGTTAATATTTCCTGTCTCCTTGCACTTGTTGCTGGTGATTACAGCTTTACCCTGCATGTGGTCGATACGCAATGTAACGACCTATCCCACCATCCCAAGAGATGCTCAAAACTTCAATAGGATTCAACATCAAACTACTTCAGTGCAAGCCGAGCCTCATGCACCAGTTACTGCACTGAGGTAGGAAACACCTCCTCAGCTTTCTCTCCAAATTAATAATACATGTGGTGACATTCACCTGTACTTAGTGTATTTATAGGGAAATGCCATGTGTCCATTCCTAGTGTCTCATAAGTTACATGAATGACAGTATTCTGAATATTTTCTAGTTTTCTTCATTGAAATGACTATTAGGTACAGGGAAAGATTTACTTGTACCCTGAAAGCCAGGGCAACAGAAGAAAGTGATTAGTTTCCTCGTAGGCATTGCATTGCTTCACATAACTGCATCCGTTCATGCATACTAGACACTGAAACAATTTATCAACATACACAAAACAAACACACACTCTCTTTGGCACCACTGTGTGGTAATTTCTAACCACAAGGCACGAGACACTCAGAATGCTTACTGTTAACGTGAAGTCAGGGACCATCCCTTGTTGAGAGGCTGTTGATTTCCACTAATTATTCATAAGACTCAAATTTCATCTTAACTATTTCTTATTTAAGAGGATTAAACACACAGAAGCATATATCTTATCCAGGATATTTGGGCCACAGTGCAATGGTTCCATTAGCTGTTAGCTGTGAAGCATCCTAAGACTGTCCCAATTTTTCTACCTAGTCCGAAGAACTTTAAGCTAATTGCCCATTAGGTTCTAGGGGTGCTTTAGAGCATCCTAAAAGGCAATTATCCTTGAACTATGTTACCCCATTGAACAAAATAAAACAGTGTAACTAGAGATGTCAAAATGTCAAAATTGAACATACCATTTCCAGTTTACTAGCACTATAGGCACCACTTTCTTTATATTCGTCTTTTCTCACTTGGGTGTCTGGTTCTGCCACAAAAAAAAAAAATCCACAAGTCTCAGTCCACCAATCTCACAACAGTTATATATAAATACACTGTTTATAGCAATAGATAGTTTCTGTTCATGAAGCCGGCATGAGTATTGAAATCTTATTATTCTAGTCTGATGGGACGCCTGATTGTAGGCATCAAAAAAACAATAACATAATTTGGAAATCACCCCATAGGAAGATAGAATGCAGACTGTGTAATAGAAATATGGTCATTGAGAATACACGTAGATTCCAAGCCTATTGACACTGCAAATGCCTTCCATTTCTTCTTTATCCTGTGGCCATCCCTAACTTCCAGAGGGACTCGATACAGGCAACCTCCGGCAAGTAGGACACAATAAGTAAGCATCTCTGTTCAATCTCATGCTCTCAAAACTCATTTTTAATCCTGTAAATACATGCTCTAGGCAAACATGCTGACACGGGGGTTTGCATTATTTACCACAAATCTTTACTTAATCTTTAGCAAAAAAAACCTTTCCGATGAGAAACTTTGAGCACTTCATATACTGTAGCCTGACCTGTTTAAGAGAATTTTGCATTTGAAAGTTTACCCGATTGGAATGATCGTGCAGTCTTCTTTGAAACTCCCTTCCCGTGAACAGACTCTTTCATTTCAATGTCAGGCTGGATGGGTTTTGAAACAAGACATTTAAGAATTGTAGTAGATTGTATATAATATGTAGTTAATCATTGAAGATGAAAATTTAACTTATTACCTTCATGGGAAGATATTTCCTAGAGGACTCTAGAAAGACAGAGAGAAATAAAATCATTTACATGTGCTTATAACATGGCTACCATACATTCATGTAGAATTAATATGAACTCACTCCGTATAGATACTTTGTAACTAATTGCTTCAGGTTATCACTTAGGGAAGTTGTTTGCTTCCCATTTCTCATCATTTTCCTTATTAACAGGTCAGTGATTCAGAAATTCATTGAAAAACATCTGACATGACTGTAATTATACCAGAGGGTAATTCAAATATCAGAGGTGGTGGCGCAATGGAATGACATTTCTTCCTTAGTGGAAACCCTCAGCATAAGACCCTTCTAAGTAATAAGGAGAAGTGAGATCTTGAGGTATTTTATTTTGACCTCTGCAGTCATTTTTACTGAAAAATTTGCTTCATGTAAAGGATCACACATCCTTCCTTGCTAATGTGTCAAATTGAAAAGAATAATTCTTGTAAATGATATGCTTCAGACTTTGGTATTGCGTGCTTTTTATTTTGCATGGTTTGCATTGCTTTTGGACAGAAAAACATAAACATGCTATGAATTTACTGATAAAGAATAAGGACACATCTTTCGTTACATATCAACTTAAAGTTCTCAAAGTATGTTCATGTTTCCATGAATAAGATGAAATACACGTGTCCTATATCAACGTGATAGTGCTGATCATTAGAGAGACGAGATTTCAAATTTAAACACAGAAAACATAACGCTGACCTGATCTTTCAACTCTCAAAGCTGATGTTCAAATGGACCTCCATATGTTTTCCTGACACACTTCAGAGGTGAGTCATCAGTACATTACACTAATTTGTCATTGTTTTTCAGTGCGTCATGTGATTTTGGAAGTATGAGGGGTGAGAATTCATCTCGTACATTCATTTCTTATAAAGACATTTAATGAACTGATCAGTTTACATATATTCACAAGAATATATATGGCAGGTTCTTAGAACAATTATTTATTTTCTCCATACCTATGGGCTACTTCTATGACTACATTCATTCCTATACTTCAGAATTCTTCTATCATTTCATGCATTTAGTGGAACAGGAATAGAAAGCTCATGTAGGAAATAGTGTAGTCAATATATTTAGTATTCTAATGATGACACCTGGAAACATGGGCATCTGATAAAATCTCTCAACAAAGTATCAGGTTATAAAATTATCACATTGTAATCACTAGGTATTTTATATACCAACAATGGTGAGTGTGAGAAAAAAATCCAGAGAACAATGGCATTTAAGTTAGCCTCACAAATACTTAGGAATAAACTGAGGCTTCATTCCCAGTTCACTGCTCATGCACCTTGTTTCCTAACACTGCTACAATATTGGTCCACCTTGAATGAAAATTCATAACGGATTTCCTTCAGAGTTGCATTATATTTAAGCTGTTCCTGAATCTTGATCAAAGATACAACTCATTAACCTTTCACTTGTCTTTTACCTGAGGTGCAAAATGTGATAATGGAAGAAGAAATTGAATGTTCCTATGAACATTATACATAGAGGTCACTTTCTTTGGATATTAGCACATACGGGTCAATATACTCCATGTCATGTTAGGAATAAGCACTCTATGAAATTCATTCATAAAAGAGAGCATTTCTTACCTTTCCTTTGGCTGTGTGTCTCAGTTTCTCCTCTTTGATCAACATCACCAGAGTAATGAGCAACATCCTTCTTGGGAAGAGCCTCACAGATACTCTGTTAACATTAGTGCACACAATAATGGGTTTTACAACAGCGGTCTATTCGCTTTGCCAAAAGATACCTAAACTTGCAATTTTAGAAGCACTGACACTTGGACATGAGCCAAGCATATGTTGAGTGCCAAAGCTTTCAAATAGAGAACTTGCATGTGCTCTCTATATAGATCGTACTCTCAATAACTGGTAAGGACTGATGTGAACGAGAATCATGGATGTCACGACAAAAGAGATGCACCGATAGAATCCTAATACATGTGCCATCTCTGGCAATGAATGTACATCAGAATGTGGGAATGGACATTGAAATATGATCAAATTCAGGGACTTTGGCCAGAAAAGCATATAGGAATAAATCCAGTTTTTGAAAACTTCTTATAACTCAACATTATGCAACTTATATTCTGGGACACAAATGTTTTTCTCTGCAAACAAGATACAAGAAAAGAGCAGTAATTTGATACTAACGCTTGTTGAGTACAGAGCATTGCAACAGCAGCTTCATTGGACTTACAGGTCCTCATCCACATAGAGAGATTGCTAAAATAGTCACTGATAGGCAAAGTGGTAAAATAAAGGATAAAGTTGCGTGGAAATTTTAAATTTTGGTTCACATAACATCGTGAAAATCCCAAATTGGTCATGCAACTCTTTGCCACGAAGGAGAGAAACAGCAAAGTATACACAAATCAGTTTCACGGCAGGACAAGAACACTCATTTGTAATTGTGTGAAAGGCAGCAAGAACGTAGTTTACCCCTTCTTTCTTGGCAATATAACAGTAATGAGAAACAGACCTGCTTCCTGTATACTGTATAGATGTCTAGGACAGTATAATGGACAGATGGGTCCCCTGTCCTGCCTGTGGAGTACGCCCCTATCCTGGACATTCCCTTAGCTGTCTCCTTCCCAATGTTCAGCTGGGTCTTTAGTTATCACACTCAGGATTACCTCCTCTGGGAACATATTTACACACATGCCATCCCTATCATAACAAAACCCTTCAGATTCACCTTTATCCTAAATTCCAATGTCTTCTTTATTGCAAGTTTTTCTGGGACTGTTAATATTTCCTGTCTCCTTGCACTTGTTGCTGGTGATTACAGCTTTACCCTGCATGTGGTCGATACGCAATGTAACGACCTATCCCACCATCCCAAGAGATGCTCAAAACTTCAATAGGATTCAACATCAAACTACTTCAGTGCAAGCCGAGCCTCATGCACCAGTTACTGCACTGAGGTAGGAAACACCTCCTCAGCTTTCTCTCCAAATTAATAATACATGTGGTGACATTCACCTGTACTTAGTGTATTTATAGGGAAATGCCATGTGTCCATTCCTAGTGTCTCATAAGTTACATGAATGACAGTATTCTGAATATTTTCTAGTTTTCTTCATTGAAATGACTATTAGGTACAGGGAAAGATTTACTTGTACCCTGAAAGCCAGGGCAACAGAAGAAAGTGATTAGTTTCCTCGTAGGCATTGCATTGCTTCACATAACTGCATCCGTTCATGCATACTAGACACTGAAACAATTTATCAACATACACAAAACAAACACACACTCTCTTTGGCACCACTGTGTGGTAATTTCTAACCACAAGGCACGAGACACTCAGAATGCTTACTGTTAACGTGAAGTCAGGGACCATCCCTTGTTGAGAGGCTGTTGATTTCCACTAATTATTCATAAGACTCAAATTTCATCTTAACTATTTCTTATTTAAGAGGATTAAACACACAGAAGCATATATCTTATCCAGGATATTTGGGCCACAGTGCAATGGTTCCATTAGCTGTTAGCTGTGAAGCATCCTAAGACTGTCCCAATTTTTCTACCTAGTCCGAAGAACTTTAAGCTAATTGCCCATTAGGTTCTAGGGGTGCTTTAGAGCATCCTAAAAGGCAATTATCCTTGAACTATGTTACCCCATTGAACAAAATAAAACAGTGTAACTAGAGATGTCAAAATGTCAAAATTGAACATACCATTTCCAGTTTACTAGCACTATAGGCACCACTTTCTTTATATTCGTCTTTTCTCACTTGGGTGTCTGGTTCTGCCACAAAAAAAAAAAATCCACAAGTCTCAGTCCACCAATCTCACAACAGTTATATATAAATACACTGTTTATAGCAATAGATAGTTTCTGTTCATGAAGCCGGCATGAGTATTGAAATCTTATTATTCTAGTCTGATGGGACGCCTGATTGTAGGCATCAAAAAAACAATAACATAATTTGGAAATCACCCCATAGGAAGATAGAATGCAGACTGTGTAATAGAAATATGGTCATTGAGAATACACGTAGATTCCAAGCCTATTGACACTGCAAATGCCTTCCATTTCTTCTTTATCCTGTGGCCATCCCTAACTTCCAGAGGGACTCGATACAGGCAACCTCCGGCAAGTAGGACACAATAAGTAAGCATCTCTGTTCAATCTCATGCTCTCAAAACTCATTTTTAATCCTGTAAATACATGCTCTAGGCAAACATGCTGACACGGGGGTTTGCATTATTTACCACAAATCTTTACTTAATCTTTAGCAAAAAAAACCTTTCCGATGAGAAACTTTGAGCACTTCATATACTGTAGCCTGACCTGTTTAAGAGAATTTTGCATTTGAAAGTTTACCCGATTGGAATGATCGTGCAGTCTTCTTTGAAACTCCCTTCCCGTGAACAGACTCTTTCATTTCAATGTCAGGCTGGATGGGTTTTGAAACAAGACATTTAAGAATTGTAGTAGATTGTATATAATATGTAGTTAATCATTGAAGATGAAAATTTAACTTATTACCTTCATGGGAAGATATTTCCTAGAGGACTCTAGAAAGACAGAGAGAAATAAAATCATTTACATGTGCTTATAACATGGCTACCATACATTCATGTAGAATTAATATGAACTCACTCCGTATAGATACTTTGTAACTAATTGCTTCAGGTTATCACTTAGGGAAGTTGTTTGCTTCCCATTTCTCATCATTTTCCTTATTAACAGGTCAGTGATTCAGAAATTCATTGAAAAACATCTGACATGACTGTAATTATACCAGAGGGTAATTCAAATGTCAGAGGTGGTGGCGCAATGGAATGACATTTCTTCCTTAGTGGAAACCCTCAGCATAAGACCCTTCTAAGTAATAAGGAGAAGTGAGATCTTGAGGTATTTTATTTTGACCTCTGCAGTCATTTTTACTGAAAAATTTGCTTCATGTAAAGGATCACACATCCTTCCTTGCTAATGTGTCAAATTGAAAAGAATAATTCTTGTAAATGATATGCTTCAGACTTTGGTATTGCGTGCTTTTTATTTTGCATGGTTTGCATTGCTTTTGGACAGAAAAACATAAACATGCTATGAATTTACTGATAAAGAATAAGGACACATCTTTCGTTACATATCAACTTAAAGTTCTCAAAGTATGTTCATGTTTCCATGAATAAGATGAAATACACGTGTCCTATATCAACGTGATAGTGCTGATCATTAGAGAGACGAGATTTCAAATTTAAACACAGAAAACATAACGCTGACCTGATCTTTCAACTCTCAAAGCTGATGTTCAAATGGACCTCCATATGTTTTCCTGACACACTTCAGAGGTGAGTCATCAGTACATTACACTAATTTGTCATTGTTTTTCAGTGCGTCATGTGATTTTGGAAGTATGAGGGGTGAGAATTCATCTCGTACATTCATTTCTTATAAAGACATTTAATGAACTGATCAGTTTACATATATTCACAAGAATATATATGGCAGGTTCTTAGAACAATTATTTATTTTCTCCATACCTATGGGCTACTTCTATGACTACATTCATTCCTATACTTCAGAATTCTTCTATCATTTCATGCATTTAGTGGAACAGGAATAGAAAGCTCATGTAGGAAATAGTGTAGTCAATATATTTAGTATTCTAATGATGACACCTGGAAACATGGGCATCTGATAAAATCTCTCAACAAAGTATCAGGTTATAAAATTATCACATTGTAATCACTAGGTATTTTATATACCAACAATGGTGAGTGTGAGAAAAAAATCCGGAGAACAATGGCATTTAAGTTAGCCTCACAAATACTTAGGAATAAACTGAGGCTTCATTCCCAGTTCACTGCTCATGCACCTTGTTTCCTAACACTGCTACAATATTGGTCCACCTTGAATGAAAATTCATAACGGATTTCCTTCAGAGTTGCATTATATTTAAGCTGTTCCTGAATCTTGATCAAAGATACAACTCATTAACCTTTCACTTGTCTTTTACCTGAGGTGCAAAATGTGATAATGGAAGAAGAAATTGAATGTTCCTATGAACATTATACATAGAGGTCACTTTCTTTGGATATTAGCACATACGGGTCAATATACTCCATGTCATGTTAGGAATAAGCACTCTATGAAATTCATTCATAAAAGAGAGCATTTCTTACCTTTCCTTTGGCTGTGTGTCTCAGTTTCTCCTCTTTGATCAACATCACCAGAGTAATGAGCAACATCCTTCTTGGGAAGAGCCTCACAGATACTCTGTTAACATTAGTGCACACAATAATGGGTTTTACAACAGCGGTCTATTCGCTTTGCCAAAAGATACCTAAACTTGCAATTTTAGAAGCACTGACACTTGGACATGAGCCAAGCATATGTTGAGTGCCAAAGCTTTCAAATAGAGAACTTGCATGTGCTCTCTATATAGATCGTACTCTCAATAACTGGTAAGGACTGATGTGAACGAGAATCATGGATGTCACGACAAAAGAGATGCACCGATAGAATCCTAATACATGTGCCATCTCTGGCAATGAATGTACATCAGAATGTGGGAATGGACTTTGAAATATGATCAAATTGAAGGACTTTTACCAGAAAAGCATATATGAATAAGTCTAATTTTTGAAAACATCTTAAAATTCAACATTATACAACTAGAACAGTTCTTGGAGAAACCTGATTTTCTGTGCAAAGAATATACAATGAAAGGGGAATCATTTGATTGTTATATTTGTTGAGTACAGATCATTGCAGAAGAGGCTGCATTGAATTTACAGGTCCTCATCCTCCTAAATAGTTTGCTAAAATATTCACTGATAGGCAAAAATCATAAAATACAATGATAAAGTTGTGTAGAAATTTCAAATTCAGTTTAATTAACACCATGGAAATTTTAAATTGTTTATGCAACTGTTTCTCACAAAGGAGAGATTCAAAATATTATACACAAATTAGTTTGAAGGCAGGATAATAACATTCATTTTTAATTGACTTACGGGCTGCAGGAATGCATTCCATATCTTCTTTCTTATCAATATAAGAGTAATGAGAAGCAGACCTACTTTCTGAATACTATGAGATGTCTAGGAGAGTATGATGAACAGATGAGTCCCCTGTCCTAAATGTGGAGTGCAAGCCCATCCTACACATTCCCTCAGCTGTCTCCTTTCCAACATTTAACAGGGTCTTTAGTTGTCATACTAGGATAACCTCCTCTGGAAACAGATTTCCACTCTCATGCCATCCCTATAATATCAAATCCTTTCAGATTTGTCTTTACCCTAAATTCCAATGTTTTCTTTGTAGGAAGTTATTCATGGGACTGTTAATGTTTCCTGTCTTCTAGCTTTTCTCACCTCTGATTACAGCTTTACCATGTATGTACTCGATATTTTGTGTAAGGGAATATCCCACAGCCCTGGTAGATACCCCAAACTACAAAATGATTCATTGTCAAAATACTTCAAACCATGTGAGCAATATCCCATATACCAATAGGTATAGGAAACACCTTTTCAGCTTTATCTCCAAATTAATAATGTCATTCAGCTATAAATAGTATATTTATTTGTAAATACTGCATGTGCACTACTAGTCTATCCTACATTATATGAATGACCATGTTCAGAATATTTTCTAATTTTCTTCATTGAAATGACAATTTGATAGATAGAAAGATGATACTTGTATCCTGATACCCAGGGCAACATAAGAAAGTTACCACTTTCCTTGTAGTCATTGTATTTCTTTACATTACCCCATTCTGTCATTCAGCCCAGACACTGAAAGCAATTCATCAACACAAATACACCATACACACCCTTTCCTTGGCACTCCTGTGTGGTAATTTGTAACCACAAGGTAGGAGGCACTCAGAATGCTTAATGTTAATGTGAGGCCAGATACCATTACATGTTAGTGTTGTTGGTTTCCACTAAGTATTCATAAGACTCACTTTTTTCTTAACTGTTTGTCATGTATGTTGGTTACACAAACAGAAGTACATGTCATATTTGGAATATTTTGGCCACATTCCAAAGATCCCATTAGGAATTAGCTATCAAGTATTCTCAGAATGTCTTAATTTTTATACCTGGTTAAAATAATTTTAAGCTATATGCTCAATAGGACCTAGGGATGCTTTAGGTTGTCCCAAAAGGTAATTTTCTTTGGCCCCTGTTACCTCATTAAATACAACAAAACAGTATAAGTAGAGTTGTCAAAATATGAAAATTGAACGTACCATTTCCAGTTTATTATCACTTCCTGTGCCTCTTTCTTTCTCTTTGTCTTTTTTCACTGGGGTATCTGGTTATGCAAAACAATCCACAAGTCTCATTACAAAAATCTCACAACAGTTAGATAGAAATGAAGTCTACAGCAGTAGCTAAGATTCTGTTCATGAAACAAGCATGAATATTTAATTCTCATTATTCCTGTATGATGTCATCACTGATTATTGGCATAGAATAAATAATGACATAAACTGGAAACACGTATTTTTTGAAGGTAGAATGCAAATTGTGCAGTAAAAATATAAATGAAAAATTTTTGTGTTTAAATTGCAACAGCTGGGTATGTTGCTGAAGATGGCCAAAAATATATGTGTTACTAAGATTCCACCTCACCCCTGTTAGAATAGCCATCAGTAGCAACACCACTAACAACAGGCATTGGCAAGGATGCAGGGAAAAGGGAACCCTGTTATACTGCTGGTGGGAATGCAAACTAGTACAACCACTCTGGAAAAAAATTTGGAGGCTTCTTAAAAATCTAAACAAAGATCTACCATATGATCCAGCAATACCACTCTTGGGGATATGCCCAAAAGACTGTGACACAGGTTATTCCAGAAGCACCTGCACACCCATGTTTATGGCAGCACTATTCACAATAGCCAAGTTATGGAAACAGCCAAGATGCCCCACTACTGTTGAATGGATTAAGAAAATGTGGTATTTATACACAATGGAATTTTATGCAGCCATGAAGAAGAATGAAATGTTATCATTCGCAGGTAAATGGATGGAAGTGGAGAACATCAATCTGAGTGAGGTTAGCCTGGCCCAAAAGACCAAAAATCGTATGTTCTCCCTCATATGCAGACATTAGAGCAAGGGCAAACACAACAAGGGGACTGGACTTTGATCACATGATAAAGTGAGAGCACACAAGGGAGGTATGAGGATAGGTAAAACTAGATAGCATTTGTTGCCCTCAATGCAGAGAAACTCATGCAGATACTTTACAGCAACTGAGGCCAATAGGAGAAGGGGACCAGGAACTAGAGAAAAGGTCAGTTCGAGAAGAATTAATTTAGAAGGTAACACACATGCATAGGAAAGCAATGTGAGTCAACTCCCTGTATAGATATCCTTATCTCAACTAGAAAAACCCTTGGTCCTTCCTATTATTGCTTATACTCTCTCTTCAACAAAATTAGAGATAAGGGAAAAATAGTTTCTGCCTGGCAGTGAGGGAGTCGGGGGGAGAGGCAGAGGGTGGGGGTGGGTAAGGGAGCGGGCAGGGGGAAGGAGAGAGAAGTGACCCAAACATTGTATTCACATATGAATAAAAGAAATAAATATATTAAAAAATATGTGTTAGATTGCACCTCCTGCCTTCCCCTTATGTAACTGACAATACTGGTAGATTCCCAGAGCCCAGCTGTTTGGTAAGCATGTTAACACTGGAAATGCTTTACATGTTCATCTTTATCCTCTGGGCATCCCTAACATCCACAGGGACTCCATAAAAGAGACCTCAGGTAAGTAGGACAGAAAATGCAAGCATCTAAGCATCTCAGTTAAATCTCATGTACTAAAAATGCATTGTAAATCCTATAAATACATTTCATACACCTACATGCTGAGATTTGTGTTTGCATTACTAATCAAATATTTAGTTAATTTTTAGCAAAAACAACCTTTCCAATGTGAGGACTTTGCTTTTCATATATTGTATCCTGGTCTGATTAAGAGGAGACACATTTAAAAATTTACCTGATTTGAAAAATCGTACAATCGACTTTGAAAATACCTTCTTTAGAACAGAGTGTTTCTTTTCAGTGGCAGGCTGGATGGGTTTGGAAACAAGATATTTAAGAATTATAACATATTTTATATAATATGTAATGAATAATCCAGGATGAAATATTAAAGTTATTACCTTTACGGGAAGATATTTTGAAGGAGATTCTAGAAAGACAGAGAGACATAAAAGCTTTTATATTACTGATAACACAGCCACCATACATTCACAAAGAGTTAATGTGAAACTCACTCCCCATGGATAGCTTTGTAAATGATTGCTTTACATTATTCCCTAGAGAAGTAGTATTTTTACTGCTTCTCATTCTTTTTTCCTCATTTAAAGATCAGTGATTCAGAAATTCACTGAAAAAATCTGACATGGATTTAATAATATCTGAGAGGTTAATTCAAGTGTCAAAGGAGATGTTAGAATGCACTGACATTTCTTCTTTAAAAGAATCCCTTGTATAAAACCCTTCTCAGCAATGAGGAGAAATGAGACGTTCAAGTATTTTATTTTGAGGCTCTTTAGAGTGACTTTTCCTGCAAAATTTGCTTCATTGAAATTATCACACATCCTTCCTTGCTAATGCCTCAGGTTAAACAGAATATTTCTTATTAATGATATGCTTCAGAGTTTGGCTTGGGGGAATTTTTATTTTGCACAGTTTTCATTGTTTTTTGCACATTACAACACCAACATGCCAGGAATAAGCTGACAAAACACACCTATATATCTTTCATTATGTGTCAATTTAATGTTGTCAAGGTGCATTCATGTTTCCATGAATATAAATGAAATATAAAAGACACCTATACTAATGTGACCTAGCTCATGGTAGGAGAGAGGTGATTTCAAATTTCACAACCCTGAAATGATATTTAAACTCCGAAACCTGATGTTTAAATGGACTCCAATATATCTTTAATGGCACACTGACACTGGTCTGTCACCAGTATACTATATTAATTTGTTATCGTTCTTCCTTGTGTCATGTGATTTTGGGACTATTAGGGGTGAGAATTCTTCACTAAAATTCATTTCATATGAAGAAGTTTAATGAAGTGATCAGTTTAAATACATTCACGAGAATATATGTAGTAGGTAATTAGAATTATTATTTTGCTCCATACATATGGGCTTCTTCTATGACTATGTTCTTTTCTATAGTTCAGACTTCTGATATTACTTCACACGTGTAATGGAGCTGGTATATGAACCTCATAATGTGTTAAATGTATTTTGTATTTTAATTGTTACACCAGAAAACATTTATATCTGGAAATAAACTCAGTCTTCATTACAACTTCACTGCTCATGTGTTTTGTTTCTTCACACTACTACGATATTGGTCTACCTTGAATGAGAACTCATAATGGATTTCCTTCAGTGTTGCATTCAGTTTAACCTGTTAGCGTACCTTTATCAGAGATAAAATTCATTAGCATTTCACATGTGCTTTCCCTGAGATGCAAAATTAGATAATTGAGTAAGCAATTTAAAGTTCCTATTAACATTATCCTAAGACATCACTTGCTTTGGATATTGGAAAATACCAGCCAACATACTCCTCATCATGTTACAGATAAATACTCTATGAAATGGAAGGATAAAGGAGTCTATTTCTTACCTTGCACTTGGCTTTTTGCCTCAGTTTCTCCTCTTTGATCAACATCACCAGAGGAATGAGCAACATCCTTCTTGGGAAGATGCTCAGAGATACTCTGTTAACATTTGTGTACATAATGAGTTTTACAACAGTGGTCTATTCACTTTGCCAAAACATACCTAAACTTACAATTTTAGAAGCAATGACACTTGAAAATGAGTGAAGCATATGTTGAAAACCAAAGCTTTTAAATAGAGAACTTGTATGTATTCTCTAAATCAGGTGTAACTTTCACTAACAGATGAGCAAGGATTTAAATGAGAATCATGGATGTCATGATACAAGAGATGCACAGATAGAATCCTAACGCATGTGTAACTTCTGGCAATGAATGTACATCAGAATATGTGAATGGACCTTGTAATATGATCAAATTCAGAGAGTATTTCCAGAATAGCATATTTGAATAAATCCAGGTTTGAAATGTCATATAGATCAATATTGCACAACTTGAATACGTTCTGTTAAAGGATGATACAAGAAAAGTGGAATAATTTGATATTAATCATTTCCTAGTACAGAGCATTGCAGAAGCAGCTGCATTGGATTTACAGGTCCTCATCCACATAAATAATTTGCTTAAATATTCACTGATAAGCAAAGTGGGTAAAATACAATGATGAAGTTGTGCATAAATTTTCTAATTCAGTTTAAATAACACCATGGAAATTTTAAATTTTTATGCAACTCTTTCTTACAAATGAGAGAGTAAAAAAATATACACAATTTAGTTTGACGGCAGGATAAGAACATTCATTTTTAATTGAAAGAAAGCAGGAATGTATTTTATATCTTCTTTCTTGGAAATATAATGGTAATGAGAACCAGACCTACTCCCTGGATACTATAAGATGTCTAGGAGAGTATGATGAACAGATGGGTCCCCTTTCCTGACCGTGGAGTATGCCCCCATCCTAGACATTCACTCTGCTGTGTCCCTCCCAACATTTGGCAAGTTTAGTTATCACACTCAGAATAAGCTTCTCTGGAAACAGATTTCCACTCTCATTCCATCCCTATCCTAACAAAATCTTTCCGATTTGTCTTTACCCTGAACTCCAATGTTTTCTTTGTACGAACCTATTCATGGGACTGTTAGTGTGTTCAGTCTTCTTGCTTTTCTCATCTGTGATTTCAGCTTTAGTATGCAGGTGTCAACACACTGTATAAGTAACTATTCCACAGCCCTGGTAGATACTCAAAACCACAAAATGATTCAATGTCAAAATACTTCCAACAATGTGAACAAAGTCCCATGTACCAATTACTGTATTGGGATACAGTAATTCACCTTTCTCTTCCAATTAATAATGTATGTTGTGTGATTCTGGTATAAATAGTGTATGTGTTTTGAATACTGTATGTCCACTCCTAGTATATCATATGTTACACGAAAGACTGCATTCAGAATATATTCAAATTTTCTTCATTCAAATGACAGTTAGATAGAAGGAATGATTATACTTGTATCCATAAATCCAGAGCCACATAAGAAAGTTATCATTTTCCCTGTAGACATGCATTTCTTTACGTAACTCCATTCTCTCATTCAGCCTAGACACTGAAAGCAATTCATCACACACACAACATATACACCCTGTCTTTGGCACTACTGTGTAGTAATTGGTAATCACAAAATAGGAGACACTCAGAATGCTTACTGTTAATGTGAGGTCAGGGACCATCACTTACTAGTTGTTGATTTCCACTAATTATTCATAAGACACAAATTTTGTCTTAACCATTTATCATGTAAGTTGATTATACATACAGAAGCACATATCACATTCAGAATATTTTGGCTGCAGTCCAGTGATCCCATTATGTATTAGCTATCAAGATTTCTAAGTGTCCTAACTTTTATACCTAGTTAAAAATCATTAGTTAAAATGATTTTAAATAATTGCTAATTAGGATCTAGGGCATCCTAAAATGTAATTTTCTTGGCATATGTTACCTCATTAAACAAAATAAAACAGTATAAATAGAGACATCAAAATGTGAAATTTGAACATACCATTTCCAGTTTATTATAACTGCTTGTACCCCTTTCTTTCTCTTCATCTTTTTTCTCTGGGATAGCTGGTTCTGCCAAAAGAATCCACAAGTCTTATTATGGAAATCTCACAACAATTAAATAGAAATATCATCTTTACAGCAATAAACAGATTCTGTTCATGAAACAAGCATGAGCAATTGCGTTCTTATTATTCCAGTCAGATGTCTGATTGCAGACAGAATAAATGATAACATAATTTGGAAAACAGCTAATATGAAGATAGAATGCAGGTTTTGCAATAGAAATAGAAATGAAAAGATGGGGGAAAATGGCAGCCAAGGTGGGGAATCAGATCTCCTAAGCTCTGTGGTTTCAGAAACCTCCATGAGACACTGGGGCCACACTTGGGTAATTTTGATTGTTCCTAGCCAAAATAATAACCATCACCACACTAGGTGCAGATAAAATTCAAAGACTGACCCTGAAATCAGCCTTTAGTTGCACCTAAAATCCATGAAAATCCTACCCAGCTCAGCCAGCAAGGCGAGTCTGGCTCTGGCCTGAAAGAAAAGCCCACAGCCACTTCTCTTTTCCTTTTTTCTTTTCATTCTTCTTTCAACAAGAAGACAGAATTTCAATCAGAATCAAACCCTGAGATATCCCTGACCCATAGCTCCTGGAAAGCCTCCCTCCAAATGCAAAATGATGTCATTTCTCCCAGACAGCTGGCTCCAAACCTGCTGCACGAAACTGCAGAAGATTTGGTGAACATCACGTACCAAACACCATTCCCCTACCCATCTCCCCACCCTGGGAAAATAATCCAGAGCAACCCCTGGGTGGACTGAGCACCCCCCAGCAAAAATGAAAGCCATAAACAGCGAGCTGTAACCTAACACATTGGATGGGGAGGTAGAACAAAAACTAGCCCTGGAGAAGGGAGAGGGGCAAAGAGCTGATCTCTCACTGCTGAAATGTCAGGGGCGGAGCTCTCAGTGCTGAATTCTCACTGATGCACAATAAAGCAGCAAAGGCTGACAGTGGCGACAGGCTGCCAAGCCAACCACCCTGAGGAGCTGCAGACACCCAGCACATATTGGGAGAGGCATAAAGGATAAGAGAGGGAAACTAACCTCCCAAAGGAGGGCAGGAGGTGGATCCCAGAGCCATATCTGGGAACAAGGGTGGCACTCAAAACTGATTTGCTCCACCTTGCTCAGGGAGGAGCTGACCAATCAGACCCGCAGCTGAAGGACTCCCCAGCTGCTGCCTGCTGAAAATAGCTCTGACCACCATGCCTGAGGTGGCAATCTTTTTTTTTAATTCATATGTGCATACAATGTTTGGGTCATTTCTCCCCCCTTCCCCCCACCCCCTCCTTTACCCTCCCAACCCCTCACTACCAGGCAGAAATTATTTTGCCCTTTTCTCTAAGTTTGTTGAAGAGAGAGTATAAGCAGTAATAGGAAGGACCAAGGGTTTTTGCTAATTGAGTTAAAGATAGCTATACAGGGAGTTGACTCACATTGCTTTCCTGTACATGTGTGTTACCTTCTAAGTTAATTCTTCTCAAACTAACCTTTTCTCTAGTTCCTGATCCCTTTCTCCTATTGGCCTCAGTTGCTGTAAAGTATCTGCATTAGTTTCTCTGCATTGAGGGCAACAAGTGCTATCTAGTTTTTTTGTGTGTTTTACCTATCCTCATACCTCCCTTGTGTGCTCTCACTTTATCATGTGATCAAAGTCCAATCCCATTGTTGTGTTTTCCCTTGATCTAGTGTCTGCATCTGAGGGAGAACAAATGATTTTTGGTCTTTTGGGCCAGGCTAACCTAACTCAGAATAATGTTCTCCAGTTCCATCCATTTACCTGTGAATGATAACATTTCATTCTTCTTCATGGCTGCATAAAATTCCATTGTGTATAAATACCACATTTTCTTAATCCATTCATCAGTAGTGGGGCATCTTGGCTGTTTCCATACTTTGGCTATTGTGAATAGTGCTGCCATAAACATGGGTGTGCAAGTGCTGAGGTGGCAATCTTACCTCAGATCAGAACTCCAACTAATCTTGTGGACAGAAGGTTCAAGTACCACTCACAAGCCAGTCACCTGGTGAGACTACATCCAGAGCTTCTGCTTGAACACCAATACCACACCTAAGAAATATCTCCAGAACTTTTTTTAATAGACTGAATTTTACCAGGTTCCTGAACATATTTTTTTATTATTCTATATCTTTTTTTTCTTTATTCCTGTATTATTAACTCCATCATCACTCTTCTCTTACCCCATTCTCATCCTCTTTACTCACCCTTCTTCTCCTATACAAAAATCCATTTTTCTCCCTCTGAACCACTCTTTCTGCCTTTTCCCATCCACTCTCTCCCCTGCCTTCGCTTTCCCTTCCCATCCTCTCCCAACCTGTCACCACACTACCTCTCCCTCCTACATACTCACAACCCCAGCCCGGTGTAATCTCTGATACAAATGCCCTGAACAATGCAACAGAAATATACCTGAACACATACAAGGGCCACAAAACCCAATAACAGTAATAACTCTCAACCCACCCACCCAGTCTTATTCCTACCCCACTTTTTTAATGCCCTCTTTACCAATCCTTCATAACCTGTAACTAGCCTAATAACCATTACCTCCCCCTCCACATCCAACTGTTTATAGAGATAATCATCAAGGGGTTTTCTACAGAATACATTAACAACTTGTCTGGCATCGAACCTGTGAACTTGTTAATGCTAAATTACATCCCCACTCTAGGGTCAGATAGAGCACATCAACCTAGTTAACAACCAAGTCAGCCATAACACAAAAATTGAGTCAGGGATAGAAATCAGGCAGTCAAATCCACCAACTAGCACATCAAAAATATAGTATCACAGCCTCTTGTGGAGTGATGGGAAGAAGAAGAGGGATGGAAAACACTCTCTTCAGAAAAGTAATTCAATACAGAATTCAGTGGGAAATGAAGGAAATGGATACCCAGTCCCTAACTTCAACAAAACGATAAATGTAACTAAGAAACCCAGCAATGCCCACAAAAAAGAAAACCCTCAAAGAAGAAATCTGGGAAGAAAACCCTGAAAATTCATGGAGAAGATACTAGACATGGTCAACCAGAATGTATAAGATGCATTGAAGTTGTATGAAGACACCAAAAACCTCAAAACAAAGAACATGGGATGACACAGAAATAAATAAAGGAACTTAGAGAGGACCTTAACAAACACCAAAGTGAAACAAAGGACACTATAAAAAGAGAGATGCATGAATTAAAGAAGACTGCACAAATTAAAAAAGAAGAGATGATCACAGATTTGGAAAAACCTCAGAAGAAAGAATCAAACAGAAATCCAAGAAATTAAAAGTCCCTATAGTCAAACAAAAAAACACAATGCAAGACCACTCCAGCAGTCAGAACAAGTGGAAGAAAGAGTCTCAGAGCTTGAAGATAAAATACAAATTAAAGAAAAAACACAGAAGAAATCTTAACGACAGAAATAAACACTGGCTTAGGGTGAAAGGCTGGAAGAACATTTACCAAGCCAATGGCCCTTGAAAACAGGCATGAGCAGCAATACTTATATCAGACAAAATAGACCTCAAACTTACATTGGTCAAACAAGATAAAGAAGGACACTTCATACTAATAAAAGGTGCAATACCTCAAACAGTATAAGGTACACCTAATGTCAGTGCACCCAATTCATCAAACATACACTAAAGTACATAAATACACATATACACTCCAACACAGTCATCATGGGAGACTTTAATACCCCTCTATCACCAATTGATAGGTCGTCCAAACAAAAAATCAACAAAAAAATCCCAGAACTAAATGACACTATAAATCAAATGGACCTAACTGATGTCTAACAAACAGTTCATCCAACAACAACACAATATAAATTCTTCTGAGCAGCCCAAAGAAGGTTCTCAAAATAGATCATATCTTAAGGCACAAAGCAAGCTGCAGTAAATATAAGAAAATAGAAATAACTCCCTGCATTCTCTCTGATCACAATGCATTAAAACTAAAACTCCACAACAAAAACAACAGCAGAAAATATGCAAAGAATTTGAGGCTGAGTAACATATTTCTTGATGATCAGTGGGTCATAGAAGAAATAAGAGAGGAAATAAAAAGTTTCCTGGAAGCTAATGTACTTAGCAGAACCTATGGGACACAGCAAAAGCAAAAGCAGTCCATGAGTGCACATATTAAAAAGACAGAAAGATCTCAAATAATTGACCTAATACTACATCTCAAACCCCTAGGAAAGAGCAAGCAAAACCAAACCCAAGCAGAAGGAGAGAAATAATAACAATAAGAACTGAAATTAATGAAATAGAGACCAAAAAAATAAAAAAAACTTCCAAAGAATCAATGAAACATAAAGGTTGTTCTTTGAAAGAATAAACAAGATTGACAAGCCCCTGGCAAATCTGACTAAAATGAGAAGGAAACAGACCCAAACTAGCAAAATCAGAAACAAAAAAGGGGTAATAACAAAAACACCATGAAAATCCAGGGAATCATCACAGAATACTTTGAGAACCCATATTTGAATAAATTTGGAAACCTTGAAGAAATGGACAAATTACTAGTTACTTACAACCATCCAAAACTGAACCAAGAAGATAATAACCATCTAAACAGATCTATAACACATAATGAAATTGAAGCAGTGATAAAGAGTTTCCCAAAAAAGAAAAGTCCAGGACCTGAACAATTGTCAGCTGAATTCTACCAGACTGTCAAAGAACACCTAATGTCAACACACCTTAAACTTTTCCATGAAAGAGAAAGGGAAGGAACACTGCCCAACTCATTCTAGGAAGCCAGTGTTACACTCCTCCCAAAGCCAGACAAAGACACATCCAAAAAGGAGAACTACAGGCCAATCTCCTTAATGAACATTGATGCAAAAATCCTCAACAAAATAATGGCAAAACGAATCCAACAACATTTCAGAAAGATCATTCACCACGACCAAGGTGGCTTTATCTCAGGGATCCAAGGATGGTTCAATATATGCAAATCAATCAATGTAATACAATTTAATAGAGGCAAAGACAAAATCCACATCTCAAAACACACAGAAAAGCCTGTGATAATATTCGACACCGCTTCATGATAAAAGTTAAAGAAAACTAAGAATAAAATGAATGTACCTTAACATTATAAAGGCTGTATGTGACAAACCTGTAACCAACATCATGCTTAATGGGGAAAAACTGAAACCATGCCCCTAAACTCAGGAATGAGACAAGGATGTCCACTCTCTCCACTCCTATTCAACATAGTACTGGAATTCCTAGCCAGAGCAATTAGGCAAGAAGAAGAAATAAAAGGAACACTAATAGATAAAGAAATTGTCAAAATATACCTATTTGCAGATGACATGATCTTATATCTTAATGGCCCAAAAAACTGTACCCACAAACTCCTAGACATGATAAAGAGATTCAGGAAGGTGTCAGGATACAAAATCAACTCACAAAAATCATTAGCTTTTCTATACACCAACAGTGAACAAATTGAGAAAGACATAACATATGGAAACAATTCCATTTACAATAGCATCAAAAAAAATCAAATACCTAGGAGTAAACTTAACAAAGGATGTGAATGACCTCTACAAGGAGAACTACAAACCTCTGAAGGAAGAGATCTAGGGAGACTAGAGAAGGTGGAAGTATCTCCCATGCTCATTGATTGGTAGAATCAACATAGTAAAAATGGCTATACTACCAAAAGCAATTTGCATGTTCAACTCAATACACATCAAAATTCCAATGACATTCATCAAAGAGATTGAAAAAGATAGCCTAAAGTTCATTTGGAAACACAAAAGGTGGCAAGTAGCCAAGGCAATACTGAGCAAAGAGAACAACGCTGCAGGTATCACAATACCCGACTTCAAACTATACTACAGAGATATAGCAATAAAAACAGCATGGTACTGGCACACAAACAGAAATGAAGACCAGTTGAACAGAACAGAGGATCTGGATATGAATTCACACTTCTATGCCCATCTTTGTTTTGACAAAAGCACCAAAAATATCTGATGGAATACAGACAGCCTCTTCAACAAACGTTGCTGGAAAAAGTAGCACTTTGCCTGCAGAAAACTGAAACTAGACCCATGTTTACCACCATGTACTAGAATCAACTCAAAGTGATTAAGAACCTTAATATCAGACCAAAACCTTGCAGTTAGTACACAAAAGAGCAGAGAATACCCTGGAAGCCATAGGTATAGGCAAGGACTTCCTCAGTAGAATTTCATCAGCCCAACAACTAAGAGAAAGGACAGAAAAATGGGAGTGCATGAACTTAAAAAGCTTCTGCACAACAAAAGTAATGGTCTCTAAATTGAAGAGACCACTCACAGAGTGGGAGAAAATATTTGCTAGCTATACATCAGACAAAGGACTTATAACCAGAAAATACAGAGAGCTCAAAAAACTAAACTCATCAAAAATCAATGAACCAATAAAGAAGTTGGTAACTGAACTAAACAGAACATTTTCTTAGGAAGATATTCAAACAGCCAAAAAACAAATGAAAAAGTGCTCACAATCCCTGACTATAATGGAAATGCAAATCAAAACCAAACTAAGATTCTACCTTATTCCTATCAGAATAGCTATCATCAAGAACATTACCAAGAACAGATGCTGGCAAGGGTGTGAGGGGAAAAGGAACTCGCATATACTGCTGGTACGAATGTAAGCTAGTACAACCATGATGGAAAATATTATGGGGGTGCCTTAAAAACTAAACATAGATCTCCCATGTGATCCAGCAATATCACTCCTAAAGATGTACCCGAAGGAATGTGACTCAGGTTATTATAAAAGCACCTGCACACACATGTTTATTGCAACACTATTTACAATAGCTAAGCTATAGAAACAGCCAAGATGCCCCACAACCAAAGAATGGATCAAGAAAATGTGATATTTATACACAATGGACTTTTACTCAGCCACAAAGAAGAATGAAAATTTATCGTTCATACGTAAATGGATGGAGCTAGAGAACATCATCTTAGGTGAAGTTAGCCGGGCTCAAAAGGCCAAAAATCACATTTTCTCCCTCATATGCATATTATGACCCAAATCAAATGCAGTAATATTATTGCAATGGGTCACACACTGAGGGAAGCACATGTACATGTGCGGGGAAAATAGGGAAAGGGAAGGAAACTTACAACTTGAATGTGCTCCCTGTTGAAGGGGCATTGAAGTATTCTTAAATTAGCAGAGGCCACTATGGGAAGAGGACCAAGAAGTAGCGACGAGGTCTGGTAGAAATTAACCAATGTTACAATACACAGGTGCATGGAAGCAGCACAGGAATTCCTCTGTATAGCTATCTTTATCCCAAACCAGCAAAAATGCTATGTCTTTCTTATTATCTCATATGTTTTCTTTTTCTTCAACAAAATTGGAGAATAAGAGGGAGGAACAGGTTCTGCCTGGAAGTGGGGGATTGGAGCAGATGGTGGGGAGGTGGCACAATGTCTACACATGTAAGTAAATATGAAAATGATAAAATAAAAGGAGAAATTAAAAAACATACAAATGCAATTTTTGTGTGTTGAAATTGCAGCACATATGTATGTTGCTGAAGATGGCAAAAAAATATATGTGTTAGATTGCACCACTTGCCTCCCCCTTATGTAACTCAGAATACAGATTGTTTCCTAGAGCTCAGGTCTCCAGTAAACATTTTAACACTGGAAATGCCTTAGATTTTCATCTTTATCCTCTGGTCATCCCTAACATACACAGGGACTCCATAAAAGAGATCTCAGGTAAGTAGGACACAAAATGTAAGCATCTCAGTTAAATCTCATGTTCTAAAAAACTTATCAATCCTGTAAATATACATTTTATAGACATACATGCTGACATTTCTTTTTGCATTATTTATCACAAACACTTACTTAACTGTTAGCAAAAAAACTTTCTGATGAGAACACTTCGAGTTTTTCATATATTGTAACGTGATCTGTTTAAGAGTATTTCGCATTTAAAATTTTACCTGATTTGAATGATTGTGCAATTGTCTTTGAAAATTCCTTTCTTAGAACAGAATCTTTCTTTTCAATGTCAGGCTGGATGGAGTTTGAAACAAGATATTTAAGAATTATAATATATTTTATACAATATGTAGTTAATAATTCAGGATAAAACATCAAAGTTGTTACCTTTGTGGGATGATATTTTGTAGGATATTCTGGAAGGACAGAGACATAAAATCATTTATATGTACTTATAAAATGGCAGCCATACATTCAGGCAGAGTTAATGTGAAACTCACTCCCCGTGGAAGCTTTGTAACTAATTGCTTCAGGTTATTCCTAAGGGAAGTTATTTTGCTTGTTTCTCATTTTTTTCCTCATTGCCAGATCAGTGATTCAGAAATTGCTTGAAAAAGTCTGACATTGCTTTCATTATACCTGAGAGGATAATTCAAGTGTCAGAGAAGGTGTTGGAATGGACTGACATTTCTTCTTTAAAAGAATCTCTCTGCATAAAACAGTTCTCACCAATGAGAGGAAAAGAGACAGTCAAGTATTTTATTTTGAGGCTCTTCAGAGTAATTTTTACTACAAAATTTGCTTGATTAAATTATCATACTTCCTTCCTTATTGTTAGTGATACGCTTCAGATTTGGGTTTTGGGGAATTTTTATTTTGTACGGTTTCATTGTTTTTGCACCTTACAACACCACCATGCCATGAATATGCTGACAAAATGCAAGAATACATCTCCCATTACATGTCGATTCAAAGTTGTGAACGTATTTTCATCTTTCCAAGAACATAAATAATATATAAAAGTCATCTATACCTATGTGACCATGCTGATTGTTGGAGAGAGGTGATTTCAGATTTGAAGAGAAAATCCGAACCCTGAAATGGTATTTCAATTCTCAATCCTGATGTTCAAATTGACCCCAATATGTCTTTAATGACATACTGACTTTGGTCAGTCACCACTATTCCACATTCATTTGGAATTGCTGCATTGTGTCATGTAATTTGGGATCATTAGGGGTGGAATTTCTTCATGTAATCTCATTTCTTCTGAAGAAATTTAATGAACTGGGCAGTTTAAATATATTCACAAGAATATATATGGTAGGTTCTTAAAATTATTATTTTTCTCCGTACATGTGGGCTACTTCTAGGACTACATTCTTTTCTATAGTTCAGAGTTCTGATATTACATCATGCATTTAATGGAGCAGCTATATGCACCACATGTAGGAAATAATGTGTTAAAGGTATTTTGTGTTCTAATGATCATACCAAAAACACTTAGATATGATAAACTGTCTCAACAAAGTATGACGACATAAAATTGTCATATCATAATCACTAGGTCTTTTTTTATTTATTCACATGTGCATACATTGTTTGGGTCATTTCTCCACCCTCCCCCACTCCCCATGCTTCTCCCCTTCCCCCCTTCAGTCCCAGCCAGGTCCTGTTCTGCCGTTATCACTAATTTTGTTGAAGAAAAGACATGAGCATAATAAGGAAGACAAAGCATTTTTGCTAGTTGAATGAAGGCTAGCTATTCAGAGAGATTCCTACTCTTGCTTTTGTGTACCCATGTATTATGACCCATGTTGGTTCAACTCTAACTGATCTTTACATTGGTTCCTGATCCCCTGCTCATGATAATCTCTGTCATTTTAAGGTTTCTGGTATTAGTTCCTCTGGAGTGGGGACATCAAACACTTTTGAAGTGGATGTTAATTTGATAGAAGCACAATATGCACAGACCTGAAGTACCAAGGCAAAACCTGCTTGGACTTAATTTAAAAAACTGAAGGTAGGGCAGGAGGAAAAATAAATCTTTTCTGGAGGAGGGTGCAGTTGGAGGGGGTGGCACAAACAAAGGGAGAAAGGGTGACTATGGTGGACGTATTTTGTATCCTTATATGAAAATGGAAAAATTAACCTTGTTGAATTGTTCTAAGAGGGGAGGGCCAGAAGAGGGTGAACAATGGAGATGGTAAATCCAAGAAAGACATATTTTAAGCACATATGTAAATACCACAAAGTATCCCCCTATACAACTATTATATGCTAATGAAATCATTAAGAGAGGTTAAATACTCTACAATGAGTATTTTAAACGCTGGAAAAAGAAATTGAGGAAGACACTAGAAGATGGAAAGATTTAATATTGTGAGCATGGGCATAGTATTGAAAGCAATCTACACGTACAATTCCCACCAAAATGCCACTGTCTTTTTTTCACAGGCATAGAAAAATCAGTCTTAATAGTCATATGGAAATGTAAACAACCCTGAGTAGCAAATGCGATCTTGAGCAATGTGGGACATATCACAGACTTCAGACTATACCACAGATCCACACTATCAAACCCCAGCAAGTTACTGACACAAAACACCTAAAATAAGTGGAGCAGAACAGAAGACTCAGTAATGAACCCACTCAGATAGAGTCATCTCATTTTTGCAAAAGGAGCCAAAACATACTTTCAAGGAAAGACAGACTCTTTAACACATGGTACAGGGAAAACTGATAATCAACATGCAGAAGACTGAAACTCAATCCGTATCTTTCACCTGTACAAAAATCAATGAAAAATGCATACAAGATCTTACTTGAGATATCAGAATCCTTGGTGTTGCTAAAGGAAAGCTTTATAGGAAAAACACTGGGAGATGTAGGGATTGGCAATTATTTGAATTCAATTGCCACAGAAATAAGAGCAAGTTTAGAGAAACATCAAAAAATTAAACAACAAAACAACAAATAATCAGTTGGAAAATGAATTAAACGGACAGTTCTCAGAACTAGTACAAATGGCTAATGAATCCATGAAGAAATACCACCATCTATAGCCATACTGGAACCATAAATCAAAATGACACTGAGATTCTATTTCAGGATAGTCAGATTAGAACTGCCATGTGATCCAGCAATACCACTCCTGGGGATATACCTGAAGGAATGCAGGTCAGGTTATTGTAAAGGCATCTGCACACCCATGTTTACTGCAGCATTACTCACAGTAGCTATGCTATGGAAGTAGACCAAGATGCTCCACTACTGATGAATGGATTAAGAAAATATGCTATTTATGTACAATGGAATTTTATTCAGGTATGAAAATGAATGAAATGTTGTCATTTGCAAGTAAATGGATGAAAGTGGAGACCATTATCTTAAGTTAGCCAGGTTCAGAAAGCCAAAGGCCACATATTTTCCTTCATGTGTGGAATTTAGACCTAATACAAATACAAGCAATGTTTTTAAAAAAAAAAGGTCACACTAAGGGAGTTCACATAGGGTAAAAGGAGGAAGTTAGGAAGATGAATATGGTTGATGTACTTTCTATACAAGAATGAACATAGAATTTTTAAATCTGTTGAAATCGCCATAAGAAGTGGACGAAGGCAAAAGGAGAAATATAGAGGGGATGAACCAATGTGGCTTATAATACATGTAGACATGGAAATGTCACCAGGAAACCAATAAATCACTATCTTAAATTAAAAATTACTTTTTTTTACTAAGACAGACAACCAGAGGGCAGAACAGGTCCTGAATGGTAGGTTGCTACCAGTGGGAGAGGGGATGTGAGGAGAGGGTGTATGAGGGTGAGTATGGTGCAAATATTGCTTATATGTATATGGAAATGGAAAAATGAGACCTGTTGAATCTATTGCAGGACTGGGGTGGGGCAGAAAGGAGAATGATGGACGTGGTAAATTCAACAAGCATATATTATAAAAACTTGTATAAATTTCAATGTACCTCCAGTACAACAGTAAAATTTAATTAATCAAATTAATTTTTAAAAAGAAAGAAAACAAGCAATAACAATTGCTGGCCAGGATGCTGGAAAAGGAACCCTGGTACACTCTCCATAGAAAAGTAAATTAATAAATCCACTGTAGAAATCAGTGTGATTCCTACATTATGACCTTCCCATACCACACCTGGGCATATTTTCAAAGGAGTGCAAATCAACATCCCAAACAGATACCTGCAAACCTGTACTTATAGCAGCACTGTTCATAATAGCCAAATGGTGGAATCGCCCTAGGTGTTCATCAACTGACAAATGGATAAAGAAAATGTGGAACATTACACAATTGAATATTATTCTTCTACAAAGAATAATGATATTATGTCACTTGCAAGAAAACAGATGGAATGGGAGATTATCATGCTGAATGAGATTAATTAAGTTCAAAAAGACAGCACATTTTCAGTCATGTGTGATAGCTAGACATAAGATGATGCAGATAATAATGACAATAATAAACACATGATAATAATAGTTAGCTGTAATAATGATAACATAACCTGAGGATAAAGGGAGACTGTCTGAAGGCGGTGGAAGAGAGGGAAGGGGGAGAGGTGAGGGTGCTGTGGTATGAAGGGGATGAAGTATGTTACTTACATATGTAAAGTAGCAGAAAGCAACCCATCAAAAACTGTTTGAATAAAGGGAATGGGACAGGGGGTATTAAGGGAACATAATAGAGGTGGTGAACTTGTTCACAGTACATTGTATGCAGCTAAGGAGTTCTCTCAGTGCATCCCTGATATGATATTAATGTAGCTAAAAGAAAATACTTTCAGAAGAACAAAAGAAAATCCATACAACAAAATAGCTTTTAAAACTGCATCTCTGACAAAGGAGTCTGATTTCTCTATATCACTGATAAATGTTGATAATTCCCCCATCTAAATTAAAACCATGCTAATAGATATGAAGACAGTCCACATGAAGCACATGGTAGTTGTTTGATACTGAGTAGAACTCAGTCAAAATTAGCTACTTAATTCTGAAAAATATCTTCTTCAAAGAGGGCAGTTAATACAGAGAACTTACTTCTGGAAGACACTTATTCCACAACCAGCATCAGGTACGCAGACACACCTTGTTTTACTGTATCTCATTTTATTGTGTTTTGCAAATATTTGCTTTTATGATAAATTTAAGCTTGTAATAACCCTATATGGAACAAGTCAATCACTACCATTTTTCCAAACAGTTAAGATGATCATTAGCATTTTGACCATTAAGATATGTGCACCTTTTGGACCTAATGGTATTATACTAAGCTGAACTATAACTCATAATGGATCTGATTAGTGACACATTCAATTTAACCTATTGCTGAATCCTGATCACATGTTCAACTTGCTAACTTTTGACTTCTCTTCTTCAGTAGGAGAAAAACAGGAAATACAATAGGTCTTTTAACAAATCACATCTTTTTGAAATTTGTACATACCAGTCAAAATACATATCATCATGTTACAAATAAACACCCTGAGAAATGACTATCTAAAATAAAATACATTTCTCACCTTGCACTTGTCTACTTGCTACAGTTTCTTCTCTTTGATCATCTTCCACAGATAAATGAGCAACACCCTTCTTGGGAAAGTGCTCAGAGATGCTCTGTTAACAGTGAAATAACAAGGTTTGTAAAATAGTTGTGATCACTTTTTCATTAAATGTCTGAAATTCCTATTTCAGAAGTAATTAGATTTGAAAGTAAGGGAAGCACGGGTTGTTGAAAGCCAAAGTTTTAAATAAAATAACTCAGACATGTTCACTAGATCAAGTCTACCTTTTGACATCAAGAGACTACCAACCGTGTAAACCAACCATGGTAACACAGATGAAATTTACACAGATATAATCATAGCTGGGGCATATTTCTCAACACTGAATTTAGTTCAGTCCATATAAATGTACATTGCAATTCCCAGAATATTAAGTGCCTATTGTAAAAAAAAACATATATTTGAACGAAGACTTGTGTTGAAACTTGCTATAATTCAGAATTAACCATCTGGACTATAAACAGAACATGAAATTTCACAAGGAACTACATAAATTTCACAAGGATTCATGATCCTAAATATTATGGTTTAAATTACTACTGATAGGCAAATCATAAAATAAAATGACAAAGTGCTGTGGAAATTTTTTAATTAAGCATAAATAATTCCATGGAAAATTTCAATACAATATGCAACTCTTTCTGAAGTAGGAGAGAAATGTAATAAAATAGATAGTTTTAGCAATAAGGAAAACAAAGAACATTTTCAAGTGTCTGGCATGGACTGGGGAGTTATATTTTCTTTTCCAGGCAATATAACAAAAGTGATGAGTGTGGTGATTGTTATCTCTTTTCTTGCTTTCTGGTCACTAGGTGACTTCTAGGGTAGAATGATGAGCAGAAGGGCCCTCTGTGCAGCCTATGGAGAGTGTTCCCATCCTAGATTTTCACTTGGTTGACAACCTCTCAACTTTTAGTTGACTGCTTAATTGTCTCACTCAGGAAACCGTACTTAGAATACAGAATTCCAGTCCCCACAACATCCCCATCCTAACTGTAAAACTGACATTCTTATCTACCCCAAGTACCACTGTTTTCTCATAGGAAGCAGTTCCAGTGACTGATAATGGTTTGCTGCTAGCTTGTGTTTCTCTCCTGTTACTACAGCTTTAGCATGCATCCTGTTCATTAACTACTTAACTATCCCTAGTACATATTCCAATTCAAATAGTTATTCAAAGTTAAAATACTTCAAACAGAATGAAGTCCACATGTAACAATTACTATACACATATAGGATTGACCTATTAATATCTGTTTCCAAATTAGTAAATTATATTAGGCTATTCATTTATGGAACAACTGCAGGATGTCAACTCCTAATATAAACTATGTTATATGAAATACAGTGACTAACAGTTTTCCTTATATTTACTGAATTCTTTCATTGGACTTATAATAAGAAAGTTTTTCCTTCTACCATAACACCAAAGTCCTCATCTGTGAAGTTATCATTCTCTGACTAAGCATTGTGTTTTATTACATAACCCTATTCAGCAATTCAGACTGGACACTGAAGGCAACTTGACACCACACACAAGCTCTATACCCTTACTTTGTAACGACTGTGTAGTAATTTGGAACCACAAATTAGGAGACATTCTGACTGTTTACCCTTAAATGAGAATCCAGGGGCCATCAATGATAAGTGGTTGTTGATTGCCAACTCTTAGATATAAGACTCAAACTTGGTCTTAATTTTTTCTCTTGTAATGTATTTATACAAAGAGCAGCACAAAGAATGTTCAGAATATTTCAGCCACAAATCCACAGATTCTATTACATTACATGGTAATAATGTTCTTAGTGACTAACCAAGTTAATATAACTTAAAATTGTATACCCCTTAAATAAAAGACTATTAAAGGAGAGGTTAGAATTGAAATACCGCATATGCTATTCACAGGTTTTTCATCACTGACCTCACTACTTTCTTGATCTTCATCTGTAGTCTCTATTGCATATGGTTCTGTGGAGAAACCCATAGGTAGCATTAAAGTAAACTAACAATAGTCCAATGAAATGACAGTCTTTATTGGAATAGAATCAAAGTGAGGATAAAAAATGCATACTTATTATAAGAGATTTGATTTCATGAGATTACTAAATTAATAAATCCATTAATTAATGCACCCATAAGAAGCAGATAATTCAGATGTTTGTTCAAGAAGAATAAAAATACACATTTGTTTTGCAATTTTTAATTGCAGTATCTGAATGTGTTGCTAAATATGGTCCCAAAATTCTGGGCTCAAAGGTTCCTCTGGCCTGCAACATTTTTGTTGCCAAAATGATAGGTAATGGCCTTGGAGTCCAAGCGTCCAATAAGATTTGGAGTGCACTGGAAATACATGATTTATCCTCAGGTAATCTGTAACATGTACAAGGACCCTACACTGGGGAACTCAGAGTAATAAGACATGCAAATAGAAAAATCTGTATGAAACACATTAGGAAATAATGCATTCAAAAATTTGATATGGGAATACTGCCATGAAAGTAAAAAGAAAATGATTTTCACAGATATTAATAGTTATTAAGCACAACATTAGTGTCAAATCAAGTCAATAGTTAGTACAAAAGTCACATTGTTTATATTCAAACAATGCACTCCTAATGTATTTTCTTTCTGAATTCACATTGATTTTGATTGTGGTGTTTCTTACAAAAATCAGCTACCAGCTAATGCTCTGTATGACATAAATCTCATCTAAATAACTATCACTAATGAAAACCAAGAATCTTTGAAGCCTGATAGGTAGGCTACAAAGAGGCCCAGAGAGAAATTAAAACTGTTTTCCTCCTGTGCTACTTTATTGGATAATATTTCTTTCAAGAGAAGTCAATAGCCTTGCTTTTCAGGGCCTGGTGTGAGGTCCAGCAGCATCACACACCTAGAATGTGTACTGAAACATGGTCATCAACAAGTGGTACAGCAAAGTTGGAGAATCTCTGTTCAACACAGGACACGCATCCACATTCTTTAATCATAACTGTACTTTACTTTTATTTGGCCTTAGCTTTCATGATCTCAATATAAATAATCTCATGAGCAAATGTAATTAGTGAAAAGATTTGACTGAATTCTCTAATTTTGGACTGCATGATCCTATGATGTAAGCTAGATACACTTCATGGAATAGCAACTTATATGCATATGTATATGGTTTATGTTTGGTTTGGTTTTCAGAATGTCTCAGAATGTTTAGATACTACAATTGTTAGTGCTTTCACAAGAATAAGGAAGGCAAGAAGAGTGGTCCTACTTCCAGAACAACTCTTGGTTCTACAAAATTAATTTATCATCCTCCCACAAAGAATTTCTTTGTTGGACCATCTACAGTATGCACATTGCCTTTTTCCCTGATATAAACACTTGATTGTGCAACTTTCTTTATCGTCATTCACATTTCACCTCTCCTGTACCTTGTTCCTTACTTCTCCTAGGATGTTAGAATAACTTGAATTATAACTCATAATGGGACTCCTTTAGGGACACTCTTAATTTAACATGTTGCTGAAATTTGATCACATATACAATTTGTTAAGCCTTAAATAATGTTTTTTCTTAATAGGAAAATGAGGGAATGTCTTAACAGACACTTTAAATTTCCTATTACAATTAATAGATAGTTTTCTTTGAATATAAGAATTCACCTGTCAACATATGGATCATCATGCTATAATTAAACACTCTGTGGGATGACTATTTAAAATGTGATGAACTTCTTACCTCGCATTTGTTCATTTGACACAGATTGTCCTCTTTGAATTTCTTCCCCAAATAAGCAGGCAGCACCTTTTCTTCGAAGATGCTCAGAGACACCCTGTTAATAGTATCATAAATAGGGAGTTTGTAAAGGTGTCTTGATTGCTTTCTATTTAGTTATCTGAATGTCCTATTTTGGAAGGGATTTGGCTTGAAAACTTAAAAAGCATGTATTGAAACCCTGAGCTTCTGAATACAGAACCTCATATATCTTCTATCAAAGGTACCTCTTTCAGTGACTTAAATATGATCTATCATTTCAAAATCATTGTTGTGCTGGGAGTACTTTGTGACCTTTGCAAAAATGCTTACATTATATCATAGTTGAATTTCCCCTACACCATTCTTTTTATCCCCCCAACCCTAATTCATGGAATAGTTTCAAAAGGTCAAGGGTACCTTTTAACATCTGGCCTCTACATGTAAATCAATCATGGTCATCAGCTGAACTTATGCATAGACAGGAACATATCCAGGTAATACTTTTCATCAATGAATTTCAATCAAAATACATAAATCTACTTTACTGTGCTCACAAAAATAATTTGTAGAAATACATATTTGAACAAACTCTTAATAGACACTTGCTATAATTCAGCATTAAGCATCTTGAATATTCCATGACAAACATCATTTTGTTTTTCAAAAGATGATACATGGCATAATGAGAGATTTCATACTATGAAATGGAAACTGCCCCATTAGTAACACAAGGGCTGATAAACCCATATATTTTCAGTAAACCTTTTATTGATAGGAAAATGATTTAATTAAATGATTAAGCATAGTAAGGAAATAATTAAATTAAGATATATTTAAATAAGACAAAGGAATTATCCAAGTAAATGCAACTTCATCCCAAATAGGAGAGAAATGGAAGAAAAATGCAGCTGACATTATGAAGATGGGAAGCTTATGAACATTCACTTTTAAGTGTCTGAAATGTGCCAGGCTCTTCTTTGCACGTTTTCATGTCTGTGTTATAGAATAATTAAGAAGCACATGGTGACTCTTTTCTCTTTCCCTTCTTCCTGGTCATTCTGTAATTTTAATGTTAAAATTATGAAAAGATGGGAACCCTGTGCTATCTGTGGAGAATGTCCTCAGCATTGACTTTCCCTTGCCTGACTGTTCCACATCCTTTAGTTGGCTGTCTGTATATCACACTCTGGAAACCCTTGTCTGAGTACAAAATTGCCTACCCACAGCATCCACATCCTAACTACAAAATTTTCTCCTGGGAAGCAGTTCAAGTGACTATTACGTGTTTGTTGCTCATTTGTTTATCTCTCCTATCACTAAAGCATAAGCATCAATCCTGGATATTCACTGTTTAACTGCATATCTCATGGTAGATGGTCAAAACCAGAAATTTAATCTTTGTCAAAATACTCAAAATAACCTGTGCAAGGCCATGCACCAATGAGTACATACTTGTAGGATATCTGTGTTAATGATTGTCTCCAAAATAGTAACCTATATAATCTCACTTACATATGCATATTATCAAAGGAGGTGTGCCCCTATTATATTGTGAGTTAAATGCATGAATTTTAATAACCTTTTTTCAAAATACTTTCTGATTTTCTTCATTTAAATGAGACATTAGAAAGTGACTGCTTTTAGGCTATTACCTAGGGCCACAGCCTGGAAGGTATCATCTTCTTTCTGGACTGTGTGCTTTGTTATACGACTCTAATATCTCCCTCTGCCTAGACACTGAATGTAACTCAACACCACACAAATGCCATACACATTTATCTTGGCAGTATGGTCTGGTAATATGAAACCACAAGTTTAGAGCCACTCAAAATAATGACCCTTTTCCACAAATCTCATAGATATCACACATACGTGGTTGTGAATTTCAACTGCTTATTCAAAAGAGTAAAATTTGGTCTTAAGCTTTTATCATGCAAGGTGGTTATATTAACAGAAACACAAATACTATTCAAACTGTTTTGGTCACATGCCCAAGGATCACATTAAGTATAACATAATGAACATGCAAGGAAAGTCCTACGTTTCATGCAAAGTTAATGTGATATTAAATTAAGTGTTAATTATACCTATTGGTTCTTTAAGGAAGTCTGACAGGTAATGTGATTTGGCTTATGCTACTCTACTTAACAAGTGATAAAATATATGAGGAGATGTTAAAAATATAGTTATTGAACATACCATTTGCAAGTTTGTATCACTGCCATCACACCGTTCTACCTCTTCCACTGGTGTCATTGCTGTGTATGGTTCTGGTGAGAAATCAAAATGTCTCATTAAAATAACCTAACAGCAGTTAAATAAAATGATAGTCCTTATACCAATAGAGAGAATAGCTTCACTAAGCATGAAAATGTGTTTTTATGCAAGATTGGATTTCATGACTATCATGGTCCCTGGTTAAACAACTACGTAATTATAACACACCTAAAATGCAGGTAATCTAGGGGTTGTTAGTCTAAGGACAATATAAATGGAAAATTGTTTTCGGTTTGTAATTGCAACATCTGTGTATGTTGCTAAAGGTGGCCTCAAACTTCTAGACTCAAGGGAGCCTCTTGCCTCCACCTCGTTTGTAACAGAGGATCCAGGCATGTTCCTTGGGGTGCAGTTCTCCAATAAGCATTTTTTGACACTGAAGATGCATTAGATTTTCATGATTGTCCTCTTGTAATTGCTAAAATGCACAGGGAGTTCAAGCTGGGGGCCATGGTGCAATAAGACATAAATTAGAATCAAGTCACTTAAAGCTAATGTTTTAAAAACTCATCATAAATCTATAAAATGATTTTTAAATATGAATGCCAACATTGATATTTGCACCATTCATCTCATTTTAGTATAGAATCAGTTAGTAATGAGAAGTCTTTGAGCCTTTCAAATATTTTAGTGGGATCATCTTCAGAGTACTGTACAGTGCAAAATTTACCTGATTGGAATATTCCTACATCATTCCATGATAATGCCTTAAGTTGGACAAGATCTTTCTTTTCAACAATATCCTGGATTAGTTTTGAAAGAAGATATTTTAGAATTAAATATTTCATACAACACTGAGTTAATAATCCAAGATAAAATGTTAATGTTATTACCTTCCTGGTAGGATACATCCTAGGAGGTTCTAGAAAGACAAGAGACATGTAGTCATTTATATGTAATTAGGACAAAGGCAACCATACACTCATGCATCAGTACTATGAAAACTCATTCTCGTGGTTAGCTTTGTAAATAATTATTTACTTTTGGCTTTAGAAAACGTTTGTTTTATATGTTTTGCATTATTTTCTCATAATGACAGTAATGAGTCTTGAATATGCTGAAGAAAATTATGAATAGGTCTTTAATTTCACCTTAAAGTTTTCAACATAGGAACATGTCTCAAGTGCATGTTACTGAAACATAACAAAGCACACACACCAATGTGATCATTATGATTGATGCAGACAAGTACAATTTCAAATCAAAAGAAAAATCCTATTTCAACCCTTAAAGCTCATGGTAGAGTGCAACAGCATATGCCTTTAATGAAACCCGTCAGAACACTTATACCATTCTACTACAGTAATGTGTCACAGTTCCTTGTTCTTCAATGTGTCCTGTGACATTGGAGGTATAAGAGTACCAGAACTATTCAGATAAATGTCTAATTTCTTATCAAAGAAATGTGTGGTAGTAATGACAATTTTCTTTTTTCTTCCATACACATGTGGTCTACTGCCACAATTGCATGTCTTTTTTCCTCTAGTTTACTCATCTTAAATTTTTGAGCCCTTATTGTGTGAAAGCACATGAACTACTTCTAGGAAATAAAGTGTTAAAAGTATTTGGTAATTGGAATATGGTGACCAAAACACAACATAAGATGATACATTACATAATTACTAGATATAAACAGGCTAATTCACTTCAAATCAAGGTAATACTAAAACTTACAAGGATAATAGTCAAGCAATGGCCCCTCTAATGGCTTGTCTTTCCAAATTCACATTGCCATTCTCTTTCATGAAAATCTCAAAGATTTGTATGAAAAGGATATCTGATTGAAACATTAACTATGTTTCAAGGATAGCTAATTCTTCCTGTTTCAGAATAAATCCCATTTTAAAACACAAAACATCTTTGATTCCTGAATCAAAGGAGCATAGAAATAAGTGAATAATCAACCCCACTTTCAGAACTCTCTCTTGCTTTCAGTCATCTTAAGGGCAACAATTATCTACTCTTTGCTGTGAATGATAAGCTACCGAAGCCATCTGACATGAGCTCACTCAATTGTCCTGGCAACAAACTCAGAATTTCACCACTGAGCTTCAAGTTTGACACCTTCTTTCTCCACAGTAATCTCTGGTTATGCCACCAGGACCCTTTCCACTGGATGACATTTCTTTAAGGGAAAGAAAAATGAAATGCATACCCTCCCTGCTCAGAGCATGTTTGGAGGATCACTGACGTCTGCATGACCTGTGAATGTATTAACCACGCATAAATAATCCCACAGATTATAAATTGGAAGGTCCATTTTAACTTGATTCTCAACAGGTGGTTCATTGGCACTCAAGAATCTCTGTTGAAGACAGACTACACTTCAAATGTCTTTTAGTACAACTTTTTTATTTTTGGATTCTTGTCTGTATTTCCTCTATCACGTCATCCATAATGAAACAACAAAACTCACAAATTTCTAATGAATTTTGATCAAGTCTTATCTTTTCTGGTCTCTCTACACTTCATGAAACATTACTTCATGTGAAGGTATGTTTGGCCATATAGGTTTATTTTTGTCTCTTAAAATATGGCACTGAATGATTACATGCTTCATTCCTTAATCCCTTCCCAACAATGAGGAAATCAAAAAGATGAGTAACATTTTGTTCTACCTCTAGGACAACTCTTGTTTCTAGAGGGTTAATTTATATTATTCCCCAAATTGTCAAAACTTGTCCTTCCTTTCCCAGGAATTTATTTTTCTACCAAATAACATATACTTCTGCTTCATTTTCCTGATTTACTCCCTCAAAGCTGTTCCTTTCTTAGACTTCAGTCCCAGTTCACCTCTTCTGTGCCTTGTTTCCTAATATACCAATGAGGTTTGGGTAAGTTGAATTACAACTCATAACGTAAATCTCTTAGTGACATCCTCAATTTAACCTGTTGCTAACATCAATCACTGTACAACTCAGCAACCTCTTTCCTCTCTTTTTCTTAACTCTATATTACATTTCTTTGGATTTCAGAATGAGTTAAGAGTTCCTGTTCTAAATAAACTGTGAAGTAAGTTTTTTAAAGTAATTTATATATTTCTTACCTTTCAATTGTCTATTTGTCACATTTTCTTCTCTGTGTTCTGCATCCCTGGATAAATGAGCAACACCTCTCTTTGGAAGATGCTCAGAGAAACTCTGTTAGAATTAGTTCACATAATGAGTTGCATAGAGATGTTCTCAATACCCTTTAGAAGTTATGTGAATTCATTATGTAAGGAAATTGGACTTGAAAATGAGAAAAAGGATGGATGCAAATACCAGCAGTTTTTAATAGATCAAGTCTACTTTTTACCATGAGATCACTGGATATGTAAACCAACCATGGAAGTCCAAAGGAAACTCACTCATAGAAGGAGTCATAGCTGATGGCCATATTACAATGGGGAATTAATTTCAGAATTCCTAAATCTACCTTCCCTTCCCCAAAACATTAAGGGGACACTTATAACAAATACACATTAAAACAATTTCTTATTTCTACTCTTTCTATAAGACAGCATCAATCAATTAGAATACTTTAAAGGGTAGAAATTGTCTTATGTGTCAAAAGATGATAAGTTTTTACTGCTTACTTGTATTCCTGTCCTGTCACTACAGCATGAGCCTTCATCTAAAATATTCAAGGTTCACATGCCTATCCCACAATGGATACTCAGAAACAGAAACTTGCTCAAGGTCAAGGCACTTAAGATGTCCTCAAGAGAGCACCAATTATTATTTTCCCATAGGATATGCCAAATATCACTACTGCAAATTATACATCTACTTAGTGCCATTCATCTACATTAACTATCAGCATAAAATGTGGTCCTAATATTTCAAACTTTCCTCTCTCTCCCCATCCCCTTCCTAACTACAAGATTCCACATTATTTTCTACCCAATACACCCACTGTTTTCTTCACAGGAAGCAATTGTAGTGACCATGAAGTATCTACTGCCTACTGGTTTTTGCCTGACTCTACATTATAATCATGCATCTTGCATAGTCACTGCTTAGCTACCTATTCTGTGCTAGAAACTTGAAAAAAGGTTTTCAGATCAAAACACTTAAAATACCTTCAGCAAGACTCCAAGCACCAGTCACTATATTCCTAAAGGGTATGACTATTGACAGTTTTCTCAAAATTGGCCTTGCACATGGGGTCATGCATCTATGGATGCTATCAGTGGGATCTACACTCCTATTAAATCCTAAGGTACTTGAAAAACAGTGCACAAAGGTTTAATGATATTTTCTAGTCACTATTATTGAAATGAAGATAAATTAAAAAGACCTTGTTTGTACCATAATAATTTTGAAACAGGATCCTCTTAATAGGCAGTGAGGTTGGTTATATGACCGTATGCTGTCCCTCAGTGGAGACACTGCAGTCAACTGGAGACCACAAATAAGAATTAAAACTTTAACCTTAGCACTGCAGAATGGTAATATAAAACCACAAATCTGGAGCCCCTCAGAACGATCACCTTTCTACCTGAATCCAGGATTCATCTTGCACTGTTGCATGGTTCCTAATTTCAAATATTTGACTCAGGTTTGGTCTTAATTTTTATAACAAAGATGTTTGTGTATATTCAGCACAAAGAATCATCAGATTTTTGACCACAAATCACAGGCTAAAATTTTTCTGAACATGAAGATTCTAAGACTATCCTGTTTTATAGATAGCTAAAAATGCCTTTAAAGTCAAATGGTAATGATGACTTCTGAGGCTTTATAGTAGTCCTAAAGGTTATTTTATTTGTCTTTTGATGCATTATTGAGCAAAAGAAAACATTATTGGTGTTGATGGAGAAATAAAAAATAAATTTGAGTATTAAACATACCAATGGCTGGTTATATTCACTGACGGCATGCCTTTTTTGCTCTTCTTTTGATTCTAGTTCTAAGTCAAGCTCTTCTGAAAATTCAATATGTTTAGTTAAGATAACTACTAGGAATTATTAGACACAATTCTTTATAACAATAGAGAGATGGTTTTTATAAATTATTGATAAGAGAAATTGTGTTTCCATTTTTCCAGTTAAGAATTTCAATTACACTTAATCTTTAGGTGAACATTTTCTTCTTTAAAAAATATTTGGCTTATTTAAAACTTCACTAGTTCACCTGAACAGAATCTACATGTGATCAAATTGGAGATATACAAGCATCTCAAATTATCTTTCCATAAATTCATCCACTCAACAAAATGACCAAAACCACAAAAACAAAATGTTGAAAAACCACAGAAAAAATAAATTCACACTGAACCCTAATCTTTACCTTAAAAGCAATAACTTTTAACATTCTTTTTTTTTGCACTTAATTAATTTTATTTAATTAAGAATCAGATTAGACATTATAATGTATCAAAGTCTGTGTTTATATCATGTAGAAAATGTAACAAGATGCAAGTCCCACTAGTGGGAGTAGTTTTTCAGCAAAAGGAATCAAATACCTAAAGTTCTTTTCTAATCTGTACATTATAAATAAAGAGCAAATTAAAGAGGGATTTCACTAGGGCTATAATATATGTTCTTTTCCACTTAAGATTTTTGCAAATAAATTAAAATAAGTCATGGCATTTCCTCTTTGTTTACTTGTGTTGACTGTTCAGAGATAGTCTTTATTTATTCATTGCCTTTCAGAATCCCTAGGGAAGGGGAGTAGGTTCCATGCACAAAGTCATGCACAGTTTCTCATAGTCCCTTGGGCAGCACGAGCCCTTCACCCTCCTCTTTGTACCAGACTCTGCTAGGAACTCTCTGTGAAAGAGTGTTCTGTAAAACAAGGATGTATTGTCTCTAAGCCTCTATTCCAAAGTTGCTGGGAAGTATAGCTGATTAGAAAAGAGAATATATAATGAGACTAACACCTAAGGTATCATTGTGTATCATTCTCACTGACGAATGGATTAAGAAAATGTGGTATCTATACACAATGGAATTTTATGCAGCCATGAAGAAGAATGAAATATTATCATTCGCTGATAAATGGATGGAATTGGAGAACATCATTCTGAGTGAGGTTAGCCTGGCCCAAAAGACCAAAAATCGTATGTTCTCCCTCATATGTGGACATTAGATCAAGGGCAAACACAACAATGGAATTGGACTTTGAGCACATGATAAAAGCGAGAGCACACAAGGAAGGGATGAGGATAGGTAAGACACCTAAAAATTTAGCTAGCATTTGTTGCCCTTAACGTAGAGAAACTAAAGCAGATACCTTAAAAGCAACTGAGGCCAAAAGGAAAAGGGGACCAGGAACTAGAGAAAAGGTTAGATCAAAAAGAATTAACCTAGAAGGTAACACCCACACACAAGAAATCAATGTGAGTCAATGCCCTGTATAGCTATCCTTATCTCAACTTTTAACATTCAACTTAGCATTTCTCATCAAAAGTACTGCTATTTTACACATTTTGCTGAGAACTCCTTGCTTTGTATATCTGAAATGCTTTCTTATAGTATTGTGACCTGTTTTTGTTTTGTTTTTTCATTTTGGGTTAGCTTCTTATGTGAGGTCTTCTTTGGGTATGGCTCTCTTTGTCTAGATGACAGACCTGGTTTTCCTTGGGGCGACCTGAATACTTTATTCATTTTAAAACTCTCATCTCTTGAACTGTAATTTATTTCTTTAATTGTCTATCTCTTCTGTTCCTGGAATCGAGGTGACAGTATTTTATAACACCTTTGTATAAGCAATCTCTATTTTTCAACAATTATTCATTGTGTTCTCGCTAGGGAGGGGTGCTGGGATTTGAAGAGGGTAAATGAAAAGTGACATGGTGACTTTTCTATTTCTAACACGTGCTGCAGCATTACATTATGGGGCTATATAGATAAAGGGCCTGAAAGGCCTCTCATCAGGCAGAGGAAGAGAAATATTAAGAGATATTATTATGGTTAAATAATAATCACTGTCTCTGAAAACAGAGTGGTTGGTGATGAAGGCAGCACCAGAAGTTTAGTAGTGCCAGAGAAAAGGGCAGAAAAGAGGAAGGACAAAAGTTAGGCAGATTCAATTTTCAAATCATTATGTATAATATTTATATGCATGGACAATAATATTTTAACAGTGGTTCATATTTGCATTCAAGACAAATCACACAAAATGTGGAGGGAACAATTGAACAAACTAAAGGTGACTTAGGCCTGAACTGAGAGAATGCTTCCAGAAATACGGAGTATATAAAATGATCAGTGCCCAGTACAATGCATTTTTATTAAAGAAAAAATATACAAATTTGGGGTACTAGAGTACTATATGCTGAAAATTACTGACCAATGGTGAAAGGAATTTCCCTAAACTTCAGTGGCTAGAGTTTATTTGTAGATTTTCAGCTTGAAAACTGCAGTGTTGAGAGAATACATTTAGATATCTTTATATGTAATGGTTCATGTTTCTACTGATATCATCAAGAAATAAGAGCACAGATGGGGGAGTATGTCAGTGGTAGTATGTGTACTTCACTTGGGAGAAATCATGGTTTAGATCGAGAGAGAGAGAGATAAAGAAGTAAGGAAATAAAAGAAAGAAGGAAGGAGAGCAAGGGAGGGATTGAGGGAGGAGGAAAGAAGGGAAGAAAAGAAAGAAAGGGAGACAGTGGGAGGAAGGGATAGAGAAAGGGAGGAATGACAGGGAGGGGGATGGGTAGAAGGAAGGAAGGAAGGAAGGAAAAAGAGCAGACAGAAGAGTGAAAAGAATAAAAAGTGAAAGCAAAGGAGAAAAAAAATTGTACTAAAAATCAAAATGAATAATAAAGACATTCCATGCTTATATGCAGTTAAAGTATGCACTGGTGACTTGGTATAAATAAAATTTATTTGTTTATTTATTTGTACTAGGTTTCAACTCAGACCTTTCACTTGCTAGGCAACTATTTTACCACCTTAATCATGCCTCCAGCCCTTTTTTGTATTCAGGTCATTTTTCAGATAGCATCTGTCACTTTTTACTGGGCCAGCCTTGGACCATGATTCTCCTACTTTGGCCTCCATCATTCCTGGAATTACAGGCATGAACCACCAGGCCTAGGTTACTTCGTTTTTTTTCCCCCTGAACCAAAATCTTTACTACCTCCACCCCCTGAGCAAGTAGGATGATAGGCATAAGCCACCACATCTGGCACTAAAATTAATTTCTGGAGCAGTAAACCTGGCTATACGTCTACTTTAAAGCTTCTGGGATCAGGAAACTTCTTTCCTCAAGAAGCTACTTATTCCAATTAGCTGAGACTACAAGTATGTACCAAGGCAGTCAGCTCTCCAATAAGCATTGTTAAACCTTCGCTAAACCTGACAAGACTCATCGTTATCCTGTGTAAATCCCTAATAAGTACAAGGGACTCCAAACTGAGAAACTGAGGGTGTGGAAACAAAAAAGTAGAAGCATCAATGTTGAACTTACTTTTAAAAATCCTTTTGCTTGTAAATGCTTAAAGTTTTGAAACATGTATGCTAACATTGACATCAGCGTTATGTCAAATTATTCTATCATCTTTGGGAAAAATGGATAAAGAATGTACTCATTTTTGGAGCAATTTGTCCTGCAAAATTACCTGATTCAGATGATTGTACTTCAATCACTTCTACTTCTCTTTTCATAGCAAACTCTTTCCTCTCAATGGTAGGCTGGATGGGTTTTAAAAGAAGATATTTAATACACATTCTCTAATTCATGCAGTAATAATCAAGTAATTATCAAGGTAATAATATAAAAGTTATTACCTTCAAATGAGGCCTTTTCTCAACCCACGCTAAAAACAAAAGGGAATATAATCAATCCAAAGGAAATCATACATTCACAAAGACTTAGGGTAGAGATGTATTTGCTTCATTTTCAAAATCATTACTTTAGGTATGGGTTCTCTTTGTACTGGTTCAGACACCAAAAGAACAATACAGACTTAGTAAATAATGCAGCTAAGATTCAAAAGTTCCCAATGACAATGACAAAAATAGAAAAGTGTAATATACCAAAGCAAACATGTTGACTGATGGAGACAAATGTGATCTTCAATCACAGGAGCAAGTCATGACCCAAAAGGATACATGTTAAAGCTGATTCAAATCACTACACGGTAATAAGAACTCAACATCATTCAGTAACTTACTGAGTATAAATTACAATCCTATAAAGTTGAACTTAAATTTCATTTCTTACCAAAGGAAGGTTTCTGAGTCAATGAGCTTGGGTATGATATACACATGTAGATTAATAGTCCACAAAATATTCCCTTTTTCATAGGCATTTGGGCTATTGATTTGAATATATTTCTTGTATCTTATAGTTTGCCCATCTTAGATTTATACTCATGTAAGTAATTATGTGAACCAGATCTAAGAAATAATATGTATTATACTTTCAAAATTGAAATATGCTTTCCAAAAAGAAAAAATATCTAAGTTCTCAGAGAATTATTCCTTATTTCCAACCTTTATATTTCAAAAGCAGTGTAATATGTACTAAAATAACAAATATGTCACTAAGGTAACAAGGTATTGTGGTGTTTTTGCTTCCAAAATTAGTTTGGTTTGGTACGTTTTGTTACTCTAAGAGGATTTCATGAAGCAAATATCTATCACAAATTTTCTATATTTGTTACAGCTGAAAACTTTTTTATTGTGTGCTTGGTAAGGGCATATTGTAGCATTTACAAAGTTCTTACACTATATCAAATATATAATACTTGAACTTACACCTCCACCATTCTCCTTTGTCACCCCTCCCTTATTCCTGGAATAATTTCAATAGATATCATTTAATGTCCACACTATAACATATGTCATTGATGCCTGTGAGTGATTGAATAGAGTAATGAGTGACTGAAGATTACTCCAATGCTAGCCTTCCTTCCAAATGACAATACTTTCTGCAATAGTAGGAATTCTTTTCTTTAGTTTGGATGAAAATATTTTGAAACCATCTGAAGTGAATTCTCTCAAGTTCCTCAACATTAGCTCAGAACTTATCCAGTGAAATGCTCTCTTTCCTTAACCGATGCTGCAAAAACATCCCTCATTTTTTTTAAAAGGAATCTCTAGATCTTATAGAACTTCATATGGATTCTTCCTATGTTACATTATTTTAAAGATTATTGGCACCATATAATTCCTCTTTAGATGGCAGTAGAACCTTTGAATTTTCATTTCTGTTTCTTGCTATCCTTGCTTCTTCTCCCTCTTGCAAGAAACATGCTCAGAATTAAGACAAAAACTTATGCTTTCTCTTGATCATCCTGTGTCTTGAATCCAACACATGAAGTACCTCATTGTTGCTCAGGTTGGTATGAAGCTTTGACATTGCCTGAGATTGTGTGAAAAATAGAGAGCCTGGAGCCAGTAAATTCACAATGTGTTTGTCTGACATTCTGCTCAGGTTTGTAAATTTTGAGAATGGCTGGTTTCTATGGAGGCTGCTTCCAAATTCCTTTAACATAACTTATCTCCCTGGAATCTGTCCTCAAGTTCTTCCCTTTCATGTTCCCCACATCTAAAAGCATGAGAATTTATGAAACTTCTACTGGACTTTCTATTTGACAGTGTGTTTCCTGATCTCATCATAACAAACTCTATCTACTTCTCTTATTTTGGCCTATATTACATGATTTCTATTGCATGAAATAAAATTATATACATGTATGGCTGATCAATTCTCTGACTGACCAGTTCCTTCAATCCATATTGCCTTCCCAATGATGAGGAAGACAGGAATACTGGGAATATTTTCTTCTATTTCTGTCATAGATACTGGAAGTCTAGTATCTGCAAGTTCAACTACTAAAGATAATAATAGGTTACTGGAACCTATCTATAAATTTTCCAACTTTGCAAATACTTTTCACTTACTTTCTCTGAGGATTTGATTTATTCACACCCTTACTATACACAATTGACTCTTTTCCCTTCTTATACTCTTTGTGATTTCTGTTTCTCTTACTCTTTATTTCCTCTACTACTTCTATCTTCCCTATCTCTTAAGTATTTTTCAGTTATGAGTACATCTGAAATGGAACTATAATTCAGCTTCTTTACTTACATTCTCATTGTAAGCTGCTGTTCAAAGTTTAGAAGATATACAACTTGTTTGCATTTCAAACCTCTTTTACCTTACCACTCATTTAGTATGTACTTTGGCTATTAGTATATATCAGTGATAATGTTTTTAAAGAAACATTCGGTCACATGCCTTTAAAAAATTCTTACCTTCTCTTTCTTCTTCTGATTCTGATTCTAGTTCTGCTTCTGATTCATATACAGCCCCAGGTAACCGAAAAACACATTTCTGTATGATACGTTCAGCAATTCTCTGTCAAAATTAATATCAATAAAGACTTGAAAAATTTCCTTAAACATTTTACAAAAATATGTCTAAATACTCAATTTTGAAAGGAACTTGGCTTTCAAACAGTAATTCAATAGAAACCTCAAACTTGGTCTCTAGATTAATCCAATTCTTCACCTTCATGTGGCTACTGTTTCTTGAAATAAACTGGAACATGACAGGAAATATGCAAGAAAAAAATATTTATTTGGCCATTTTAACAAAGAAACTCACTTCAGAATACTCACTATGGTAATTAACACAAAGAATAAGATGGTGTTTTACGCACAGGAAATCAATGTGAGTCAATGCCCTGTATAGCTATCCTTATCTCAACCAGCAAAACCCCTTGTTCCTTCCTATTATTGCTTATACTCTCTCTACAACAAAATTAGAGATAAGGGCAAAATAGTTTCTGCTGGGTATTGAGGGGGGGAGCGGGAGGGGGTGGAGTGGGTGGTAAGGGAGGGGGTGGGGGCAGGGGGGAGAAATAAACCAAGCCTTGTATGCACATATGAATAATAAAAGAAAAATGAAAAAAAAAAAGATGGTGTTTTACAAAAATACATATGTGAACACGTTCTTAATAGTACAATTATTTTAATAAAGTATTGAACAATGGAGGCAAATGTGAATTCAAAGCATCCACTGTTTTAAACTCTAAACAAGAAGAGTTGAGTATAACACAGGAGAGAGTATATTCTGAAGAGCAAGAGAGGAAGAGCATTGGGAATCACAAATGAAGAGGCAGGATGGCAGAGAGACATAGAGAACCCAAGGGAACAGAGAAAAGTAGCAGAGTTCCAAGCCCATCCCAAGCTTCCTCAAAAGAGAAAACATAGAGGTTTTTCCAAGATGGCGGCTAGAGGTAGGAAGCAGAAAGCGACCCTCCTATAGTGAAATCTTGGAGAGACGCTGGAGACACACTTTGCAGGCATAATCACTGAGAAAAGGCATAACTTTGACCCCTCCACATCTCCAGCCGGTGCAGAGAATCTCCACCTCATGTTAAACAAAGAAACGAAGAGGGCCCCAGGGGCCGCCAGTGGCTGGCGCCCATACAGCTTGGGAAGAGGTGGACCAGGTGAGCTTCGCGGTACTGCGGTACCCCCCACAGACAAGCCTGGGCCAGAGCAGCATAGCCCCCTGGACAGACTGACCTCCACCCGGGGAAAAAAGAGAAACTGAGTAATAAGCAATAAGAACAATTAAGACACGCTGGAAAGAGGGTGGGGCGCCCTGAGCACTGAAGATTGGGGAAAAGGAATCCTTCCCGGGACTGTAAATAAACAAGCCGGGCGGGCAGGAGAGCCTCTGGCGGGAGCGGGGCACGCACCCAGCAACCAGGAGCGGGGACGCTTGTGAGAGTGGAGGAGGGAGAAAAACTCCACAGGAGAGGAGGGAAGACCCACTTCCCACATGAACTGTAAATAAACATGGCAGCCGGCAAGAGCAGCAGCACTGCCCAGTAAGCAGGAGCAGGAAAGCTTGTGAAAGTGGCACTGGGAGGAGAACTGCACAGGAGAGGGGGGAAGACCCACCTCCCACACAAACTGTAAATAAACAAGCAGGCCTGACAACGTGGGGGCAGTGTCACCTTTCCCAGTGCTTGGAAAGGGGAAAGCCTGTAGCAGAGGCTCCCACACAGGAGAACTCTAAACAAACAAAGCCTGTGGGACCAGATGAGTGCTAAGCTCACCCCAGAGATCTGCATAAATAACGCCACCAGCAACAGCAGCTGACAACAGCAGACAGGCAAACCACAGTTGCAGATACCTCAGAACTGTCTCCAGACTCTTTTTTTTTCTTTTTCTCCCTACCTTTGATGCAAGAACAACCGAATTACACCTGCAAGCCAAAAAACTTACTGAAACTGTATTGCATTTGAACTTGGGACACTTGGTGGGGCTTTTGTGTGTGTGTGTGTGTGTGTGTGTGCAGTTTTGTTCTACTTTATGCATCCCCTTTGATGAGACAATGACAGAACAACATCTGAGGCACCATCTCCAGAAATGGAGACTGAGACAGACACCCAAATTATTAAGACTGAAACTGCATTGCATATAAACTTGGAAGTTTTTTGGGTTTTTTGTTTTGTTTCCTTTTGTTTTAATTTTCTATTTTCCATTTTATTTTAATACATTTTTATATATAGATATTTCTTTCATGTACTTATATTTTTTATCTTTGATTTTCAATCCTCTCTCTGTCTCTCTAATGTCTGTTCAGCTTCCTGTCGATTAGTACACTAACACTCCCTGTTTATACCTTTGAAACTTTCTTGTCTGAAACCTTGTTCTGTTTTCTCCCTTTTGTCTGTATATTTGTTTTCCCCTTTTCTTTAACTTCTTGCTTTCCATCTCAGCTCACTCTTCCATTCTCAATATTATTATTGTTATTATTACAAGCTAGAAAATACTTAATTACACACAGTACAGGGACAGTAACAACATCAACGACAATGACGGGAAGACAGAAAAAACAGGGAAACCAGTTTCCCCACAGCAAAAAATTAGTACAGGAACCAGAGGGGAATGAAGAGAACAGAAACTCAGATCCAGACTCCAACAAAATGAAGATAAACTATGCCAAAGGACCCAATGAAGCCAACAAGAATAATTTAAAAGAAGACATACTACAGGTACTCAATGAGAATTTTATAGAGATGATACTGGATAGGGTCAACCAAAATGTACAGGAGACACTCAAGAAATTCCAAGACAACACAAATAGAGAATTAGAAAAAGCAAAAGAAGAAATAAAGGAAACCATAGAAGCACTGTATAAACACCAAAGTGAAAAAGAGAACACAATGAATAAACGGAGAAGTGAACTCAGGACAAAAATAGACAACATTTTTCCTGGCAGAAAACTGCCAGGATATGGAAAACCTCAGAAAAAAGAACGAAACAGAACTGCAAAACAAAACGGAAGGCCAATCCAGCAGAATAGAACAAACAGAAGACAGAATCTCAGAACTTGAAGATGAAATGGTAATTAAAGGAAAAACTGAAGAACTATTAATTAAACAACTCAAGACCTATGAAAAGAAAATGCAAGAACTCACTGACTCCATCAAAAGACCAAACTTGAGAATCAGGGGCATTGAAGAAGGAGAAGAGTTGCAAGCAAAGGGAATGCATAATATATTCAACAAAATAATAACAGAAAATTTCCCAAATCTAGAGAAAGATATTCCCATACAGATGCAAGAGGCCTCCAGGACACCAAACAGACCAGATCAAAACAGAACTACTCCACGACATATCATCATTAAAACAACAAGTTCAGAACCTAAGGAAAGAATATTGAAGGCTGTAAGAGAGAAAAAACAAGTAACATACAAAGGTAAACCCATCAAAATCACAGCAGACTTCTCAACAGACACATTAAAAGCAAGAAGAGCGTGGGGTGAGATCTTCCGGGCATTGAATGAAAATAACTTCAACCCGAGGATACTCTACCCAGCAAAATTATCATTCAAAATAGATGGAGCAATAAAAGTCTTCCATGATAAGCAGAAACTAAAATAATATGTGACCACAAAGCCACCATTACAAAAGATTCTGCAAGGGATTCTGCACACAGAAAATGAAACCCAACTTAACCATGAAAAGGCAGGCAGCACCAAACCACAGGATAAGAAAAAGCAAGATAGTAGAGAGTAACATCAAGTTACTCAATCAAACCTTCAAACAACTAAGACAATAAAATGGCAGGAATCACCACATACCTATCAGTACTAAGGCTTAATGTTAATGGACTTAATTCACCCATCAAAAGACACCATTTTTCAAAATGGATTTAAAAAGAAGATCCAACAATTTGTTGCTTACAGGAGACTCATCTCACCAACAGAAATAAGCATATGCTTAGGATGAAAGGCTGGAAGATTTACCAAGTCAATGGCCCCCGAAAACAGGCAGGAGTAGCAATACTTATCTCTGACAAAGTAGACTTCAAACCTACATTGATCAAACGATATAAAGAAGGACATTCCATACTAATAAAAGGGGAAATAGACCAAAAGGAAATAATAATCATCAATCTGTATGCACCCAATGTCAACGCACCCAATTTCATCAAACATACCCTGAAAGACCTGAAAGCATATATAAACGCCAACACAGTGGTTGTGGGAGACTTTAACACCCCATTATCATCAATAGATAGGTCATCCAAACAAAAACTCAATAAAGAAATCCAAGATCTAAAATATGCAATAGATCAAATGGACCTAGTAGATGTCTACAGAACATTTCATCCATCCTCTACACAATATACATTCTTCTCAGCAGCCCATGGAACCTTCTCCAAAATAGATCATATCCTAGGGCACAAAGCAAGCCTCAGCAAATATAAGAAAATAGAAATAATACCGTGCATACTATCTGACCACAATGCAGTAAAAGCAAAACTCAACAACAAAAGTAAAGACAAAAAACATGCAAACAGCTGGAAACTAAATAACTCATTACTTAATGAAGAATGGATCATCGATGCAATAAAAGAGGAAATTAAAAAGTTCCTGGAAGTCAATGAAAATGAAAACACAACCTACCGGAACCTATGGGACACAGCTAAGGCAGTCTTGAGAGGAAAGTTTATAGCCATGAGTGCATATATTAAAAAGATTGAAAGATCCCAAATCAATGACCTAATGATACATCTCAAACTCCTAGAAAAACAAGAACAAGCAAATCACAAAACAAATAGAAGGAGAGAAATAATAAAAATAAGAGCTGAAATCAATGAAATAGAAACCAAAAAAACCACACAAAGAATTAATGAAACAAAAAGGTGGTTCTTTGAAAAAATAAACAAGAACGATAGACCCCTGGCAAACCTGACTAAAATGAAGAGAGAAAAAACCCAAACTAGAAGAATCAGGAATGCAAAAGGGGAGATAACAACAAACACCATGGAAGTCCAGGAAATCATCAGAGACTACTTTAAGAACCTATATTCAAATAAATTTGAAAATCTAAAAGAAATGACAGATTTCTAGATACATATGATCATCCAAAACTGAACCAAGAGGAAATTAATCACCTGAATAGACCTATAACACAAAATAAAATTGAAGCAGCAATCAAGAGTCTCCCCAAAAAGAAAAGTCCAGGATTCTCTGCCGAATTCTATCAGACCTTTAAAGAAGAACTGATACCAACCCTCCTTAAACTGTTCCACGAAATAGAAAGGGAAGGAAAACTGCCAAACACATTTTATGAAGCTAGTATTACACTTATCCCAAAACCAGGCAAGGACATCTCCAAAAAGGAGAACTATAGGCCAATCTCCTTAATGAACATTGATGCAAAAATCCTCAACAAAATAATGGCAAACCGAATTCAGCAACACATCAAAAACATTATTCACCACGACCAAGTAGGCTTCATCCCACGGATGCAGGGGTGGTTCAACATACAAAAATCAATAAACGTAATAAACCACATTAACAGAAGCAAAGACAAAAACCACTTGATCATCTCAATAGATGCAGAAAAAGCCTTTGATAAGATCCAACATCATTTCATGATAAAAGCTCTAAGAAAACTAGGAATAGAAGGAAAGTTCCTCAACATTATAAAAGCTATATATGACAAACCTACAGCCAGCATTATACTTAACGGAGAAAAACTGAAACCATTCCCTCTAAAATCAGGAACCAGACAAGGATGCCCACTATCTCCACTCCTATTCAACCTACTACTGGAATTCCTAGCCAGAGCAATTAGGCAAGAAGAAGGAATAAAAGGAATACAAATAGGTAAAGAAACTGTCAAAATATCCCTATTTGCAGACGACATGATCCTATACCTTAAAGACCCAAAAAACTCTACTCAGAAGCCTCTAGACATCATCAATAGCTATACCAAGGTAGCAGGATATAAAATCAACGTAGAAAAATCATTAGCATTTCTATACACTAACAATGAGCAAACGGAAAAAGAATGTATGAAAACAATTCCATTTACAATAGCCTCAAAAAAAATCAAATACCTAGGTGTAAACCTAACAAAAGATGTGAAAGACCTCTACAAGGAAAACTATACACTTCTGAAGAAAGAGATTGAGGAAGACTATAGAAAGTGGAGAGATCTCCCATGCTCATGGATTGGTAGAATCAACATAGTAAAAATGTCGATACTCCCCAAAGTAATCTACATGTTTAATGCAATTCCCATCAAAATTCCAATGACATTCATTAAAGAGATTGAAAAATCTACTGTGAAATTTATATGGAAACACAAGAGGCCACGAATAGCCAAGGCAATACTCAGTCAAAAGAACAATGCAGGAGGTATCACAATACCTGACTTCAAACTATATTACAAAGCAGTAACAATAAAAACAGCATGGTACTGGCACAAAAACAGACATGAAGACCAGTGGAACAGAATAGAGGATCCAGATATGAAGCCACACAACTATAAGCAACTTGTCTTTGACAAAGGAGCTAAAAATATACGATGGAGAAATAGCAGCCTCTTCAACAAAAACTGCTGGGAAAACTGGTTAGCAGTCTGCAAAAAACTGAAACTAGATCCATGCATATCACCCTATACCAAGATTAACTCAAAATGGATCAAGGATCTTAATATCAGACCCCAAACTCTTAAGTTGATACAAGAAAGAGTAGGAAATACTCTGGAGTTAGTAGGTATAGGTAAGAACTTTCTCAATGAAACCCCAGCAGCATAGCAACTAAGAGATAGCATAGATAAATGGGACCTCATAAAACTAAAAAGCTTCTGTTCATCAAAAGAAATGGTCTCTAAACTGAAGAGAACACCCACAGAGTGGGAGAAAATATTTGCCAACTATACATCAGACAAAGGACTGATAACCAGAATATACAGGGAACTTAAAAAACTAAATTCTCCCAAAACTAATGAACCAATAAAGAAATGGGCAAGTGAACTAACCAGAACTTTCTCAAAAGAAGAAATTCAAATGGCCAGAAAACACATGAAAAAATGCTCACCATCTCTAGCAATAAAGGAAATGCAAATTAAAACCACGCTAAGATTCCACCTCACCCCTGTCAGAATAGCGATCATCAGCAACAACACCAACAACAGGTGTTGGCGAGGATGCAGGGAAAAAGGAACCCTCTTACACTGTTGGTGGGAATGTAGACTAGTGCAACTACTCTGGAAAAAAATTTGGAAGCTGCTTAAAAAGCTGGACATCAATCTACCATTTGATCCAGCAATACCACTCTTGGGGATATACCCAAAAGACTGTTACTCCAGAGGCACCTGCACATCCATGTTTATTGCGGCACTATTCACAATAGCCAAGTTATGGAAACAGCCAAGATGCCCCAGCACTGACAAATGGATTAAGAAAATGTGGTATCTATACACAATGGAATTTTATGCAGCCATGAAGAAGAACGAAATGTTATCATTCGCTGGTAAATGGATGGAATTGGAGAACATCATTCTGAGTGAGGTTAGCCTGGCTCAGAAAACCAAAAATCGTATGTTCTCCCTCATATGTGGACATTAGATCAAGGGCAAACACAACAAGGGGATTGGACTATGAGCACATGATAAAAGCGAGAGCACACAAGGGAGGGGTGAGGATAGGTAAGACACCTAAAAAATTAGCTAGCATTTGTTGCCCTTAACGCAGAGAAACTAAAGCAGATACCTTAAAGCAACTGAGGCCAATAGGAAAAGGGGAACAGGTACTAGAGAAAAGGTTAGCACAAAAAGAATTAACCTAGAAGGTAACACCCATGCACAGGAAATCAATGTGAGTCAATGCCCTGTATAGCTATCCTTATCTCAACCAGCAAAACCCTTGTTCCTTCCTATTATTGCTTATACTCTCTCTACAACAAAATTAGAAATAAGGGCAAAATAGTTTCTGCTGGGTATTGAGGGGGGGAGAGGGAGGGGGCGGAGTGGGTGGTAAGGGAGGGGGTGGGGGAAGGGGGGAGAAATGAACCAAGCCTTGTATGCACATATGAATAATAAAAGAAAAATGAAAAAAAAGAAATGGACAGATTTCTAGATACATATGATCATCCAAAACTGAACCAAGAGGAAATTAATCACCTGAATAGACCTATAACACAAAATGAAATTGAAGCAGCAATCAAGAGTCTCCCCAAAAAGAAAAGTCCAGGACCTGATGGATTCTCTGCTGAATTCTATCAGACCTTTAAAGAAAAACTGATACCAACCCTCCTTAAACTGTTCCACGAAATAGAAAGGGAAGGAAAACTGCCAAACACATTTTATGAAGCCAGTACTACACTTATCCCAAAACCAGGCAAAGACACCTCCAAAAAGGAGAACTATAGGCCAATCTCCTTAATGAACATTGATGCAAAAATCCTCAACAAAATAATGGCAAACCGAATTCAGCAACACATCAAAAACATTATTCACCACGACCAAGTAGGCTTCATCCCAGGGATGCAGGGGTGGTTCAACATGCGAAAACCAACAAACGTAATAAACCACATTAACAGAAGCAAAGACAAAAACCACTTGATCATCTCAATAGATGCAGAAAAAGCCTTTGATAAGATCCAACATCATTTCATGATAAAAGCTCTAAGAAAACTAGGAATAGAAGGAAAGTTCCTCAACATTATAAAAGCTATATATGACAAACCTACAGCCAGCATTATACTGTTAGAATAGCCATCATCAGCAACACCACCAACAACAGGTGTTGGAGAGGATGCGGGGAAAAAGGAACCCTCTTACACTGTTGGTGGGGATGTAGACTAGTACAACCACTCTGGAAAAAAATTTGGAGGCTACTTAAAAAGCTAGACATTGATCTACCATTTAATCCAGCAATACCACTCTTGGGAATATACCCAAAAGGCTATGACACAGGTTACTCCAGAGGCACCTCCACACCCATGTTTATTGCGGCACTATTCACAATAGCCAAGTTATGGAAACAGCCAAGATGCCCCAGCACTGACAAATGGATTAAGAAAATGTGGTATCTATACACAATGGAATTTTATGCAGCCATGAAGAAGAACGAAATGTTATCATTCACTGGTAAATGGATGGAATTGGAGAACATCATTCTGAGTGAGGTTAGCCTGGCCCAAAAGACCAAAAATCATATGTTCTCCCTCATATGTGGACATTAGATCAAGGGCAAACACAACAAGGGGATTGGACTATGAGCACATGATAAAAGCGAGAGCACACAAGGGAGGGGTGAGGATAGGTAAGACACCTAAAAAATTAGCTAGCATTTGTTGCCCTTAACGCAGAGAAACTAAAGCAGATACCTTAAATGCAACTGAGGCCAATAGGAAAAGGGGAACAGGTACTAGAGAAAAGGTTAGCACAAAAAGAATTAACCTAGAAGGTAACACCCACGCACAGGAAATCAATGTGAGTCAATACCTGTATAGCTATCCTTATCTCAACCAGCAAAAACTCTTGTCCCTTCCTGTTATTGCTTATACTCTCTCTACAACAAAATTAGAAATAAGGGCAAAATAGTTTCTGCTGGGTATTGAGGGGGGGGAGAGAGAGGGGGCGGAGTGGGTGGTAAGGGAGGGGGTGGGGGCAGGGGGGAGAAATGAACCAAGCCTTGTATGCACATATGAATAATAAAAGAAAAAAAAGAGAAAACATAATCACAGGGTAAGCTACAAGGTCCCAGTGACAGACTGAAAAGCCTAGCTATGAGATAAAATGTCATTTCTTGCAATCCTCAACTCAGTGCAGAATTTGGTCAGATTATTGACAGCTTGGGTGCGGAAGGCTAACCTTGATGAAGGAAACCATTCTGTCACTTCCCTTATCTCACAGGGGTATAGTACAATGCCATCTAGACTGCGGGCCTACTTTTTCAGATTCAGTTTCAGATGCAGTTCATCTGGGGGCTTGCAAACAAGGAAAGATCAGGGCTGATTGAGCATTAGTACAACCTGCCACAGGGTCTGGGTAAGAGACAGCTATGAGAGGTGGTTGTAGAGATTGAAAGGGTCTGACATGGTCCTGCAGTGATGTTCAAGGAGTAGGGAATACTGGGAGAAAAGAACACAGCTGTCAGAAGCCCTACCTTACCTTACAAAGAGCACTTCCCATTGCATGAGGATCATAGCTGAAATAGAGAACCAAGCTTGTGCAGGACACATTCCTTGGCTTTCAGGACCTTCCACCTGGCTAGTTGTGTTGGCTACCAGTTATGTCAGAGGACATTGAACCCAAACCCTCCAAATCACATGATATCCAAAGCTTCCTTCACCACACACACACACACAAGTGGGGAGATAAACTGCTGTGCAGGATCTGAAATCACTTCACTCTGGCATGTGTTTCCCAGTTGAAGCTGAGGGACACAGACATTAGGCCTTCCAACTCATGTGATTTCCATAGTCTTGACTCTCAAATAGGGAGGTTTACTGCTGGGAAGGGTATGAAAGCATCAAGACCCACCTTCAGAACTGCAAAGCAGTATATAATAGAAAGCACTCTGGGTGAAGTGCCCAAGCCCACAGACTCTGAATCATATAACTCTCACAGACTTTTAGGTGAAAGGCTAGATGGGATGTGTAAGCCTTGGGAACAGCAGGCAGAATGATTCAGTTCCTGAATTCTCCCCTAGGCAGTGCACAACTCAGTCCTTTGTTTGCTATCCCCACTCTGTTGCATTTAGGGGTGACATCAAGGTGTAGATGCTTGATAGCCCTGGGGACACAAAGTAGGTGAGGAGGCTATGGAGCCATTGGGGACCTGAATGCTCCTCAATATGTAAAACTCTCTTCAGCCAGCAATAGTTCTCATAACACAAAAAAGGGACACTTCTATAGTGTAGTGAGAAATAGCACCTCATTCTGACTTCTATACTGTCCTACATGAGGACTGAAAATATTTCTACTTCTGGACTACTATTGTTCATTCAAACTTAAAATCCAATGACTTGTTCTATGATGTACAAATATCTATGCAAAACCAAAAGAAATAGGAAAAATAAATTCAAGGCAGCAAAAACCCCTTCCAAATGTTATAATTCCATTATAACAAACACTTATGTCAGTGTAATGAAAGAAATTTCAAAGAATTAAAATAAATGTCTATAAGAATTATCAATGAAATTAAAGAGGAAAGAATTAATTCCTAACAGATTTCAAGAAAACTAAAAGAATGAGGTGATTGAAAGGAAGGAAGAAAATGCAGGACATGAAAGAGGATTCAATAAAATAAAGAAATTCTGTAAAAAAAAATGAAATTGACGTTCTGGAATTGAACTCATGAAGTCAAATAAAAATCTCAGTTGAAAGTCTCTTCAGTAGACTGAATCAAATCAAAGATGATATCAGAACTTGAAGAAAACATAGATGTGTTAGAACATGCACATGAAGATGGAGGAAATAACCTAAAGTAAGAATGGATCAAGCAAAACCATTGGTACATTATTAAAAGAGCAAATCTATAAATCATGGGCAAAGAAGAGAGAAAATGTCTACACTAAAGGCATAGAATACATATTCAATTAAAAATACCAGAAAACTTCCCAAACTTTGAGAAACAGGTGATTTTCCTGGTAAAGGGGGCCTTTGTCATTCAAAACAAACAAGACCAGAAATGAACCTCCCACATTATATTACATTTAAAACATTAGGCATAGAGAACAAAGGGAGAATATTTAAAGCTGCAAGAGAAAATCCTCAATGGCAATCCTAAGGACAAAACCATAAGAATAACAGCAAATATCTCAAGAGAACCTTTGAAAGCATGGAGGACATAGAATGATGTGTTTCAAGATCTGAAAGAAAATAACTGCCAACCTCAACTACCCAGAAAAGTGTTCCTTTGTCATTGAAGAAGAAATAAAAAAACAACATTTCATGATAAACAAAACTAAAGCAACTACTAACCATGATACCAGTACTGCAGAAGAATCTAAAAGCATCCTACACAGGAAAGAGAAATGAGCCCCTGATAATTAGAGAAAGGAACCTCACTATATAGGTTGATTGGCAAATGACTGGTAAGGAAGAACCAGGCACCACAAAACCAATAAAATTATAGGGATAATTACATACCTTTCAATAATAACTATGAATGTAAATTATCCCAATTCTTCAATCAAAAGACACAGACTGGCAGGGGGATTGCAAAAAAGTACTGATTATTTGTTTTCTACAAGAAATTGGGATACACAAACGTAGACTTAGAGGGAAAGTATGTGGGAAAATAATTTCCAAGCAAATCGAGCCCAGAAGTAATCAGGAATAGCTGTACTCACGCCTGATAAAGCACATATCAAATAAAAATCAGTCAGAAGAGCTACATCATGTTGATGAAAGGTCAGTTCAGCAGGAGGAGAAAACAATTGTAAATATATGTGTACCAAATGTCTCCAAACCCAATTTCAAAAGGCAAGCACTGGTGGACAAAAAAAACCAAAAAAACACTGATAGACCCCAGCACAGCAATATTGGGTGATTTTAATGCTCCATTATCTCCAATAGACAGGTCATTCAGACAAAAATTAACAAGGACACTTCGGAATTAAATGATGCTACAGATAAAATGACCTTAACAGACATCCACAAAATGCTATAGACAGCAGCCACAAAATTAACATGTCTCTCAGCAGCCCATGTGACTTTCCCCAAAATAGATCACATCACAAGACCTAATGCAAGGCTTCCCAAATATAATAAAATTGAAATAAATTTCTGAATTTTGTCAGACAACAAGGAAATAAAACCAAAAATAAATAACCAGAAAAACTACACAAAACACTGAAACATATGAGACTGAGTGACTCACTCTTATGTGATCACTGGGTCATCAGAGAAGTGAGGGGAGGTTTAAAAAGCATCCTAGAATGAAATGAAAGTTAAAACACAAATTATCAGAAACTTAGGGATACATCAAAGGCAGTAGCAAAAACGAATTTTATAACTATGATTTCTTTCATGAAAAAATAAGAGCAATATGAAAAATATCCCAAGAGACACCTTAATCTCTGAAAAATAAAAAGCTAAACAAAAAACAATAAGCTAAACCAGAAACCAATAATGGGAAAGAAATGATATTTAGTCAGACTTTGATAAAACTGAGACTAATTGACAATACAAAGAATCAATGAAACAAAATGATAGTTCTTTGAAAGATAAAAAAAAGTTTGAGAAACCCTTCATCATACAAATCAAAAGGAAGAGTTAGAATACCCAAATTTCTAAAATGAGAAATGAGAAGGGATACTACTATAGCCACCAATGAAGTTTACAGGCTCCTTAGGCACTACTTTGAAAACTTAAATTCTAATAAAATGGAGAAAAGACAGTCTCTTCAACAAATGCTCCTGGGAAAAGTGGTTACCTGCCTGCCAAAAACTGAAACTAGATCCATGTTTATTACCCTATACTAGTATCAACTGAAAAGGGATCAAGGACCTTTATATCAGACCCAAAACTCTGAAGTTAGTACAGGGAAGAGCAGGGAATACTCTGGAAGCAATAGGTATAGGCAAGGACTTCCTCAATAGAACCCCAGCAGTTCAGCAACTAAGAGAAAGGATGGACAAATAGGACTACATAAAGTTTAAAGCTTCTGCACAATAAAAGAAATGGTATCTAAACTGAAGAGACCACCCACAGAGTGGGAGAAAATACTTTCCAGCTATACATCAGACAAAGGACTGATAACCAGAATATACAGGGAGCTGGAAAAAAACTAAACTCCCCCAAAATCAATGAACCTATAAAGAAATGGGAAACTGATCTAAAAAGAACTTTTTCAAAAGAAGAAATTCAAATCGTGAAAAAAAACACATGAAAAATGATTACCATCTCTTGCCATAAAGGAAATGCAAATCAAAGCCAAACTAAGATTCCACCTCACCTATCACCAAAAAACATCACCAACCACAGGTGTTGGCAAGGATGTGGGGAAAAAGGAACCCTCATAACTGCTGGTGGGAATGCAAGCTACTGCAACCACTCTGGAAAACAGTATAGAGGCCTCTTAAAAAAAACTAAACATGATCCAGCAATCCCACTTCTAGGGTACACTCAAAGGAATGAGACTCAGGTTACTCCAGAGGCACCTGCACACCCATGTTCATTGCAGCACTATTCACAATAGCCAAGTTATGGAAACAGCCAAGATGTCCCACTACTGACAAATGGAGTAAGAAAATGTGGTATTTATACCCAGTGGAATTTTACTCAGCCATGAAGAAGAATGAAATCTTATCATTCGCAAGCAAATGGATGGAACTGGAGAACATCACCCTGAGCGAAGTTAGCCAGGCTCAGAAGAACAAAAATCGTATGTTCTCCCTCATATGTGGACTTTAGATCTAGGGCAAATGCAGTAATTTTGTTGGACTTGGGTCATACGCTAAAGGGAGAGCACATATGGGAGGAATGGGGATAGGTAGGAAACCCAAAACTGATAGCATTTTTGTCCCCACTGCAGAGGAACTAATATAGTAATCATAAACTGGCAGAGGCCACTATGGGAGGGTGACCGGGAAGTAGTGAAGAGGTCAGGTAGGAATGAATCAATTCAAGCTGTAATACACTTGTGCATGGAAGCAATGCTAGGAAACTCTCTGTATAGCTATCCTTATCCCAACTAGCAAAAACGCTTTGTCTTTCTTATTATTGCTTATGTCTTCTCTTCAACAAAATTGGAGAAAAGGGCAGAACAGGTTCTGCCTGGAACTGAGAGGGGTGTGCGAGTGAGGAATAGGGAGGGGGACAAGGGGGAGAAATGAACCAAACAATGTATGTACATATGAATAAATGAATAAAGAAAAACAACACATGAGCATCTCAATAGATGCATAAAAAAGCCTTTGAACAAGTTAACAATGTAAGAGTGTATTTAAACATAATATAGGCTATGTATGATAAAGCTATAGCCAACATCATACTAAATGGGAAAAAAACTGAAAGCATCTCTTATAAGGTCAGAAGTAGACCAGGGTGTCCACTCTCTCCACTCTTACTCAATGCAGTGCAATAAGGCAAGACAAAGACATAAAAGGATACCTATAGGAAAGCAAGAAGTCAAATTATGCTTTTTGGAGTTGATCTAACACTTAAAAGAGCTTAAGTGTTCCACCAAATTTTTCTTGGATCTGATAAGCAATGTTGACAAAGTAGCAGGATACAAAATCAACATGCAAAGAAAGAAACTGAGGAAGACACTAGAAAATGCAAAGAACTTTGATGTCTATGGTTTGGTTGAATTAATATTGTGAAAATTGCTATACTACTAAAAGCAACCTACAGATTCAATGCCATCCCCACAAAATTCCAATGTCATGTTTTGTAGAAATGGAAAAGTCAATCCTAAAATTCATGCACAGAACACAGTGGGTAGCCAAAGCAATCATGAGTATCAGTCATGGTGGTATCTAAATATCTGACTTTAAATTATCCTACAGATTCATAGTAACAAAAACAGCATGGTATTATCACCAAGACAGACACATGAACTAGTGAAATCGAATAGAAGATATAGAAATAATGCTACCCAGTTAGAGAAATCTGACTCTTTAGAAGGGTGCCAAAAATTATATTGAAGAAAAGACAGACTCTTTAAAAAATGCTGCCAGGAAAACAGGATATTCACATGGATAAGACTGAATTTATACCCTATCCATAGAAAAATTAATTCAAAATGCATCAGAGATCTAAATCCTGAAACACTGAAACTACTAGAGGACAACTTGAAGAAGACCATTGAAGATATAAGCTTAGGGAACACCTTTCTGAATAGGACTACAATTCATCAGGAAATAGGACCAATTGATAAATGGGATTGCATCAAATTAAAAACTTCTATGCAGCAAAGTAAATGACTACCAGATAACTTACAAAATGGGAGTAATACTCACAGGTAAGTGTTCTTTATCATCAGATAAAGTATTAATATCTAAAGCATATAATGATCTCCATAGATTAACAAAGGAAAAAAATCCAATTAACAAATGGTCAAATTAATTGAACAGAAAGTTCTTAAATGAAGAAGTACAAATCACCAATAAATGCATGAATAACTTTACTTGTCCATAAAGGAAATATAAATCAAAATGACTCTGAGATTCCATCATACTTCTGTTACTTTGGAAATCTTCAAGAAAATAAACATCAAATGTTGGTCAGAACACCAGGGTAAAGGAACCCTGAAATACTGTTGGTGGTAATACAAAGTACTGCACTTCCTATGGAAAACTGTATGGTGTTTCTTGCAAAAAAACAAAACTAAGGGAGAAGGAGGGGGCGGGGGGTGTAAGGGAGGAGGTGAGGGGAAGGGGGGACAAATGACCCAAACAGTGTATGCACATATAAATAAAAGAAAAAATAAATAAATAAAAATACCAGGTCATCCTGCTATACCACCACTGGGCATATATCCAAAGTTTGCATAGAATAAATATACCTCTACATCCATCTGTATAGCAGCACTATTCACAATAGCCAAACCACAGCATCAGCCTAGATACCCATTAACCAATAAAGGGATACAGAAAATAGGATATATACACAGAATGGAGTATGATTTAGCCATAAAGAAGAATGACATTATGTAGCTTGAAGAAAATGGGTGAAACTAGAGACCATATTAAGTGAAATAACACAGACTGAGAAAGATAAGTGTCACATGTTCTCTCTCATGTATGGAATCTGAACATTTAAATAATTAAGGACATGAGGGTTAAACTAGGGGATTGCTTGAGAGCAGAGGTCAGGAGGAGTTTGAGGATGAGAAGAGACAGTGAAGGAGGGGTAGGCATGATGCACTTACTACATACACATGTGTGAAAGTGGATCAAACCAATTAATATTTTATTAAAGGGGAGGGCAGATAAGAAACACTAATGGAGAGCATGAGTTCTATCAAAGTATATTATATGCATGCGTGGAAATATCACAATGAGACCATTTTGTATAACTGGCATGTGCTAATGAAAAATAATTTTTAAAAAAGCTGGGGCTATGTCTTAAAAGGTATAGGGCCTGCCTAGCAGGCCTGAGTTTAAATTGAGTTCAAACTCTGGTTCCATCCACAGAAAAAAAGCATAAAAGTATTAGACAACTAAAATAGTTCCAATGTCAGAAACTGTCATAGTGTTGCAATAAGATATTTCACTTCAGAAGAAAATTCAGAGTATGACATATTGAATTTAAATAGGACCTGTTAGAAGCTATATTCATTTATGTAAATAAGTGCTTATATTTTTTGGTGAAAATTTAACTGAAAAAATTATTAAGAAGTAATAAAATCTTTTCTTAAGGCGATGTTAAAACAGAGCTTGAAAATACTAGATATGGTAGGTAACTCTTTCCCAATTAAGAAAGAACTACATAAAATTGTAGCAAACCTTAATGCGAAGGGAAATATATGAAGTTTTAATTTTTATGCATCTGAAATGAAGCAGCACTTTACTTGCACATGTTCTTGTCTGTACACTGCAACAAGGATTATGAACACAAATATCTTTTTTCATAAATGGAGAACAGGAAGGTAAAATTGATCCTGTCTTGCGGTTGGTAAAAGTGGGTGGGGATATAAGGAAATGTTGTAGGAGGGTGAAGTGGTTGAATCACTTAAAATCTCATCAGGAAGGGCTCCATTGCCAATGCACAACATTCCTGGAGGATATTTCTATGAAAAGTTTTCTGAAACTAGCCACAGTCCAAATTAGAAATATATTTTCCCTTCCAACTTCTCTATTGCTTTTGGCACTGCCACCACTTCAGTGTTCTCAGGTACAACAAAATGTCCTCTACATCTATTAAGTCACCAAATATCCCTTGAGGTCATTTTGTCTTATATAGGAGACATATTTTGTATTTCACAAAGTGGTTTGATATTTCTGACCCCATTTCATCATCACACACACCTGAGACATAGTACCATCTTGGAGACATAATACTCTGTATTTAAATAGGTTAAATAATTTTTCCAAGAAATTGTAGACTTTAAAGGACTGAACCAGGATTCTGATAATTCTTTTACTTTCAACTAAAATGCTAGCACCATTGTACAGCAGCTCCTTATACATAATAGATCCAGCCATTCTAATCTATTTCCAGATCAATCACTGTTAAATAAGTCATCATTTCACTAATGTTACCAGAAACATTACTTTCCAGAGGTACTCAAATTATCAAACTTTTGAAAATGGTTGCAAGTCATTAACAGACCACAACACCAATCAGTTATCCTAGCACCAAATATAACATATAATTCTTCATGTTCTTCCTTTGCTTGAGCCAACCTTGGATACAAGTTTAGTACACCAAAATGGTTTTTGAAAATTTCTTTAAGAATCACAATTATCAAATTTGATAGAATGATTGTACTATTGACCATTATTCATGTCCTAACATGGGCACATGTTTCTAACATTCACATGTAGATTCATTTCCCCATTCTGCCATTTACAGTCATATCTGCTAACAGGTAAGAACTGGAAGAGATGATAGAAAGAGCCACATAAAATTATTCCAATACTTCAAAATGACTAGCATACTTGGTTGGTAGTGTGGCTCAAGCGGTAAGAGGATCTGCCCAGCAAGCGTTAGGACCTCAGTTCAAACCCCAGTGCCATCAAAAATGTGATTATTATACAAATAGACGACTATCCATTAGATCACAGTCTATCCTTTTGAGTTTAGAGCATGTTTAAAATACTCATATTTTAAGAAATTTAAATTAATTCCTTGTTATAGTTTGAATGTTTGCATGACTGGTATTTGCATAAATTATTTATTGTGACTTATAATGGGAGTTCACTTTTTAGTAGTAACTTAAGTAGATGGGTTGGAATTAGAAACTTTTTATTACATCTTATTTATAGGATATCAATTCTATTTATCAAATATCTGACAAAAATTAAGCTTCTTTCACAAAAGATAGGACAATGATATCTATAAATCTTATGTGGCCAAGGCTGATAAATCAAAGTAACATTTGGATATGAAATAGTAATATGTAACTAAATTTGCCAACAATTGGGACAGTCATCATCTGAAAAAGAGACACTGAAAATTTCTATCAAGGTAACATTTATGCCACAGGTGAATCATTTTTGGAAGGTGCAAGAAGGAAGAAACAAAATTATAAAATGTTTTAAATCACCATTAATATAGGAAAATCTAAATAATTTAACTCAAATTCTAAAGTGATATATGAAATATCTCTGGTAAGTTCAGTTCTAACACATTTTAAAGTCCATGAAAAACAGCATCAAACAATTTTGATAATATTTGCTGGTTTTGTTCATAGAAATGAAGTAAGTTTGAACATCGTTTGTACCCTAGACCCACAGTGTCATTCTGCAGGAGATCAGTCTCTTGATAGGCCCTGGGTTTGATTGCTTGACCCTATCCAATCTCTCTACAACACTGAAGTCAAGATTAGAATGAAAGGAAGACTTAAAACTTTCACCTTGACATTACAGACCAGTAATAAGAAACTACAAATTTTTACTCAGTGCGAATGATCACTAAGGGGTCAAAACTGCTATATGGCTCTTAATATCAATTGATTAGTCATAAGACAAAAAACTGGTGATATGTTTCACCATGTAAAAATGTTATACAAATGGAAACATAGTCAATAATCACACAATTTTTGATAAAAATCTAAGGATGAGCTAGAAGTTATTGTCATTTTAAAAGCATTCCAACCAGCATAACTAGTTTAAATGCTTTTAAAATTAATTAATAAATTATGATCTGTAGACTATGGTAGTCATGAAGGTAATTTTATTAAACAAAAGGTAACATTATTAAGACAAAGAAAGGACTGCTAAAATTTAGTTTCTTACATACCTCTTGCTGCTTAATTTTCCCTATATTGGGTCTTCTTGGTCTTATCTCTAATGAGTCTTCTGAGTCTAGTTCTGTGGATAGATCCACACAATTTGTGAAAATTAAATAATTAGAAAAAAGGAAATAATTAGAACAGGTAGATAAAATAAGTCTTTTATATCAGTAGAAACTACTTAAATTATTAGTGAAAAAAGTTGTATTTTTATATGCATTTAAGAATTTCAATTAAGCTTAATGTTTAGCTGAATATCTACTTCTTTAGAAAATACTTGTAATTACCCAGAACTTCAGGAGACCACTTGCATAGATTCTACAAGTCACCAGAATCTCAAACATTCATCCAGAAATTCACCTACTCCATATGAGTGGACATTCACTCAAAGATAAAAACTTAAAGTACCACCATAGAAATGAACAAATTCATACAGCACTTTATCCTCTACTTCATAGTTGCAACTGTTATACAACCCGATGATCAATTTCTACATCAAAATTACTGTTATTTTTTTTTCAGGTTTATTAACTACTACCATGTTCCTTACATCTGAAATGACTCCATCAACTTTTTTTTCTTTTTAGACTCATACAATATTTCTAGTCTTTCCTTCCTTGTGGCTTTATTTCCCTCAACAAGACTTGCTTTCTTTGAGACTACATGAGCATTTCACTTATTTTTCAACTCTACATTTATCACTCATAATGTAAATTGTTTAAGTGTTTATCCTGTTTGCGCCTGAAATGGAGCATACAGTCTCTTTTGTAAAAGCCATCTTTTCAATTTTGCATATGGCAATTGTATTCCTGGTATGTGCTGGCACTGTGATTTACTGTAAATAAAAGGTGTTAGGGCAAACAGCATTTAGGCCTAGAGATGGAGAGTTAGGAAGAACTCAGATTGTGATACCACTCTTTGTAAATCTAAGATGCCCAGACAGATTTGTCTTGGAGATAAGTCCCTCTGTATGTGGTGGTAGATGGATGTGAGGGTATGTATGAATAACTGGAAGATGAATTAGTAAAACACAACAGTGTAAAAATAAGAATTATTGGGGAGTGAACTGAGAGAATGTTTTCAGGAACATATAAGCCATAAAGTTGTCAGTGCCCATTTATTTTTGTTAAATTTTTAAAAAGGACAAGAATGTATTCTTGGAGAACTGGACTCTGGTTATTATGTAATCAAAGGTAGTAAATGAGATGTGAAAGTTGCTTCCCCAACTTTTACTTGCTTATGTGTATTTATCAATTTTCTATTTCACATTTTCAAGGTTGGTGTAACTCATTTAGATGTTTTCAATGTGTGACTTCTTCTTATCTTGTGACAGAGGTTATCAAATAACACGAGAAAGGAACTACCAAAGCTCTTAGTTGTTTGTGTGTATTTATACATTTTCTATTTTAAATAATCAAAATGAGGAATCTCATTTAGATGTTTAAATTTTTGGCTTCTTATTTCTACACTTCTAGAAACAAGCATAGGCTTGGGAGTCATAGTGTTTTTGGTTAGCATAAGCTAACCAAATGACTATGGGTTCCATTTGAAAACCAAATGAAAGAAATTTAAAAAAGATGAAAAAGGAGGAAAAAGAAAGAATAGCAAACAGGTACTTTTTTTGTAAATAACTGGATTTACAATTTATATTTACTGTATACTATCAAATTTGATTTACTCTTACAGATCAGATATGATCATGCCTGATTAACATCACTGAATTAAATGGTTCATGGAGTTGAAAAAAGTCACAATGTAGCTAATGAGTACACTAAGTGAGCTAGAGTAGTAAACATGCAATATATTTAAAAGATTCATTCTTGCTATGTGTGCAGGCGAGTCCAGACCTCCTGTGCTCAAGGAGCCAATTCCCTTAGCTTCCCATGTGTCTATGACTACACTTGGGCTTCATGGCATCCAGCTCTCTGAAAAGTATTTTAAATTCCAGTACACTCTCACAAGCTTCATCATTATCTTGTGTAAATCCCCAACATGCATAGCAGATTCTAAACTAGGAAGCTGAGGATACTGAAACATAAAAGCCAGAGCATCTAATTTGAACCTTATGTTTAACAATCTTTTTCATGTGCTTATGAACAACTTGTTTGGAAGATGGATGCCAACATAGACATTGGCATTATGGCAGTACTTATGTCAAATCACACATTCAATTTGGGAAACAAAGAATAAGGAATGTGAAGACTAGGAGAATTTCAAATATTTTAATATACTTCATTCAGAGTAATTTTATTGCATATTACCTGGTATGAATGGTTGTACTTCTGTCATTTGTTTTGTGGAATTGTTCATGTCCATTGTAGGCTGGATGGATTTTGAAACAAGGTATTTATTAAATGTAAAATTCAAGCAATATGTACTTACTAATTCAAGAAACAACAGAAAAGTTTTACCTTCAAATGAGGACATTCCTCAGCATATACTGAAAAGCAAAAGGGAATATAATCATTACTGTATAAATATGACAGTGCAAACAACACAGTCATAGTTAGGATAGAGCTGAATTCTCATGCTCAGATATCAACATTGTTACTTTAGGTATTGGGTTTGGGGTTTTATTCTTCTTACTGGCTAGGACAGCAACATGATAGAAACATACTGAAGAAAAAATAAGGATACAGAGTGAATGAAATACAAAGTTAGGATTTCAAAAGTAAAGTGATGTTCCAAATGATTGTGACTAAAATAGAAAAGTGTTCACATATGAAATAAACATGTTAATTGACAGGTAAAAGTAATATCCAATCAGAGGAGCAAACCATGACCCAAGGAAATAAGTGTCAAAGACGATAGTAGGATGAAGCAGCATACGTCTTTAGGGGAAAACATCAGAAACCATAATGCCACAAGAATTCATCACATTCTTCATTTTGTCCAGTAACTTATTAAGGGCAAATTATAATACCAGTAGAATGGAATTTGTAATTCACTTTTTACCAAAGAAAGTTTCTGAATTAATCAACTTTGAGTATATCATGAAAAATTAGTTCATAAAATATTCCTTTTTTATGCAGGCATTTGAACTATTGCCATTATTTCTGGCAATCTCTATTTTACCCACCTTCCATTTTTGATCCAAATGTTATATGATCTGATTCTAAAAAATATCTATGTCATATACTTTCAACATTGAAATACACAAAAAGGAAAGAAGTGAATTGCCACAGAATTATCATATATTGATAAGCCATTATATTTCTTACAAGTTTGGGGGTTTTTGTTGTTGCTTTTTCTTTTCTTTTTTTTTTTATTGTTGTGCTGGGTGGGGTATATTGTGCCATTCACAAGAGTTCTTTCATTATTACAAATATAACACCTTTGCCACTACAGTAACAAGTTCTCTAAATTTTTCTCAATTAGGTTGGATTGGTATGTAGTGTTAACATAAAGTGTTTTAGAAACACTATCTTACCAAGACAGATACCCTTCCTTATGAAAGCTGATAATGATTAACTTCAGATGAATTTAAGGATAAAGATAAGTAATACAATAAAATAACCTCCATGCAATATACATCATTGAAGCCTGTTAGTGATGGAGAGGGGAAATGAGTGTCTGCAGTTTACCCCAATTCTAGCATTCCTTTCACCAGCCAAAAAAACCTGGAGCGGTGGTAATTGCTTCTTTACTTTGAATACATATGTAATGAGTTCTCTCAATTCTCCTCATCATTAACTTAACAATTACCTATTAAAGCATACATTTCCTCCCTCTTTTTCCTAAAATGTTCTTCTTCTTTTCAAAAGTAATCTCTAGACCTGTAATCTTGATACAATCCCTGTTACTCTTTAAGAGTAGGATGTCTGAATCATATTTTCTATTCCTTCCACTCTTGCTAGAAAGATGCACAGAAAGGAACCAAAATGTATGCTTTTCATAATCCTCTTGTGTCTCAAGCAATTATCCAGTGGTTTTTTGCCTAGATTTCTCTAGAAGGAAGTATCCTATTAGTACAAACAGGGTGATCCTAGGTTTTGCCTTTGCCTCAGAACTTGTTAGAAATGCAGAGCCCCTGAGAAGATGAATCGCAATGTTTAACACCATCTCAAAGTCCTCTAAAGTTTGAGAAGCACTTGTCTCTATGGAATTGTCTTCCAAATTCCTACAGCTTATGTTCTTGGAATCTAGCCTCAAGTTCCTCCCTATCGTGTTCCCCAAATTTAAATGTCATTAGAAGGCATACATTTCCAATCAGCTTTTCCTCTCACATCAACATTCTTGACCACTCCAGTATTAATCCTATGATGTGCTTCTTTCCAATTCTCTTATTTTGCCCTGCATATAATATAATTCTGTGAGGAAACTACATTTATTTTTTTCCTTTAGTCCTATTTTTCATTTGTTTTTTTTTCTTTTTTTGTGTTCATTTATTCATATATGCATACATTGTTTGGGTCATTTCTCCCCCCTGTCACCCTCCTCCACCCTTCCCCCCTCCCCCCTCACTTGCAGGCAGAACCTGTTCTACCCTTGTCTCTAATTTTATTGAAGAGAAGACATAAGCATAATAAGGAAGACAAAGAATTTTTGCTAGTTGAGATAAGGATAGCTATACAGAAAGATTCCTAGCAATGCTTTCATGTATATATGTGTTACAATCCAAGTTGATTCATGTCTAACTGATCTTTACACTGGTTCCTGATCCCCTTCTCATGTTAACCTCTGTTGCTTTAAGGTTTCTGTATTAGTTCCTCTTGAGTGGGGACATCAAACGCTTTCATGTTTTGGGTTTTCTACCTCTTCCTATATCTCCAGGATGTGCTCTCCCCTCATTATGTGATCCAAGTCCAACAACATTGCTGCATTTGCCCTAGATCTGAAGTCCACATATGAGGGAGAACATACGATTTTTGGTCTTCTGAACCTGGTTAACCTTGCTCAGAATGATGTTCTCCAGTTCCATCCGTTTACCTCCAAATGATAAGATTTCATTCTTCATGGATGAGTAAAATTCCATTGTGCATAAATACCACATTTTCTTGATCTGTTCATCAGTAGTGGGGCATCTTGGCTGTTTCCATGACTTGGCTATTGTGAATAGTGCTGCAACAAACATGGGTGTGCAGGCTCCTTTGGGTATATCCCCAAGAGTGGGATTGCTGGAACATATTCCAGATCTATGCTTAAATTTTTTAAAAGCCTCCAAATTGTTTTCCAGAGTGGTTGCACCAGCTTGCATTCCCACCAACATTGTATGAGGGTTCCTTTTTCCCCTCATCCTTGCCAACACATGTTGTTGTTGGTGTTCTTTATAATGGCTATTCTAACTGGGGTGAGGTGGAATCTTAGTGAGGGTTTGATTTCCTTTTCCTTTATGGCTAGAGATAGTGAGCATTTTTTCATGTGGGGAAACAACATTTAAATGACATTAACTTATATTCATATATAGTTGGCCACATGTGTTTTTATTTGTCTATGGTAAAGACAACATAGCTCTGAATAATCAGGTACTTCCAACCTTAATGTTTTCCCAACATTAAGGAAGATAAGAAGGATGTGCACATTTTGCCCTACTTCTCAACCTGGTTTAGATACTTAAAGCCAACTTTATCTTTTTCTAACTATGCTAATTCCCTGCCCTTCTATTTATTTTATAAGATTTTCTTTATTTCTCACACTCTGCAGAACTGCCCTTTTCCTTCATTTATCCCATTCTCTTTTTCCTTTCTTATCCTACATCTTCTATTCTTTCATCTTGCTAATAAAAAATCTAACTTTCCTGGATATGGGCATATCTTGAAATGGCACTCATAACTCCTTTACTGATACTCTCAGTTCCTTTACTGACACACGTTGGTGAAAGTTGAAAGGAAACACACACAACTTACTAGCATTTCACTTCTCATTTCCACTAGGGTACCACTTAATACATAAGTTTTGGGCTGTTAGAATAGAGCAGTGATGCTGTTGTAAAGACATAAGTCAAATGAATTTTAAAAATATACTTCTTACCTTTCACTTGCTCTGTTACTGTATTTTCTGTGTGATCTGCTGTCCCAGGCAAATTACCCACACTCTTCTCAGGAATACTCTCAGATGGTCCCTGTTACAATTATTATCATTAATGAGTTGTGCACAGTTTCTTCAATCATTTTCTAAGAAAAGATTTAAACCTATTTTGAAATCAACTAAATTTTAAAATAAGGAAAGAATGTACTAAACTCAGAATATTGCAATAATGAACCTCACACATGCTCTCTAGATTGAGCCAGTCTTGCACTTCAGGTGGCTATTGATTCAGTAAACCAATGAGGTTGTTGACAAGAAACAAGTTCATTAACAAAATACAAATGAGCATATTTCAACAAGGAAATTGATTTGATATAACAAATCATTAACCATTAACAACACTCCAAAATTGTGAATATATCTTTCCTTAGAAGTGCCTGTTTAACTAAATTCTGGAAAACTACACTTGGCTCAATAAATCATTATCCATTTACAATACTTCCAAAGACTCAAATCGCTTTAGTAAGAAAATGAGGTACTTTACTTGGGAAGAGAGTTCATTGTTCATAGGTAGGTTAAATAAACATATTAGAAGCTGCTTCATTTAGGTAAACAAACTTTATCTCAAACAAACTAAAATATCATGTAAAAAAAACCTCATATTTTTGAAAAAAATTACTGATAGGAAAAATGTTTTTTAAAAATAAATTAGTAAAAAAATCCTTTCTTCAGTTTGCATATAAATAAGAGCATGACGCTGGGCACTGGGGACTCACCCCTCTAATTCTAACTACATGGGAGTCAGAGCTAAGGAGGAGCATGGTTGCAGGTGAACACAGTGAAAAAATTCATTAGACTCTGTGTCTTAACAGAAAATCTTCACATTGTGGCACTTGACGGTCATCCTAGGTATTACAGGAAGCATAATTAGGAGTATCACAGTAAAGGCAACAGGAAGCAACACACTACATCAGAAATGAACAGTTCCCACCAAAAAATGGGAATAAAAATCCTAGATGTGGTGGGTAACTCTTTCCTAATTAGAAGAGAACTACATTAATGTGTAACAGGCCATAGTAAGAAAGGGAATATACGAACATTAACTTGTTGTTTGTCTGAATTGCAGCAGGCATTTTATGTGCACACTCTTTGTCTGTACATTTTAAGAAGAAAGATGACTATGGTGATAGTAGTCTTACTTCCTAGTCATTCCAGTATGTTAGGAGTAAACTCATGAATACAAATGGTCCACACTGCTCTCTTTTCAGAATGTGTTCATCCTAGACTTCACAGGGCTCACACATTCTTATCCTATAGTTGGCAGCTTCTGAATCACCACCAGAAAGTTATTCTCTGACTACAAATTCTACATGCATTCCCACCTCCATCCTACATAAACTCAGTCAATAATCTCTAAATTTTTCCTCACTTCTGTTCATACTACTCACCTATAGTGACTTATTATTGTTAACCGTTTACTTGTTTTCTTTCCATTTGAATCTATAGCATAAGCCTTAATCTGGCTTTTTTTGAAGCCCAGTTAACCTAGCTCACAGTGAGTACTCATATCAGAAACACATTTGAGATCAATTGTTGAGAATCTCACCAGCAATGTTCAAGCACTAAGGCACTAGATTCCTGGAGGGTATTGCCATGAATATTTTAGTGAAACCTGCCACAATCCAAATTAGAAGTCTCTTTTTGCCTTCACGTTTTCTTTTACTTTTCAATATGCTGACATTTTATTACTGGCAGGTTCAACAAAGTATCTTCTGTGTTTATTAAGTCACTAAATAAACCTGGGATCACTTTGCTTTATACATTGTTCACATACTTTACACTTCAAGAATAGTCTTACATTTCTTACCCCATATCTTATTACAAGCATCTAAGAAGCTATTTTACCATCTTGAAGCCACAATAAGGTCCACCAGTATTCTAATAAAATCTCAGCCTTCAACTAATGTGCTACTACCACGAGTTGCTGTTCAGTATCACTAAGAGATAAGGTCTTCACCCTGTCTTTCCACAGTGATGATTTTAATTGTTCATTTGTATCTGTCTTTACAGAACTGTAGGTATGTATGCCATCATGTTTTCGAGTGCATTTCATTTGTAGAGTTGATTTCTATTTAATAAAATACCAGGGAGTCAAGTTATCATTATTTTCATTTCACAGACTTGAATTTCCTCACTTTACTTTTCCCAGAATATTTTTGAAGGCCAGTACTTGAAAATACAAATATAATAATACCTGCATATAGAATAGAATTCTTTCTATTGTATAGCATAATATGAATTTTAATACTAAATGAAAAGTTTTAATTCAAAAAGAACAGTTCAGGAAGTTATAAGAAGACTGCTTGCTAGAAATAATTCTTCTGGAGTTTTTATTCAGTCTCTCACTAGGTCACCCAAACTGCTTTCAAACTCCCAATCTTCCTAACTCACCCACCCAAGGGCTCAGAGTAAAACTTTTTGAAAAGTTTGAAATTACATGCCAAGATTGATGACACATGGCTATAGTACCAGTCACTGGGGATTCTGAGGAAGGAGAAACACTTAAGCCTGGGAATTTGAGGACAATCTCTGCATCATAGCAAAACTGTAACCTCAAAAGTGTATTTAATTGTAGGAGAGAAGTTCTAATGTGGATATGGAATTAGGCACTTTAAATTATTCACATGATATAATAAAGAAATGTAAAACCTTAGTTTAAAAGCCATACAAATCTCCTATTCCCCTATAAATGGCATATAAGTAGTTCTAATTTCCTATTTATACCACAGAGAATGGTAGATAAAATATCTAATATAAAAACATAAAACTTCCATATTTCAAGTAGAAAATGTAAAGTCTACAAATATTTTTCAAATATTGGGTCTATCTGGACCCAATAATCACATGAGAACTAAAGAAAGGGACTAAGAATCAATATCGACAGAATTACTGTATTTCAAAGATCTAGGTATCTATGTATTGGATTTAGCAAGTCTGAATGTTGACATTAGGGTGAAGCAAGTGTTGAAGTGCTTACCTTCAATGTATTAGGCCCCAGATCAATCCCTAGCATCACAGAAATGACAAAATTTCCAAGACTATTCTAACAACAAAGCAGTTGTGAATACTAAACTTAGTATCCTAAGCACCGTCTGAAATATCTTTGTTGCTGGAGATAAAAAAAATGCAGAAAGCCTGTATGTGTCATTGGAAATTTTTCCTTCCCTATCATCATATGTTAATAGGTATTTTGTTTCTGAAAAATAATCTCAAATCAAAAATTGTGACTTCATTCACTGCCCACATTTGTCCAGTGAATGCAATACGACTAGACAAAAGTAACAAGAATCACTCCAAAAGGAAATAATTCCTACACATTTTCATGAAGAAGGTGAAAACTTATAATATACTTTATTGATTAGTGGACATAGTTGAAGAATCTGGCAAAGGACTGGGGTGTTTCCCAGAAGTGGAGTGTTTGTCCGTAGTGTGTAACACCTTGGATTTGATTCCTGACACAACAGAAAATTGGTAAGTAAAGGAATATAATGGTGATTTTTTTTCATAGTATCTCCCTAAGACTGATTTTTATTATGCTACAAATATTTTGTAAATATTACTAAACTTTAATTTTATTACTGTAACATAAGCAATTTGATTCATTAAATATATTTACTACTATCTGAAAGCTATAATATTATTAATACAGAGAAAGGAAATTGGTAAGAGAAATATTCCTTCAATTCTCTGTTTAGAGACAGATTGTTAATTGGAATTTTATATCTTTTTTTGTCTTCTTTTTTTTTTGGTGCTGGGATCAAACCTAGGGCTTCATGCATGCTAGGTAAGTGCTTTACCATTGGGCTGCATCCTGTTGATTGGAATTTTAAAGAGTAATGCATACCTTGAAAACATTTATTTTAAAAACATGGATTTGAGCTGGGCACCAGTGGCTCATGCTTGTCATCCTAGCCTCTCAGAAGGCAGAGATCAGGATGGTTGTGATTCAAAGACAGCTCAGGCAAATAGTTTGCAAGACCCTATCTCTAAAAAACTGATCACAAAAAAGGCTTGTGGGGTGACTCGAGGTATAGGCCCTGAGGTGAAGCCCTAGTACTGCAAAAAGAAATTAAAAAACATGGATTGGAGTTAGAGTTTCAGAAACTTAAATCTAAAATTCCTTTTTCTCAACTCATAGTTGGAGGATGCTATGAATATACTGCAGACCTTCTTTCCTATTTAAGAAATTTCTCTAATTTTGTCATGTTTTATTATGACTTATTTAAACATGTATAATCTAAATATTAAGAAGTAATATAAATTTAAGGCTAGATTTTAGATATGCAATAGACTTAACTACTTAAAGTATCATGGTTATTATACCTCTTGTAACAGTCCATTATAGAACTCCATACATTTCTTCACATTCATATCTATTAAAATCCTTTACACATACAAAGCCATTGTCTAGGAGCTCCAGAATATACATAAATAGGTTGTTAACCTCCTCTAACTCATAGTGATTAGTGAGATCTTTAAATGAATATCTAAGTTATGAAGAAGAAAATCTTCTAAAAATTGAAATGTCATTATGTGACAAAAGGGATTTGACTACTTCTAAAACTAGAATGCAGGGATTTTGTTGTTGTTGTTGTTGTTGTTTGGAGTCACAGTGGTTTAAACTCAGAACTTCACAGTTGCTACGAAGGCATTCTACCACTTGAGCCACAACTAAGAAGATGAGTATGGTTGATATATTTGCTATACAAGAACACATACAGAATTCATAAACTGGCTGAAACCACCATAAGAAAGGGACTAAGGTAGAATGAAGAAAAATACAGGAGATGAACCAATTAGAGTTATAATACATATATACTTGGGAATATCACAAGGAAACTCCCTGTGTAGCTACCTTTACTACAAACAAATAACGACATTTTTCTTTCTTTTTTCTACAAAATTACAGAATAGGAAGATGGAACAGGTCCTGCCCAGGGCAGGGGGTTGGTACAAGCGAGAGGGGGTAAGAGGTGGGGAAAGGGTGTAGGAGGGTAAACACAGTGCAAAAACTGTGTACATATGTATGTAACTGTGTATATATGTATGTAAATGCAACAATGATAACTTTTCAGGAAGGGCGTGGTAAAGGAGAACTCTGAATGGGATGAATTCAAGTATGATATATTGGATACATTTTAATAACTTTTGTAAATGCCACATTGTACCCCCATATCGCACAACAATAAGAAAAATTAAAGTATCTACAAGGATGTAGATTTAAAAAAAAACTAGAATGCACAAATTCTGTAATCAAAGTGTTCCCAAACAGTTATTAAGAGTCTCAATTTCTAGAACTAGTTATTACTGGGGGAAAACATGTATTCTTCAGTTAAACAAAGAGACTTCAATATACTCTTAATGGATTAATTTAGAAAGCACATTTCAATCTGTTTGTAATATAATTTTTAAGAAGCAGATTTTGAATTTCTAACTCTCTACAGTTTGTAATGTTATTTCAATCTAAACACAGAATCCAAGTTAAGAATAGAGAAAAAGCTCTCCCAGAAACTATATGATCCTAAAATAACACTGTCCAGGAAAAATATGAAACTACATGCTCTATCATCATAGTTTTGATACTTAAGGCATCAGACAAATCCCTTGATTACTATAATAATTAATCAGTCTGTTAGAGGATTATTAGAGTATGCATGCTATAATAGTTATGTTAGTATAATTTAAAAATCACAGGAAGTAACATTTATCTACATAATCCGTTGCTCAAATTTCAAAGTCCCTCTAATGTGAAAATAGTTCCTAATCTAATTTTCCTGTCAGTATTGTTTTTTGCTCCATTCTTTAATCCCCACTACCTCAAACAATTTACTAGTACTCTGTTTCTTATCAAAGTAAAAAAATCAATTAATCATAATTCTATAAGACACTTTGTTCTAACCAATTTTCCATATGAAGAAATGATAGATTGACCATTGCTAAATATTAAGAGTAAACACTACACAAAACTTTGAGGAAGAAAAATAACTGCACAAGAGCATTTCACCTTGCTGTAGGAATTATCTTCTTCCTTTGATGTAGCTGAGGGAGCCTCAGGACCAGGTTTACCAAAAAGGCTTTAAAGCAAAAGAAACAATAGAAAGGGATGGGTAAAATTATTTAGAAATTCTGCTAGAAGTTTGTCTAGTTGCTTAGTAAATGACGTTACTTTATTGATAAATTGTGATTTAACTTGTATTTTGTATCGCCTTTTAGTTTTCTCTTTCTGTATCCTCCCTATCTATGAAATAGTCAATGAAGACTCACTCTCTGTTCCATGTCAAATACTTACAGCCAATATATTGGCACAGCTTGAGAATATGGTCTTCACAAATTGGTCTTCCATTAAACCAAACTGAGAATCCAATAAATAGTATATTTTTTTCTTCATGAACAAAAGCAAACCTGATGACTTAAATAAATTTGAAAGATATACTGTCCCCTCTCTATTGTCTGTTCTCAGTTCCAATATCCACCTGTGCAAATATAAAGAAATAATAGCCCTGTTTTCTGCTTCATAGAAACCATCTTTTCTAAAGAATCCATTTCTTCCTTCAACAAAACAGGAAAGACAGTCCTCTGAAACTGAAACATTTACTGTGTTTCAAATCTAACTGTGCAAAAGTCAGAGAACATGTGTCCCTGCTGTGCCAGACAGTTCTATAGCTCCCCTACCTATACAGACACAGGAAAGATCTCAGTGATTAGGGCACAGATACATGTCATGAGGCAGCTTCCATTCCCCTGAAACTTAACAGGCGCTAGGTCACCCTCTGTAAATCGAGGTGAAGAAGATGATGCCACATTACATTTTACTACAGATTCTTTCCATTCCCTCAAATTATTGTTAACATATTCCAACAGAAATTTTTATGTTTTCTGTTACAGTTAACAAAAAGCAACATATTTTTCAAACTCACTTGTACACCCAATTTTAATATGTATGCCTTTCTGCATAACTTAACTATCTTACATTTTTGTTTCTTACATTGTCTTTATCAAACTTGTAAACTGAAGTATACTGATCTTTCTCCAAGTCACTTATTCCTATCCAACCCAATATTTTTGCTCTTCAAACACTCCCTTGTCCGCTATTAAGTCCCTTCTCATCCTCTTCCATTAGGACCTCTAGACTCAGTTTCCCATTCTATTACTCAAGCTACCACCTAGATAGTGATAGTTATTTTATGGATAACTGCCAATTAAACGAAGGAGCTAAAGATTAAATCTCACTTTGCCAAGTAATATATACAGAGTGATGACTTTAATACCTTTGAGTGTCTGATTTTCCATCAGAACAGCCATTTCCACTGGTGAAACACAGGGTGAAATACTAGAGGGTATTTTCATATGTTTCTAGGGCTCCTTATAGTCCTTAAAACCCTTGTGTTTTTTATTCTTTCTATATATAAAGGAATATGTAGCCCAGGACATAGCAAAAACAAAACTATTTTCGTAAATCTGCCCTTCACGATTAGTTAACATACAATTTTTCTTAAAAAAATGTATAAGATCTTACCTGGCTAAAGATAAGTCTTCAGCATTCCCATTATCTATATAAAGTAAAATTCATTTTTAATTTGAGAGCACACAATATAAAATATTTAAAATATAAGAATTTGGTACTGTTAGCAAATATTTTGGACCATACCTAAACAATATTCTAAATAATACATACACCAGTGTTAGGCAATTAATGCAAGAACTTTTCTTCTACATTGAATTGATCAAATGCAAATAGGAACAATTAAATTCATCAAACTTTGACATCTAAAAGTAAACCTCTGTGTCCAGTGGCAACAATCCTAACCAAATATTATCAGAATGACAGAAATTGTTTCATTAGCAGAATCTGTATCATATCACATTTGACAATGTCAACAGTAGCATGAGATTTTCTGGACTGATGGCACAAGGAACAACTCTAAGTATACTTACCTTGTTATGACACAGCACAAATTCTCCAGATAGTCCATCAAAAATGTTCACTTTAGAGGGAAACACCCAATCATATGGAAGATTAATCTGTATATGACCTCATACTTTGCAGCATGGGGAAAGACCAGGGATAAGTGTCCTTGCAAAGACTTTCCAGCTTCCATGGAGAAGAGCTCCAGAGAAATCACTGTGTTGCTCACTCTCACTAATCTTCTTCTGGGGAAGATGCTGATAGCTTATTTCTATCTATTTTCTCATTCTTGTCTGTAGTGCACACAGGGATCAAATGTACCTTCAAGTTTATCCAGGGAAAGCATCTCTGAGAAGATCACTTCCTTAAGAGCTCCTCTATTCTGAACCTCAACTAATACAATCAGAGAGAAGCTTTTAAAGGGCTTGGGATTTAGGAACAAGTTTCCATAGATGATATCTAGATATGGATATGAATAAAAATACATATACATAAAGATGTTCTCCCTAGTGAGAGCAATAAATCATTTTCACTTCGTATAAAGTATGAAAACAATGAAACCCAATATATATTTACCTTTATACAGAATCTACCCATAGAAGGTGAAGGGTGATGGTGTATGTCTGTGGTAGTGTTAGTCCTGAAATAAGGAAGACTGTGGTTGTGGTTTAGTAATGAATGCTTCTCAGCATGAGGGAGAACCCTCAGTTCAATCCTCAGCACCACAAATAATACTAAGAATAACAGCCTTGTTATAAAGCCACAGATTATTTTCCTACTCATCCCTCAAAGGAAGAGAACCATACTGATTCATCTACAGTAAACTCTACTCTCATTTCCTGCAGCAGAGTAGGTATGACACACTTTGTGATAAAAGTTTTCAAAGTAAAACCTCTGGAGATCAGCACCTTCCATTATTAAAGCACCTATTTAGTATAAATAGAGTAAAAATGGTCCAGTTAGTGGTGTGTAGTACAGAATGATGTCATTTCTCACACTTCTTATTATGTGGCAAACTCAATAGAAATAATGGGGTTTTTTTAGCACATAAAGCATTTCCGTTATATGCTATACTGATGAACAAACCCAAAAGGAAAAAGGATTCCTGGTGTAGTTACTTGGTGGACATTGTTGGCATAGAATGTTATACAGATTCTACTAATGACACCATTTTCTGTCAGTCTGATAATAGTCATATGGCTATTATACATTTGCCTAAAATGCCTAGAGCCTGGGTTTAATAGCTAAGACCATCAAAAAAGTTATTAATTTTTCAAGAATATATTCAATGAACCAACTATTCCCTTATATGATAGAAAAGAGTAGTCATTTTCAAATTGAAGACAAGTGTCCCAGTAACAGAATTTAGCATTGTTAAATTGAAGAATTTCGAAGTGCATAGAGCATACTATTTTAAGTTTGAGGTTATGTAAGTAATGACTAATTACATTGTTTAATAATTTGTCAAGTTAGTGACACATATCATGTTTTAGAGACACACATAGCTATGTAATAATACCCATTAAATGCAATAATATTCACTCAAGAATTAAATTTAAATATCCATTATCATAGTAAGTCCAATTCACTATTATGTGACTAATGAGAAAAATGTAATACACTAATTTTAAACATATTTTTCTAATTTATAAAAAGGTAATTAAATAAATGAGCCAACACTTTTTTGGGGCATGAATTTCAGATTGTAAGTTTCTTTTCCTTTTTCTTTTTTTTTTTGGTGGTATTGGGAAGTGAACTTAGGTCCTCATGGTTGCTACATAGGCAGTCAAACACTTGAGACACAGCTTCAGCCCTCAGCTCATAAAGTTCATAAGTTAATACTTGCAAGTACTGGGTTTTGAATTCACGGCTTTGTACTTTCTACACCTCCAACATTTTGCTCTGTTTTTTTAAAGATGGGGTCCTGCTTTTGCCTGGGCTGGTCTGGGCTGTGATCCTCTTATTTGTGCTTCCTGCAGTAGCTGGGAGGTTGGTACAGACCTCAAAACCCAGCTTTTTCTTTTCAGATGGGTTCTCATGAACTCCCCCCACGTCCTGGGGTGGCCACAAAATATGATGCTCCCAATCTCCAATTCCCAGGGAGCTTCAATTAAAGGTGTTAGCCAGTGTTACCTGTATTTAATCTCTTAAGTATTTCTGAACTCTAGGCTACTTTGAAAGAGAATAGAAAATAATACAAATACAATTTACACTTGGTGTTTTAAACCACTCTTTTGGAAGCACAATTTTATTGTCAGACTTTTTAAAATTAGATAAGATTGTCAAGAGTAATTCATGATCACAATTCTTACCTTTGGTGCTCCTTAGAATACTTTCAAATTCCTCTTCACTATATTTCAAAAGCATTTCACGACTGTCAAACACAAAAAAAAAATAAAATTACTACTGTAATATTTATAGGAAGAATGTTTAACACATGCTTTAAATTCTTAAGAACAATTCAGACAATGTTAGCAGAAGTATCAGAGATTTAACCATATTGGTCAAATTGGATGTTCTACAACATTTTATGAAGCCTCTAAATAATGAAGGAAGAATAAGGTGAAATGGTCATGAATCAAGGGCAGAAGAGCATGTATATGCACTGGATTAGCTGCTGTGTGGGAAATGACCTGTTCCCAGAAGAAGTCCTAGCTCTGTAACCAACAGCTCTTTGTTCTTTGACAAGTTGCCGTTCTTTAGGCACAAAGTCTTCTAACCCCTAAGGATTTTATCATTTTACTTCACCAGTTTGCTAGGAAGATTTGATAAGCAGTGGAATAATTTGCTTTTTAATGCTCAACTGCATTAAAGTATCAATTGAAATACAATGTGTTTTTTCAAGGTTTAATATTTTACTGGTATAGCTGTCAGAATATACTAAGCTCTAATTTTGATTACTAGGTGTTCAATTCTTTGGAGTTTGCACTTCACAGCAAATCACCTATTTAACAATTTGTAACTACTTTGCATTAATATATAAACTTTTAAATTAAAGAAACCATTCACTATTATTGAATTAATCTATTGCACCAGGTGTAGGAAACTAATCCCAGCTTGAACTACTACTAGTCTTTCTCTGCCTAATTGAGTTCTGAACCAAAAGATCACTATTGGAAAGATGTTTAATCTCCACGTTAATCTCCAACTGACTTGAAAGAAAAAATCCTCTCTTAATTCCTTAGCACAGGAGACACATGAACCAAACAGTTAAGTAGAAAAATGAAAGATGGGACACCATTTGTACCACATACATAGTGCTTACGCTTAGCGAGAAATGGAGAATGCTGGGATCCATAGGAGAAGGAACATAAAATTCCTGAGACAGGCTTGGGATGAAACTCAGTGATAGAACACTGGCCTAACACAGGTAAGGCCCTGGATGCTGTCCCCATAATTGCTAATAAAAAGTCCTGAGATAAAGAATATTGTGACCATTGCTACTTCTAAATAGTCTATCCTTTTGCTTCTTTTCTTGCTAATGAAATGAACTAACTCGCTTGCATTCCTGTCATTCCAAAACTTCCTAAACAATTAAACTCCACTGGATGTATAAAATGCAAAACTGTAAGTATTTTGAACCTAATTTTATGATAATTACCATTTTAACGTAAAAACTTACACCTTACAACGACCTTCAATAGCGTATTTTAATGCAGTCCATCTATGGGCATCTTGAAAATGGAAATCAACACCTTTCTCAAGAAGAAGCTTTACTAAATCTTCTGAATCACATCTTACAGCATACATGAGGGCATTTCTAAAATTACAGAGAGATAAGTTCTTCCTTATGTACTTCAATACATTTACCTAACAAATGATTTGACATTTTTACCAATGTAGAATCTTGCTTGTCTGTGTAGAATTGTCCATTTGTGAACAGAAATGCAAATCTTAGAAGCACTACTGCTCATCATTGTAAACTTTTTCTAAGGGTACATGGAGAAAATAAATAAGAATTATTTTGAACTACAGGGAATTACATTACAGAATTCCTAATTTAATGTCATTCAATGGACAACAAATGTGCTGAGGTCATTTTCCTGAAGTACGTAAGGTAATGATTTAAATAAAGAATTGTCCATTTATTCCCTTGTATGGTGTGATATATTCAAATTCCTAGCTAAGGGTAAGGTCTTAACTATCTGCCTAATTAAAACAATAATAGAGAAAATATCACTGTTATATGTTGATAATAATAGTCTTAGTAGTTTCAGTTAGTGACCTGGTTAACCATGTGCTAGACACTGAACTAAATTCACTATACATAAACTTACATCCACCCTTCAGTTGTAGGGTCTTCCTCATCATATCAGGGAAATTAGGTGATAAGTAATGTTCTCAAAGCCACACTCCAAGCAAGTGAGGAAACGGGGAGTAAACAGCCTCATGTATATAAAGCCTTGTCTTTATCACCAGTCCATGACTTAACTTCATTAAAGCTATTCAATTAAACCTATTTTTATTTCCTTTGCTCATTCCATTAAAACTCAAAACCTCTAAGAAAATTTGGAGGAAAAAGGGGGGAAACTAGCAACACCTGGTAATAGCAACTAATAGTCACTAAGGGATGACCTAAAAACACTCTTCAGAGAAAGTCATTTAAAGCAAGGATCCTTCAGTACTTTATGATTTTCAACTCCTATTTGTGCTTAATAAATCATTTTGAATAAAACTATATAAGAAACACAATTGAAAAATACTATGATTTCAGAGTTTAATTTTCAGTCAAAACAAAGTAAAAGTCCATGTATTTTAAAGAAAATAAACTAATATGGAGCTTCTGTAGCTAACATAAAATCATGTGATTGACAAAATAAGCTTGTAAAGTTCTGACACCAATCAATATTCAAAGGGGATATGAACCACTGTATACAATTCTTTGTGCTGCTCACTATGAATAATTGCTTTTTACCTTACTGAAGTTTGTGTTGATATTTGTCACTATATGTTAATCTTCCTCTCAGTTTAATATTTCTGAGTCGAGCAATTACTACCACTATGGAACAGCACTAGGATATTTTTCAGAGACGTCGAAGGCACTATACCTGTTAAGATCATCAGCTGCATGTATATTTGCTCCATTATGTATCAATAACTTTGCCATGCCTATTTTGTTTTCCTTCAGAGCAAGCAAAAGTGGTGTGAGCTCTTCCTGGAAAACAACAAAGTTACTTGATAATTCAAAAATTACATATTTCTCAACTGAATTGAAAATCTCATGAAAGACCCAATGAGCATGATCATAAAATGCAGAGTAATTATACTGTGTTCTCTTCTCTCACCTCAGTTTGCTTTCACACATGCTGCTACTTCTCCTGGAAATGCCATGCCGTCCCTAGAGTTGTCACTTGAAGCCCAGTCCTGTCCTAACTCACGGTAAGCATTTACTGGTTCTGTGAACCTTTCTTCCTACCACAGAATCTATATGCCATGGTATTCTGAAGTCATGTGACTACTCCCACCTAAACAAAGAGCTTCTTGTGGACAGGGCAATATCTTTATCACAAGAGCCTTACACCCAAACACAGTAGCAAAGATTTTCAGTATTTTATTGAAAGGAAGAGTGAAATTTTCATGTATAGATCAGGGGTTTGGTCTATATTCTGAATAATACATACTTTCAAAAACTATCAGTACCTAACAGGAAGATTTCCATGGTCACCTGAGAAATACATGACCATCTGTGAAATATATGGTCATCTGTGAATTATGTGTCAGGTATTAAGGAAATCTCTTTAGTTTTGTTAAATTGTCATTTGATAGTGCTTTCTTGTGGCAGGCACTAGCATTTGATGATCTGTATTCAGTATCACTGTGCGGAGAAATTGTTTCCTGCATGTCATGGAGGAAGCTGCCTTGATTCTCATCTATTTGAGGTATCAGGACCCCAGATACGAATGTCAAGCTCCTGCTCCAAATGAAATAAATCTCAAAGTTATTCTGATTGCAATTACATATGGTTTCTACCATTATAAGATGAAATATTCCACCCTTACCTGTTAGAAAATTCAATGTAAAACTTGATTCTCGCTTATAATAATGCTGTCGCCCTCGTGCATGTCTGTCTTTTTGTTAGTTTTCACTTGGTTTTGAAACAGACTCTAGCTTTATAGCCCAGGCCAGCCTAGGATTCATGGTTCCCCTGCTTTTGGTCTTCTGAGTGCTGGGATGATAGGCATCCATGACCATGCTGGCTCATCTACTGCTTTTAATTCACTTGTACTCTGGATGCATTTTAATTACTAATAAGTTATTTTTATTTCACTCAAATCATTAATGAGAAATAAAATGTCTTATCAATGAAAATTCTAATATGATTTGAGTGTATTATTTTATCATAATGAAAGACACTAATTCATTTCAATTAGTAACAGACAATGTTGAGGAGAAAGACAGAATGCTTTTTGGAAGATGTGCAAACTTCTATTTTTCTAATAATGGTGATTAACCTACGATATTCCAATGGGAATGTCATTATTTAGAGTGGGAAGAAAATGTTTAAAGTACTAATTTGTAACTTCTAAAATTCAATCCCATTTCTAAGAGACTAATATAAACTAAAGACCATATTCCTAAAAATTAATATAATCTTGAAATCTCTGCCATCTGTACCACAATACACTATATAAATAGGAGTGTGTGATTCAAAAACATATAGGCAAAGTAGATGACATGAGAAAATGATGATAAGGAACAGTAGCAAGCTAGAAGACAGTTGGTCTTTGAGTAAGGAGGGCACCCTCTTCACAGACACACAACAGTCAATTGGGGTCAAATGAGAATGAATACTATTTTTAAGAACATCTTAAATACAGATTTCTGGTTTGCCCTGAATTTTAGCTGTGGGCTAAATTCATGGAGAAACCATTTCTGGATGTCACATCAAGTCACAACCCTTTGTTTCTCTCTTTGACATTGATGTTTCCCAAAGAGTGCATAAAAAGTAAGCATCGGAATGTGAAATCTTTTTTTTATTGATACCATATATTACCAAAAAGTCAGAACCCCAAAGGAAATTAAATGGATTCATAATACCAAGTCAAAAATTTTTCCAGCACTTAAGGATTTATATTCCATTTGTATTCAATTCTTCCAGAGTATTATTTATATGAATAATTAATTGCATGGGATTATAGAAGCTAAATTATTCAAATAATTCACATCTTTATTTTTACTAAAATTTAGTGTTTACAACTGCCAGCCTGATTATGACCAAGTTGAATGAACTTAATAGACACACTAAAATCCTTATTTTTTTTATTAACTTTAAGATAGAGGATTCAAGATGGAGAGTAGGGTTCAGAAGCAGACAGCGTGAGCTCCATGAGTCAAGAAACTTGCTGAGACTGAAACCACACTTGGAAGAAATAAAGCACAAAGGAGAATCAAATCTTGGACACACTGAACCCTTAGCCCACAGAAAGCTTCTCCATGCCACGTTACACTGAGAAAACAGGGGGGCTCCCACTGCTGCCAGATGCCAGCTCCAAACCTGCTTGGGAGACATTTGACAGAACAAATAGGTAATCACCAAGCATCATGCAGTATTCCCCCAGCCACTCCTGGGATAAGCCAGCATAGCCCGCTGGGCAGACTTACCCCCGGCAAAAAAAAAACCCCAAAAATTGGATAAGCAAGGAATTGAGAACTACTACACAGCTGAGGGGGCAGAAATGCTGAAAGCACACCGGAGAAGGGGCGAGGGACAAGGAGCTATTCTCTGCATGAACTTTCAGTAAACAAATGTCTGGAAAGGCAGGAAGGCTGACAGTGGGCAGGTGATAAGACTTCCTGGCTCAGGAAGCCAGGGAGCAACATCCAAAGTCAAATGACACTGTGAAATTGAAAAACAATCAGCAAACCATCACAACATGCTGACAGCAGGGGACCAGCTGATGGATCACTGACCTTGCCCCAGAGAAAGGGAGCAAGGCAAAGAAACAAGCCCCCTGTAATCAAGCACAGTGAAAACCCAACTCCAAAGCAGGACAGCTGGTGGGCTACAGAGCTGATTCCAGAACCTGAGGACAACATACTAACTTAAACTACCACATTCCACTGAAGGAGGAGCTGACCAAGCAGCTGCTTCTGAAAAACAGAAGAAAAAAAAAAACAGAACCCAACCACTTGGTGAGACTACCATAGAGTTTTGGCTTAAATACCAACACCAGGATGATGATGGAGGAGTAACACCAGAACTGAAAATAAGACTGAAATTCCATTGCTCCTGAACCTGGAGGGTTTTTTTGTTTGTTTTGCTTCTTGTTTGTTTGTTTGTTCATCTCTCCCCATTGATTTCTTTGTGGGTTTTTTTGTTAGTTTTATTATTGTCAATTAGTTAATACTAAATTACACCCAGACCAGGGACAGAAATAACACACACACACACACTTAGCTAAAAACCCAATACAGCCACAAAACAAAATTAAATCAAGGGGAAGAAAACAGGTGACTGAAACCACCAACTACCCTTTCAAGAACATAGTTGCACAGTACCAAGTGGAGTGATGGGAAGAAGAAAAAGGGATGGAAACATTTCTCCCACCAGAAAATAATTTAATACAGGATTCAGAGGGAAATGAAGAAAATAGATACCCAGTTCCAGACATCAACAAAACAAAGAAAAACAATGCCAAGGAACCCAACGATGCTCACAATGACACCCTCAAATGAGAAATCCTGCAAGTAATCACTGATCATTTCATGGACTTGTTACTAGAGATGGCTAACCAAAATATACAAGAGACACTCAAGAAATTTCAAGACACCAATAATAAAGAATATGAGAAGACACAGAAAGAAATAAACGAATTCATAGGAGCCCTAAATAAACACCAAAGTGAAATAGAGAACACTATAAACAGAGAGATAAATGAATTAAGGACAAAAATTGACAATATTAAGGAGGAAGTGACCCATGATATTTAAAACCTCAGAACAAAAGAATGAAACAAACACAAAACAATGGAAGGCCACTCCAGCACAGTAGAACAAGTGGAACACAGAATCTCAGAACCTGAAGATAAAATGGAAATTAAAGGAAAAACTAAAGAGCTATTAGTCAAACAATTCAAAACCTGTGAAAAGAATATATGCAAGAACTCGCCAACTCCATCAAAAGACCAAACTTCAGAATCATGGGCATTGAAGAAGGAGAAGAGGTGCAAGCAAAAGGGACTTGTAGTATATTCAACAAAATAATAATAGAAAATGTGACAACCCTGGAGAAAGTTATGCCCATTCAGGTACAGGAAGGACACAAAACAGACTTGACCAAATAGAACTAAAACAAGCACAGAGAATACAGAAAGAATATTGAAGGCTGTGAGAGAGAAAAAACAAAAAACTTAAAAAGGTAAACCCATCAAAATCACAGCAGATTTCTCAACGGAAACATTAAAAGCAAGAAAGACATGGAGTGAGGCATTTCAAGAACTGAATGAAAAAAATGTCAACCCTCGGATACTCTACCCAGCAAACTAATCATTCAAAATAGACTGAGCAATAAAAGTTGTCCATGATAAGCAGAAACTAAAACATTCTATGACCATCAAGCTACCAGTACAAAAGATTCTTCAAGGAATTCCGCACAAAGAAAATAAAAGCAAACAAAACCATGAGAGGTCAGGCAGAACCAAACCACAGGAGAAGAAAAGATAAGGAATCAGAGAGCAACACTGATTCAGCTGCACACAATCAAACCCTTAAACAACAAAAACAACTAAATGACAGGAATCACCACATACCTATCAATATTAACACTGAATGTTGACGGACTTAACTCCCCCATCAAAAGATGCCGTTTGGCAAACTGGATTAAAAAGGAAGATCCAACAATCTGTTGCTTACAGGAGACTCATCTCATTGACAGAAACAAGCACTGGCTTAAGGTGAAAGGCTGGAAGAAGATTTACCCAGCCAATGGCTCCTAAAAACAGGCAAGAGTAGCAATACTTATCTCAGACTTAATAGACTTCAAACTTACATTGATCAAATGAGATAAAGGACACTCCATACTAATAAAACAAGAAATACACCAGAAGGAAATAACAATTATCAACCTATATGCACCCAATGTAAGTGCACCGAATTTTATCAAACATACTCTGAAGGACCTAAAAGCATATATAGACTCCAACACAGTGGTTGTGGGAGACTTTAATACCCCCTATCACCAAGAGATAGGTCATCCATCGAAAAACAAATAAAGAAATTCTAGAACTAAATCACACCATAGATCAAAAGGACCTAGCTGATGTCTACAGAATATTTCAGAATGCACAATATACATTCTTCTCAGCAGTCCATGGAACTTTCTCCAAAATTGATCATAACTTAGGGCACAAAGCAAACCTCTCTAAATATAAGAAAATAGAAATAATCTCATCCATTCTATCTGATCACAATACATTAAAACTAGAACTCAACAACAAAAACAACAGCAGGAAATATCCAAACAATTGGAAGCTGAACAACACACTGCTCAATGAACAGTGGGTCACTGATGAAATAAAAGAGGAAATTAAAAGGTTCCTGGAAGTTAACAAAAGTGAAAACACAACCTACCAGATCCTATGGGACACAGCAAAGGCAGTCCTAAAAGGAAAGTTTATAGTCATGAGTGCATATATTCAGAGGACAGAAAGATCTCAAATCAGTGACCTAATGCTACATCTCAAACTCCTAGAAAAACAAAAACAAACAAAACCCAAAATAAGCATAAAGAGAGAAATAATAAAAACAAGGGCTGAAATTAATGAAATAGAAACAAACAAACAACAACAACCAAAAAAAAAAACCTACAAAGAACCAATGAAACAAAAATCTGGTTCTTTGAAAAAATAAACAAGATTGACAGACCACTGGGAAACCTGACTAAAATGCAGAGAGAAAAAACACAAATCAGTAAAATTACAAATGCAAAAGGGGAGATAACAAAAAACACAAGAGAAATCCAGGGAATCATCAGAGAGCACTTTTAGAACCAATATTCCAATAAATTTGAAAATCTTTAAAAAATTAACAAATTTCTAGATAGCTATGACTCTATTAATCACTTGAATAGATCTATAACAAAATGAAATTGAAGCAGCAATAGTCTCCCAAAAAAGAAAAGTCCAGGACCTGATGGATACTCTGCTGAATTCTATCAGACCTTTAAAGAAGATCTGATATCAACCCTCCTTAAACTGTTCCATGAAATAGAAAGGGAAGGAAAACTGCCTAACTCATTTTATGAAGCCAGTATTACACTCATCCCAAAACCATACAAAAACACCTCCAAAAAGGAGAACTGTAGGACAATCTCCTTAATGAACATTGATGCAAAAAATCCTTAATAAAATAATGGCAAACAAAATCCAACAACATATCAGAAAGTTCATTCACCACGACCATGTCAACTTCATACCAGGGATGCAGGGGTGGTTCAACATACACAAATATATAAATGTAATACAGCACATTAGTAGAAGCAAAGACAAAAAATATTTGATCATTGCAATTGATGCAGAAAAAACCTTTGATAATATCCAACACCATTTTATGACAAAAGCTCTAAGAAATTAGGAATAGGAGGAATGTATGTCAACATTATAAAGGGTATATATGACAAACCTATAGCCAACATCATACTTAATGGAGAAAAACTGAAGCCATTTCCCCTAAAATCAGGAACAAGTCACGGGTTACCACTATCCCCACTCCTATTCAACAGTGTCTTGGAATTCCTATCTAGAGCAATTAGGCAAGAAGAAGAAATGAAAGGAATACAAGTAGGTAAAGAAACCGTCAAAATATCCCTATTTGCACGTGACATGAGCCTATATGTTAAAGATGCAAAAACTCTACCCAAAAAGTCTTAGACACCATAAAGAGCTACAGCAAGGTGGCAGGATACAAAACCAACTTACAAAAATCATTAGATTTTCTACACACCAACAATAAACAAATTGAGAAGGAATATATGGAAACAATTCCATTTACAATGGTCTGAAAAAAATCAAATACCTAGGAGTAAACTTAACAAAGGATGTGAATGACCTCTACAAGGAAAACTACAAACCCCGGAAGAAAGAGATCAAGGAAGACTACAGAAGGTGGAAAGATTTCTCATGCTCATAGATTTGTAGAATCAACATAGTAAGCATGGCAATACTACCAAAAGCAATCTACATGTTTAATGCAATTCCCAACAAAATCCCAATGACAGTCATCACAGAGATTGAAAAAGCTACTGCAAAGTTCTTGGGAAAAAAAAGCTTTTGGAAACACAAGAGACTGAATAGCCAAGGCAATACTCAGCAAAAAGAGCAATGCTGGAGGTATCACAATACCCGGCTTCAAACTATATTACAAAGCAATAGCAATAAAAATGGCATGGGACTGGCACAAAAACAGATGTGAAGTCCAGTGGACCAGAATACAGGACCTAGATATGAATCCAGCTATGCCCACTTTATTTGTGACAAAGGTGCCCAAAACATATGATGGAGTAAAGACAGCTTCTTCAACAAATGTTGCTGGAAAAGTTATCTGCCTGCAAAAAAACTGAAACTAGATCCACGTTTATCACCCTGTGCTAGTATCAACTCAAAATGGATCGATGACATTAATATCAGATCCAAAACTCTGAAATTAGTACAGAATAGAGCAGGGAATGCTCAGGAAGCAATAGGTATAGCAAAGACTTCCTCAATAGAACCCCAGCAGTTCAGCAACTAAGAGAAATGACAGACAAATGGGACTACATAAAATTAAGAAGCTTCTGCTCAACAAAAGAAATGGTCTCTAAACTGAAGAGACCACCCACAGAGTGGGAGAAAATATTTGCCAGCTATACATCAGACAAAGGACTGATAACCAGAATATACAGGGAGCTCACAAAAACTAAACTCCCCCAAAATCAATGAAACAATAAAGAAATGGGCAATTGAAATAAACAGAACTTTCTCAAAAGAAGAAATTCAAATGGCCAAAAAATGCATGAAAAAATGCTCACTATCTCTGGCCATAAAGGAAATCCAAATCAAAACCACACTAAGATTCCACCTCACCACTGTTAGAATAGCCATGCACATATGAATAATAAAACAATTTAAAAAAACTAAAAAAAAAGAAACAAGAGAAAGATACTATTAAAAAGTTTTAAGATAAAATTCCCTTCTAAAGCAAATTTTGTTTTCCATGTTGTTTTGCATTGATTCACAAAATGTTGGTGAGAACATATTTGAAAATTTAAAAATTACCTTAGAAAGTAAGTGCTTTCACATGTTTGTCCTGAATGAAGGGAAGAATAATGTCCCTGCTATTGCATCTTTCAAAGCATAAGTATTTAGAGTGGCATCTTGAACAATTAAATTATTTCAAAATATTATCGTGGAGGGAAATGCTTAAACTTCCAAGCATTGAAAATTGACCCTATCTGTGACACTGCAAAAACATGCATTTCAAATAGTTTAGAATTAAAGTTCACTGATGCATACCTGGTTTTTCATCTCAGTATCTGCTTTAAATTCAAGAAGTTTGAGAGCCATTGTCTCCGGACCTTTGTACAGGACATAATGGAGAGCAGTGTTGCCCTTCAAGTCCGTAATGTTTGGATCTGCACCATTTTGTAAAAGAACGGTCATACATCCTTCACTCTGGGATTGTACAGCCTGTGGGTAGTGTACCAAAATACAGATTGTCAATTCAATTAACTCAAATAAAACATTCTACAGATTTCACTGATTGGTTATATTTAAGGAAGGTAAATTTACTTTCATTCTGAGTATTTAAATTAAATCCCGCTCATGCCAAAATGGTGGCTGTGGTCTACCTTAATCATAGGTGTACTTCCATCCTTATCTTGGGCGTTAATCTGACTCCCATTCTGCAGTAGGAAATCCACGAACTGTGTGTGTCCATAGAAACTGGCATAATGCAGAACTGTCCTGTGGAAATGAAAGGGATTTTTACAAAATTATAGAGCGATATCTCAAGCTACACAATCATTCATGTAATTGTAAACATTGCTTATAATTCCTCTGCATTCTAAACAAATATTTCTTTCTTCTAAGAAAAGAAAACACTTATTAGCTCTTATTAACTAACTACATTAAAGAAAACACAGGGTATTTGAACAATAATTTTTGGCACTGGAAGTAGAACATGTGGCCTCTAGCGAGTTAAGCAAGTGCTCTCCCACTGAGCTCTATAACCCTCCATCCAGAGAAGCTGATTGAAAAAAAATTACATGACATTTACATCTAACTCTCCCTCGGTTCAAATCCATCGAGCTAAGGACTTTTAGGCCTCAATTTCCTCATCCAAAAAATGGGAATCAAAAACACTTCTCATCTTGGTCACACAACTCTGATGTTGCAATGAGAATCTATCGTACACAATATTTACAACAGTTTATTGCACATAATAGCTCAACAAGTTTTAAATATTATTTCTATTACTTAGCAAACAATATTTGAATTAATTGGAATGATACAATTATTCCTATTTTGCAGATATTTTTAAGGATTATGCATTTCAATGAATGTAAGGTGCTATTTTTTTCAAGAAGAATGAGACACCTTGTACTTTGTGGCCCAGGATGGCCTCAAACCTCGGATCTTGAATGTCAGTATCCAAGAAGTTGGGACTATAGGTGTGTGTCACTGTGCCTAGCTTGACAGAATGTTTTCTCTGAAATGTGAATTACAATTCATGATGTCTTACAACTAGCTGGCAGAAGATTTTAAATTTTCTTAATAAATATACAAAATGAGTGATTCTCACACAACCCATGTTGCCTCACATTAAGTAACATGAGATTCTCCTATGTCATTGCAATTTAAACAAATTTTGGTTTTTGTTTTTTTTTTTCTGTCCTGTGCTGGAGCTTGTACTCAGGGCCTACACCTTAAGCCACTCCACTAGTCCTTTTTTGTGATGGATTTTTTGAGATAGGTTTTCACGAACTATTTGCCCAACCTGGCTTTGAATCTCGATCCTTCTGATATTTGCCTCTGAGTAGCTAGGATCACAGGTATGAGCTTCCAGCACCCAGGTCAGATCTTTGGTTTTTATAGGATTCATGTAAAATTGATCCTCATAACAAGAGTGCATAGTTGGAGATCATTGAATTTTCTTATTCAAGAACACAGAGCCAGGGTCTGGGCACAGAATGATGGGCCTTGTTACTCTGAGAACAAGACGCTGTGACTACCATGGAGCATTTCAACACAGGCTAAAAGTCTGCGGCAGCTTGCAAATCAGGGCCCTGGCCTGGAGGGCAGTGGGAACTAGACATTGAGTGTCTAGACAGAGTGTGGCTAGACACTCTGCTCTCAGGGCAAATAGTCACAGAGAATCCTAAATGCATACCCATAGACAAGGGTGTAAGGACAGTGAGACTCAGAAATTTTGCACTCGAAGTTGGATGATGCTGTTGACTGTAGCCTGCCTAAATTTAGGAATCAATTGAAAAAGTAACATGATCTTGGTGCATGGAAAGTGGGATAACTGCCTGTGAGCTCTACTCTCCTCTATCGGAGGAAGTAAGTTATGCAGATTCTCCCTTCAGAAATACATAAACTAATGAGTGAAGAAATAGGTGAGAAATACAAATATGTACTGAGAAGTGAAAATGGCATTTGTACTAAACAGCTGTGACATAAGTGAAAAAAGGAGGAGGGGGAGATAAATCTCTCCGCTTCAGATTTCCTTGTATGGTCCTTCATTAAAGAACATACATACATGGGTAAACATTGACATAAAATGGATTTTGATTATCATATTGTAATTTTTGTGTGAAATTGATACACTATGGGAGACAGTTTCCTCATTGTGCACTTTTCTACCACTAATTTAACAATGATTTTTACTGTGTGCATTAAAATAAAATGCAGTATTACTTAATTTTGTTAGTTAAGTCACTTTAAATAGTGGATAAAGAGATTAAAAGGGTAGCTACAGGAGAGAGGAAACCAGCTAAAGCCTTGGTCTTGTTTTGCTCCTGGTGAAGATGGCCTGGCGCCGGCCCCTCCAGGTGTGCAGGTCCCAGGTGCCCAGGAGCCTGCGGTGGGAAGAGAGCCGGCACCTGCGTGCAGCACAGCCTGGCCTCCTCGCCCTGGGGCGAGCTGGGGAGGGTGTCCCCGCCTCCCTGTCCCTCTCTCGCTGGCCTTATTACCTCTGCTTCCTGTCTGTGTAATCCACGTCGTGCAACCCTAGGTAGACGATCTTCCTCATGGCCTTTGGGTCACCCCAATACACCGCATCGATGAAGCAATCTCCAAGCTCACCTGTGTAAGTGAGCTTATAAGGCTTAGGGCGGTGATGTCCAAGACCCAGCAAGGGCTTCTGCTTGTCGCAGAAGCCCAGTGGTGTTCTAATCTTTACCCCGTAACCAAAGGCCTTCTTCATGGTTGAGGCGGCCGGCCTCACAGGCCCCTTCCCTCCCGATCAGATTTCATGGACTTCGGAATCCAATAATTTTGTCTCCGGATTAGCGAAGCAACTCTCACCACAGCGTCCCATCACAGAGCTCTGTGAGGAGTAACTGTCAAGTGGCAGAAACAATTGGCTTAACGGTCGTCGCCAAGCAACACAAATAAACGCAAGTGCGTTTGGTGAATGCCAATGCGCATGCGCGTGTCAAAGAGCTGTAACCGGCCCACAGCCAACAGTGCCCAACTGCGCATGTGCCAGGCCCAGCCTATCAAATCACAGATGGAGGGCTGAAGAGCATTCTAATTTCAAAGTGTATTATATACATCTATCAAAATGTCATTATTAAACATGTTTTTGTAATACAAAAGAGGAAAAAATCTCAGTGGAGCACCAGCCTCAGACAGCTGGTAGTCTGCGATGCTCAACTGCACATGTGCCAGTCCCTACCTATTGGGATGTCAAAACAACCGAGCCCACCCCAGCATGCCTTCCAAACTCAAAGTCAAAGTGCATGTTAAACATGATTGAAAATTTCATAATGTAACCCATTGTTCTTTTACAAAACAAAATTTAGATGTCAATGGATCAACCAATGAACACATCACACAATAAAGCCTGGCGTGAAGAACATAAGATTTTTGGCCTTCTGAGCATGGTTAACTTTGCTTAAAATGATATTCTCCAGTTCCATCCATTTATTTGCAAATGACAAAATTTCATTCTTCTTCAAGGCTGAGTAAAATTCCATTGTGCATAAATATCACATTTCCTTAATCCATTCGTCAGTAGTGGGGCATCTTGGCTGTTTCCATAACTTGGCTATTGTGAATAGTGCTGCAATAAACATGGGTGTGCAGGTGCCTCTGGAGTAACCTATGTCACAGTCTTTTGGGTATATCCCCAAGAGTGGTACTGCTGGATCATATGGTAGATCTATGTTTAGATTTTTAAGAAGCCTCCAAATTTTTTTCCAGAGTGGTTGTACTAGTTTACATTCCCACCAGCAGTGTAAGAGGGTTCCTTTTTCCCCACATCCTCACCAACACCTGTTTTAGTGGTGTTTCTAATGATGGCTATTCTAACAGGGATGAGGTGGAATCTTAGTGTGGTTTTGCTTTGCATTTCCTTAATGGCTAGAGTTAGTGAGCATTTTTTCATGCGTTTTTTCGCCATTTGAGTTTCTTCTTTTGAGAAAGTTCTGTTTAGTTCACTTGCCCATTTCTTTATTGATTCATTAATTTGGGGTGTGTTTAGTTTTTTGACTTCCCTATATATTCTGGTTATCAGTCCTTTGTCTGATGTGTAGCTGGCAAATATTTTCTCCCACTATGTGGGTGGTCTTTCAGCTTAGAGACCATTTCTTTTGTTGAGCAGAAGCTTTTTAGTTTTATAAAGTCCCATTTATCTATGCTGTCTCTTAGTTGCTGTACTGCTGGGGTTCCATTGAGAAAGTTCTTGCCTATGCCTATTAGTTCCAGAGTATTTCCTTCTCTTTCCTATACCAATTTTAGAGTTTGGAGTCTGATATTAAGATCCTTGATGCATTTTGAGTTAATATTGGTATAGGGTGATAAACATGGATCTAGTTTCAGTTTTTTGCAGACTGCTAACCAGTTTTCCCAGTAGTTTTTGTTGAAGAAGCTATCTTTTCTCCATCATATATTTTTAGCACCTTTGTCAAAGACAAGTTGGTTATAGTTGTGTGGCTTCGTATCTGGGTCCTCTATTCTGTTCCACTGGTCTTCATGTCTGTTTTTGTGCCAGTACCATGCTGTTTTTATTGTTATTGCTTTGTAATATAGTTTGAAGTCAGGTATCGTGATACCTCCAGCGTTCTTCTTTTTGCTGAGTATTCCCTTGGCTATTCGTGGTCTCTTGTGTTTCCAAATAAATTTAATGGTAGATTTTTCAGTCTCTTTGATGAATGTCATTGAGATTTTGATGGGAATTGCATAAAACATGTAGATTACTTTTGGGAGTATAGACATTTTTACTATGTTGATTCTACCAATCCTTGAGCATGGATGATCTCTCCACTTTCTATAGTCTTCCTCAGTCTCTTTCTTCAGGAGTATATATCAAGCCCAGTCTGGGCTACATAGCAAGACCCCGTCTCAAAAAAACCAAGGACTGGGATGGTAGCTCAGTGGTAGAGTGCTTGCCTGGCATGCACAAGGCTCTAGATTCCATCCCAGCAATGAAAAAAAAAAGATAAAATCTGTAATGAACAGTTAAGAGAATTACCAGAGAGTGAATTGTGAGCTCACCCAACAAAAATTCAGTGTAGACTTTGTCTTTGTCAAATGAACTTAAAGGAACAGTTGCAGTTCAAGTTGGACTGGAAGGGCCTGCATTGTTGCTCTATACGTGGTTGTTGCTGTTTACATTCCTTTGTTGAGCCTACATTTCATAAGCTTTTCATCAGGTCAATGTTGGAGGACACTTCTGCTTCAAGACAGAATTTATGCCATCCCGACAGGCAACTGGCTTGTCTGTGCTGTCTTTTTTCCATGATTATATATACTGCCTCATCTTGACTTATTAGAAAAAAACTACAAAAATAAATGTTTTGTGGTTTGTTTAGAAATAATACAGAAAAGATTGCTGTTATTTTTGGTGAAAAAAATCAATTTTGTATAGTTTATTTCAATCTAAATAAAATGTGAATTTTCTTTAAAAAAAAAGGAGCATATAGTTTTCCTTGTAGAGGTTGTTCACCTCCTTTGTTAGGTTTACTCCTAGGTATTTGGGGTTTTTTTGAGGCTATTGTAAATGGAATTGTTTTCATAAATTCTTTCTCATTTTGTTCATTATTAAGTGTTTAGAAATGCTAATGATTTTTCTATGTTGATTTTATATCCTGCTACCTTGCTACAGCTATTGATGGTGTCTAGGAGCTTTTGGGTAGAGTTTTTGGGTCTTTAAGGTATAGGATCATGTCATCTAAATAGGGATATTTTCACAGTTTCTTTACCTATTTTGTCTTCATTTTATTCCTTCTTCCCTAATTGTTCTGGCTAGGAATTCCAGCACTATGTTGAATAGGAGTGGGGATAGTGGGCATCCTTGTCTCATTCCTGATTTTAGAGGGAATGGGTTCAGTTTTTCTCCGTTAAGTATAATGCTGGCTGTAGGTTTGTCATACATAGCTTTTATAATGTTGAGGTACTTTCCTTCTATTCCTAGTTTTCTTAGAGCTTTTATCATGAAATGGTGTTGGATCTTATCAAAGGCTTTTTCTGCATCTATTGAGATGATCAAGTGGTTTTTGTCTTTGCTTCTGTTAATGTGGTTTATTATGTTTATTGGTTGAACCACCCCTGCATTCCTGGGATGAAGCCTACTTGGTCGTGGTGAATGATGTTTTTGATGTGTTGTTGAATTCGGTTTGCCATTATTTTATTGAGGATTTTTGCATCGATGTTCATTAAGGAGGTTGGCCTATAGTTCTACTTTTTGGAGGGGTCTTTGCCTGGTTTTGGGATGAGTGTAATACTGGCTTCATAAAATGTGTTTGGCAGTTTTCCTTCCCTTTCTATTTCATGAAACAGTTTAGAGAGGGTTGGTATTAGTTCTTCTTCAAAGGTCTGATAGAATTCAGCAGAGAATCTATCAGGTCCTGGACTTTTCTTTTTTGGGAGACTCTTGATTGCTGCTTCAATTTCATTTTCTGTTATAGGTCTACTCAGGTGATTAATGTCCTCTTGGTTCAGTTTGGATGGTTGTAAGTAACTAGAAATCTGTCCATTTCTTCAAGGTTTTCAAATTTATTTGAATATAGGTTCTCAAAGTAGTCTCTGATGATTTCCTGAACTTCCATGTTGTTTGTTGTTATCTCCCCTTTTGCATTCCTGATTTTACTGATTTGGGTTTTTTTCTCTCCTCATTTTACTCAGGTTTGCCAGGGGTCTATTGATCTTATTTTTTTCAAAGAACCAACTTTTTGTTTTATTAATTCTTTGTATGGTTTTTTTGGTTTCTATTTCATTGATTTTGGCTCTTATTTTTATTATTTCTCTCCTATTTGTTTTGGGATTGCTTGTTCTTTTTTTTTCTAGGAGTTTGAGATGTAGCATTAGGTCATTGATTTGAGATCTTTCAGTCTTTTTAATATATGCACTCATGGCTATAAACTTTCCTCTCAGGACTGCCTTTGCTTTTTCCCATAGGTTCTGGTAGGTTGTGTTTTCATTTTCATTAACTTCCAGGAACTTTTTAATTTCCTCTTTTATTTCATCAATGACCCATTGTTCATTAAGCAATGAGTTGTTCAGTTTCCAGCTGTTTGCATATTTTTTGTCTTTATTTTTGTTGTTGAGTTCTATTTTTAATGCATTGTGATCAGAAAGAATGCATGGTATAATTTCTGTTTTCTTATATTTGCTGAGGCTTGCTTTGTGCCTAGGATATGATCTATTTTGGAGAAGGCTCCGTGGGCTGCTGAGAAAAATAGATATTGTGTAGTAGTTGAATGAAATGTTCTGTACACATCAACTAGGACCATTTGATCTATGCTATGTTTCAGATCTAGGATTTCTTTATTGATTTTTTGTTTGGATGACCTATCTGTTGATGATAGTGGGGTGTAAAGTCTCCCACTACCACTGTGTTGGACTTAATTTATGCTTTTAGGTCCTTCGGGGTATGTTTGATGAAATTGGGTTCATTGACATTGGGTGCATATAGGTTGATAATTGTTATTTCCTTTTGGTCGATTTTCCCTTTTATTAATATGGAATGTCCTTCTTTATCTCATTTGGTCAATGTAGGTTTGAAGTCTACTTTGTCAGAGATAAGTATTGCTTCTCTTGCCTGTTTTGGGGGGCCATAGCCTTGGTAAATCTTCCAACCTTTCATCCTAAGCCCATGCTTATTTCTATTGTGAGATGGGTCTCCTGTAAGCAACAATTTGTTGGATCTTCTTTTTTAATCCAGTTTGTCAAACGGTGCCTTTTGGTGGATGAATTAAGTCTGTTAACATTAAGTGTTAGTACTGATAGGTATGTGGTGATTCCTGTCATTTAGTTGTCTTAGTTCTTTTAGGGTTTGATTGTGTGTAGCTAAATCGATGTTACTCTCTACTTTCTTGCTTTTTCTTTACCTGTAATTGGGTGCTGCCTGCCCTTTCACGGTTATGTTGGGTTTCACTTTCTGTGTGCAGAATCCCTTGACGAATCTTTTGTAGTGGTGGCTTTGTGGTCACATATTGTTTTAGTTTCTGCTTATCATGGAAGACTTTTATTGCTCCATCTATTTTGAATGATAGTTTTGCTGGGTAGAGTATCCTGGGGTTGAAGTTCTTTTCATTCAGTGCCTGGAAGACCTCACCCCAATCTCTTCTTGCTTTTAATGTTTCTGTTGAGAAGTCTGCTGTGATTTTGATGGGTTTACCTTTGTATGTTTATTTGTTTTTTCTCTCTTACTTGTTGTTTTTATGATAATTTGTTGTGGGGTAGTTCTATTTTGGTCAGGTCTGGTATTCTGGAGGATTTCTGTACCCTGTGGGCATAGTTTTCTTTAGATTTGGGAAATATTCTGTTATTATTTTGTTGAATATATTACACATTCCTTTTGCTTGCACCTCTTCTTCTTGTTCAATGCCCATGATTCTCAAGTTTGGTCTTTTGATGGAGTCACTAAGTTCTTGCATTTTCTTTTCACAGGTCTTGAGTTGTTTAACTAATAGATCAGTTTTTCCTTTAATTACCATTTCATCTTTGAGTTCTGAGATTCTGTCTTCTGCTTGTTCTATTCTGCTGAATTGGCCTCCCATTTTGTTTTGCTTTTCTGTTTCATTCTTTTCTCTGAGGTTTTCCATATCCTGAGTTGCTTCCTCTTTAATATTGTGTATTTTAGTCCTGAGTTCATTTATCTTTTTATTTATCGTGTTCTTTGTTTCATTTTGGTGTTTATACAGTGCTTCTATAGTTTCTTTTATTTGTTCTTGTTCTTTCTCAAATTCTCTATTTTTGTTGTCTTGGAATTTCTTGAGTGTCTCCTGTACATTTGGGTTGACCATATCCAGTATCATCTCTATAAAATTCTCACTGATTACTCGCAAGATTTCTTCTTTCAGATGGTTCTTGTTCATTGGGTTCTTTGGCATAGTTTATCTTTGTTTTGTTGGGGTCTGGATCTGGGCATCTGTTTTCTTCGTATCCTTCTGGTTCCTGTACTAACTTATTATTGTTGGGAAAATGTTTTCCCTCTTGTTTCCATCTTCCCATCATTGCCCTTGCTACTGTTGCTGTCCCTGTACTGTGTGTAATTCAGTATTGTTTAGCTTATAATAGTAATGATGATGATCTGTAGAATGGAAGGGTGAGAGGAGAGGGAAAGTAAAGAAGGTAAAGAAAAAGGGAAAAAAATAAAACAAAAAACAGAGCTGAAGAAATAAACAGGGAGAGATGGTGTACTAATCAACAGTGAGCTAAACAGACGATAGAGAGACAGAGAGAGCATATAAAATAAATAAATAATAATAATAATAATAATAATAATAAAATAAAATTTTCCAAGTTCAAATGCAATAAAGTTTCAGTCTTAATAGATTTGGTTTAGTCCTTCAGCATCCAGTCCTGGTGTTGGTGTCTGAGTAGAGGTTCTGTCATCTCATCAAAGGGAAAAAAATATCCCAAGTTCAAATGCAATACAGTTTGAGTCTCATCAAAGGAAAAAACAAATGGAGTCTGGGGACACCTTTGTGAATGTCTATCTGAGGCTGCAGCTCACCTGTCACCTACTGTCAGCCAGCTGCTGCTCCAGGCTTTATTTATTGCAGATCTCAGGAATGAGCTTTACTCTCACCTAGCCCTGCAGGCTTTGTTAATTTAGAGTTCTCCTGGATGCATGCCCCTTTTGTTTTCTCCAGTATACAGCCCTACTCACCTGTTGCAATTGCAGTCCTTTTTTATTTAGAATCCGAGTGGGGAGGTGCCCCTCCCCTACTCTCCAGTGGAGCATGCCACACTTTAGCTGCTGTTGGATGCCTTCTCTTCTCCAAGCACACTGGGGAGGTGGTGCCACTCCTGCCTTCTCAGGCCAGCTTGTTTATTTACAGTTCAGGTAGAGGAGCGTCCCTCCTCCCCCTCTCCCGGGGAGCTTTCCTCAAGACAGCCACTGTTACAAGCTTTCCCTGCTCCAAGGTTGCTGGGCGGGTGCCGCCACTCCTGCCTTCTCTGGCTGGCTTGTTTATTTACAGTTCGGGTCGGGGGAGTGCCCCTCCCCCTGTCTCCAGAGCTCAGGGTGCCCTGCCCTCTTTGTTACGTGTCTTTTTTTTCAGCTGCTTGTTTATTACTCAGGTTTTTTTTTCTTTTTATCCTGGGCAGGGGTCAGTCTGTCTAGGAGGCTGTGCTGCTTATTTGCTCACCTGGTGGTCTCCCAGGCAGGTTAGGCGCTGGCGTCTGACAGCACAGGAGCCCTCCTGGTTTCTCCATTAAATGTGGAGGGGGGATGTTATGCACGGGCTGGGGGTGTGGAGGTGTTGGAGTTTTGCCTCTTCTCAGTGGTTTTTCCTGCCAGGTGTATCTGCAGCGTCTCTCCAAGAGTTTACATTAGGAAGCACGCTTTCTGCTTCCTCCCTCTATTCGCCATCTTCAACATTTATCCTTTAAAAGCTTCAATGAGGTATTATTTTTTAAAGTAAATCCATCCTTTGTGAGTAAAAGTTGCATGAGTTTTACCAAATTTATAGCCTTTCAATCAACATCACAAATTAATTTTAGAACACTTTCATTTCTGGAAAATCTTTCCATTCCCATTTTCTGTTAAACTTTCTTCTACATCTAATCATGAGTGACCTTGGATCTGTTTTCTAAATTTAAATTTATGGTTCCTGGACACTTAATGAGTTGCATATATAGATGGTTTTTGCATACAGCTGCTTTTTCTTAGCCTAATGTATAGGGAACAACCTATATTGTAATACATATTAGTAATCTTTTGCAGTTTATTGATGGGTACTATTCTATATTATGAATACTCAACATTTTTGTTTATTTATCAGTTAATGGGCATTTGGAGTGTTACCAATTTTTGTATATTATGAGGGATCCAGCACTGAGCACTCACATATAGATCTTTGTGTGGACATTTTCAGAAATTTTTTTTCTTCAGTTTTGAAGAGGATTTCCTGCATCTTATGGGAACTTTTTGTTTTTCTAAGTAATTGCTAAAAAGTTTCCAAGTGGCTATATTATTTTACTGGAATCTTTCTAGCTAAGATAAAAATTTCTAACTAAGATAAAAAAAATGTCTAGCTGGAGATGTAGCTCAAGGGTAAAGTATTTGCCTAATATGCAAAAATCCCTGTGCTCAAACCATAGCACAACCACAAAAATGAGACATAAAATTAGTGATTGTGTCACCAGAAATATCACTGGAAAAATTCATGCATGTGACACAAAAACAACACATTGTAGGAAGCCAAATCAGTGTTCTAGAACCTGGGAGAAGGGCAAAATTAAGAAGAGGCACAGGCAGATAATATTGGTCTGAGCTAAGAGACCTTGGGGAAGTTCCAGGTGTGCTGTATCTGTGTCTTCATCCCCAAATGAAGGAAATGGCTAGGAAGTGCTAGGAGGTTAGACTGAATTAAGCATAATGCATGTACAGGTTTAATGTCAAGGCACAATTCCAATGAAAAATGGACAGACACCTAAACAACAAAGTACAAGAATGAAAAACAAGTCACACTAAGGGGAAGACACTATTAGGGAAGGGGAAGGTAAAAGAAGGAAGTAAATAAAGTATGTTTGATATATTTTGTATATAATAATGAATATAGCATTTTTAAACCTGTTGAAATCATCATAATAATGGGAGTCAAATAAAAAGGAGAAAAATGGGGGGGATGAACCAATTTGGGATATAATACACGTATACATGGAAATGTCATGACATTCCCTGTATAGATACCTTAAAGAAACAAAATTGTCTTTGTTCAAAAAACAGAAGACAGGAAGATGAAACAGATCCTCTCTGGAGGTTGGTCCCAGTGGGAGGGGGAGAGATATAAGGAAAAGGTGTAGGAGGGTAGGTATGTGGAAATATTATCTGCTCATGTATGAAATTGGGAAAAATTGGCCTTTTAAACTATTCTAAGAATGGGTAGAGGGGAATACAGTAGAATGATGGAGGGGTGAATTTATCTGAACTATACTGCAAGTATTTTTGTTCTTTTTTTTGGTATGACTGGGTTTTGAACTTAGGGCTTCATGCTTGCAAAGCAGGCATTTTACCACTTGAAACACTTGTAAACACTTTTGTAAATGGCACACTGTACTCCCAGTATAACAGAAATATGATATTAAAAATAAATAAATAGAAAAAGAATTTCATAGCAATTTATAGCCAGAACAAAGACCATACAGCCTGGGGTTGTAGAGTATGTGTAAAAAGAATTTGAAGGTAGTTAGTGATTTCATGAATAATACCATACCTAAAGGCCAAATAACACTTCTCATTGAAATAAGAACTAGAAAATTCTGCATTTTAGTTTTCCATGAGATAGGAGAAGTAGGTTCCTTTCCTGCCTTGTTTTTGGTAAGACTTCAAATCCATACCAGGGAAAAGTACAGTGGATTGCTTTCCAATATTTTCTCTAGATACATGACTTTTGTCTCATAGTTCTTTGTGCTTGTTTCTTTGTTTTTCATTCAGAATCAGATTTGCAAGTAGCTAAAAGCTGTAGATGGGAAGAATGAGTGTGAGGAGGAGATTGATAGAGCAAGAGCAGAAGACAGCCATTTCTACCCGAAAACCTTACCTCCTTTTTTCTACATAACTACTCATTTGGTCTTGATTCTTTTGGAAAATATCGCTGCACTCATCATATATATAACTAGTGGATATCTTTGGCTTTGTAACCCAATAAGTGAATGTATGCCTCTTTGGCAATCTGTTTTAGCTTCATTGAGGCTTATAAAAGTCCTTTCACATGCCACTGTGATAAACCATGGAAGATCTAAAGAAGGATGTATCCCAATCTCTTATTTTAAGTGTGGTACAATTTGTAGAACTCCCTGAGAAGAAAAAGGATTCTGGAATATGTCATTTTGTTGCTTTGGGAGAATGGAAATTCTGCAGCTTATGACATTTGGGCTGCAGACAGTGTTTAGCTACCCACCATTACTGGGGAATCATGTCTGCCTTTATATTGCTTATGGCTCTTTAGTGTAGAAAAGACAGCAATAAAACAATCCTTAGGCCATTTCCTGTTATTAGCTGAAACAGTGACATTCAGAGAGTATTACATTTGATATATTTGGTTCTGTACATTCTGGACTCTTTCCTATGATTACCCAGTCCAGGCTTGTGGGTGCCCCAATTTACCTTTTGTGAAATTGGAAAACATTATATACATTTCCTGGTTTCATAAAAATATGCAATAATATTGTAGCAAATTTATTCAAAATTTATTATTCTCATGCACATTTCTATAGAACCAAGCTTTTGTTACTACTTTAATCCATCTTCTTTATTAAATTTCATCTTTTTAGTTTTTATTGAAATGCAAGAGGGCAAATAAAATTCTAATATGGATACATTATATTTTTATTTTTTAGTAATTTTATGTGCCTAAAAATCACCAAAATTTGCATTTTCCCAATTTGTTACTTTTGTTGGCCTCAGGGCTGTTAGTATTTGCTGTGTCCAAAAGACATTTCTTCCCAACACTGTCTACAATACTCTTAGGTCTCCTCTTCCAGGCAGCCACCCTGGGTCACTTTCTGCATCTTTCATTGTCACCCAGGACTAGTCTGTCATATTTGTCTTCTTGAAAAAAAGATTTTGTGGACCAACATTAACATCTATACCTTCTCTAATTCCTGCAGTGACATATATTCTATTCTTTCATTCATGTAACACTCCCATTAATATATGTGATTGCTTGTTTGGATTAAAAAGCTTGCTTGATTTTAAAAATTTGTGTGAATAAACTTGTTCAAGCTATTTTAATTGAAATAATTGGACAGAATGGTTCGTATAAAGTAATCTGGGGAAATGACGAAGGATCGGCCTTGAGATGACATTGTCGGGTACATAGGAGGTTCAAGATTCCATCTTCATGAGTCTTTTGGGCCTTTAAGTCTATGTTTTCTTCATGTACATTTTCTGATCACAAAGACCAGTCTTTGAGCCTCTTAGTTCACTTTCTAAATGAAGAGAATAATTTATGTTGTGAGTTTTTAATTGGAAAACATATGTATTCTAATTGTACATAGGGTTTAATGAATGAAATTATCAACATAATATTATCTCAGCTTTTTGTATTTGTATAAAAAGTATGTGCATTAGCTTTAAAGCTATGTTCCATTCAGATCTTTCGGATGTACAATAATTAATTCATATTCATATTCTGATAGTTTTTTCCATTTCCTATATTTAAATTAAGGTATAATATTGGCCAGTTATGTTAATGATCATGTCACAAAAATGAATCTCTGTTCTGAATTAATTCCTCTCTGGTCACAAGAGTTTATTGAAAAAAATGAAATTTTTTTGACAGCTAGAAACAAAAAAATTGAATTATTTTGGACTCTGCATAACAGACAGAACCGGAAACAGTTCTGCAAATTACAGTGGGTTGTGCCAACCCTAATACACACCTGATACCCTAAAGAGGTGAGGAGAGGAGCTGGGCTCTCAGGGTGTGTGAAAAGATGGCCAGGTGGAAGATGGCCAGGTTCTAGGATAGAAGCTGTGAGCCTGAGGTTGTATGGAGGTGTGTCATAATTCCCCTATGACTGAGATCTGAGATTTGGTGAATAAATCACCATGTGCATGACTTAATAAAACAGTCCTCAGCAGCTGTGAGTAGGAAATGTTTCCCCATTCTTTGCATTCACATTACTTTATAACCCCAACCCTGATTCCATAAACTCTATCAATGTCTTCTTAATGTAAAGGGGATTATTTCTTTACTTGTAATAAGACTTCAAATTCCTCCCTTCAATTCTCCTCTCCTTTGAGTTTTTGGCACTTCACTTCCTTGGTTTCATTTCTATACAGTTTATTTTCAGTCTTCTTCTGGTTCTCATTTTTCTGCTCTCCTTAATGTAGATATTCATCTGGACCCAGTCTTGGTGCCCTGTTTCTTTCCCACTTATTCTCTGAGCTCCAGATCTTATGACCTCAGGCACAGAACACTGCATTCTTTTCTTCCTCCGTTGGTTCCTGTATCATGAAGGAAAGTGGTCCGGAGATGTACCTGACTATCTGTGTGAGGGGAGGAAGGAATGGGAGTCAGGGCTGTTACTGGTGGTGTGATCATGGGCAGTGGCTCTTTACAAGTGGCCACAGAACTTGTGAGGCACTTACATCTCAAAACTCATGTGGACAGACCTGTTGCCAGTTACTCTGGGGAAACCAAAGGGAACCTCTCCATAGCCTTAGCCCTGGTGGAAAAACCTAACACTCTTATTGATGAGTAATAGAAATATTGATACTATGTCAGTGTCTTAAAATAAGATACTCATTGCACGTGAAATTGGAAACTTATTTGAACCTGTTAAAGTTCCTCCAGAAACTAACTTCAGAACTTGCCACACAGACTCTATAAACTAGTAAATTGTTCTGATGTCACCATTTTATAATGAGGGTGTGGAATATAAGTGGAATTTCATAGGAAGAAGACATTTATCTTTTGGTAGATTCATTTGTATTTGTCAAATTGAGAATTATGCAAATTTTAACACTAAAATTGTTTTCAGGGGTATTTGCTCACATTTCCTGTGGGGAACAGGAGATGTTTCTCTATATATTTCTCCCCGCCCCCCTTTTCTATACTTTATCCTGCTACACTAAAATAAATCCTCGCTAAAACTTACAAACAATTGTATTCAAAATAATATTAGCATTCACTTATAATCTGAAAACTACTATATATGTTTCTTTTATTGTATTTCCATTAAGGCTTTTTCTATCAGCATATATGTGTGTGTATATATATATATATATATAATATATATACATATAAAATAAACAATGCATATGTATATGCATATAAACATATGTGTATATGTTTATTATAGCTTGAGCCACTCATGGTCATGGTATGTCATTAGGAAGGGTGTCAGGGGTTGCTTTAGTTTGGGTAAGTTTCTTCCAAAGTGCTAAAGCCTTTGTCCCAAAAGCATGGTGCTGTTGGTAGTAATACCCTTTAAGAATTGGGCCTGGTGGGAGGTCTTTAGTTTATTGGAGGCAATGCATTTGAAGGGAAAAGTAAGATCATTGACCCTTCCACTTCTCCTTTTTGACTTCTGGGCAATGCAGTGAGAAAATTTACTCCAACACAAGTTCTAGCTGTAATGTAGTGCCTCACATGAGGTCCACAAGCAAGAAGGCTGCCCAATTCTTCCCCAAGTTCTCCAAAAGTATGTGCCAAGATAAATGATTTCTCTGTGTAAAAAATTATCTCCGATATTTGTTATAGTGATGGAAAGCTAATTAACATACGGATAAATTATAAATGTGGGAGAGGACAGGGAGGTCCAGTAAAAGGGTAAGGAATTGGCAATGGCCTTAAGACAAGGAAGTCTGAAACCTATCTAGGAACTGCATTCACTTCCATGTAGCTGTATCAAAGCATTAATCAGAGATGACCAAGAAATAAAGGGAATTTCTCAGCACTTCAAACATTGTTCTGTTTAATGCCACTTAAATATAAGTAAGGTGTGTTGTTCCAACTCCATTAACTGGATCCAATCACTAGACTGTACCCCAGAGCTTTCCTCTGACAGACTTTCTAAACTTATCAAAAATATAGGAAACAAAGCAGGATAGTTTCTTTCTATTCTTGTTCATCAAATGAAAGCAGCATTTCAGTGATGAGGTAGTAGAGGCTCAGAAGACCCTGTAAGGAAAAAAAAGTGATCCCATCATTATCTAGTGACCTACTAGAAACCCATATGTAAGTTCCTTTTACCTCTCAAAGGTCCACAATCAATAGCTATTGCATAATTTCATATCCTGTCATCTCACAGCATGCACTAGCAATTGTATCATTCTTCAGTTTTGAAATGACATAATCCTTTTCTTTTTAAAATTTTTTTCATTTGTTCATATGTACATAGTGTTTGGGTCATTTCTCCCCCCTACCCCCATCTCTTCCCTTCCCCCCCACCCCCTCCTTCTACCCCCCACCCCATCGCTTCCAGGCAGAAACTGTCTTGCCCTTATCTCTAATTTTGTTGAAGAGAGAGTATAAACATTAATAAGGAGGACCAAGGGTTTTTGCTAGTTGAGATAAGGATAGCTATACAGGGAGATGCCTCACATTGCTTTCATGTACATATGTGTTACATAGTAAGTTGATTCTTCTTGAATCCTTAAGATGAGGTAGACTGTGCTAAGACATTCACAAGACATGGGTGCTCGTCCCCTATGAATGAATGTCCCTGTGCTTAGCCTGGCATGGTGCATTTCCTCATGTGGAATAAAGGGCCTCTTCTCTGGGCCATGTCCTCAACTCACCACAGACCTCATTGTCTCTTCTTTCATGTACCTCTGCTAGGAATATGGCATAGGGCCATGAGGTACTGAAGTCTGAGCGACTGGGTTCAGATTGTGCTTCTGTAGTTACACAGCATGACCTTACACATTTGTGCCTGTTTCTTGCCTATGTGAATACAGGTGTTTGTCCCATGGAGCTGTCGAAAGCAATAAATGACATAATCCATTGTTAAGCATTTTCTCAGTGCCTGTGCATAATTAACCCGCAGTAAGCCTTGACAAGTATGATGATGATGACTGTTCAGAGTGTCAGGTTTATGAAATGCCTTTAAAGTTTTCCACAATGAAGTACTCTCCACACAATGACTCTGAGAGCTGACACCAGCTCCTTTCTCTCCAAGATTGGATCACATCCCAGCAGATAGAGATACCTGAAAGGAAGGCCTAACACATACAACACACTGACATTTCCTCAGTACAGAATTAATGTTGTAATTAGTATTTTCAACCTTTGCATCTTTTTAACTTTATGACACACTGCTCTAGACCACATGGCCATAAAAATTTATCCTTTATAAGACTTGGTCATAGGGACCAAGTAATATGATTCTGGTAATAAAAACCCTGAAGGAGTAATGGAGATCAGGCTTTATAGTTTAGACTTGTCTTCTCCACATGCTTCAGTAAAATACACTGTGAGCAAAGCATCAAGAACTGTTAAGGATCTGAGATTTTAACATCATTTCCTCCTTCAAAACCCAAAACCTAGGACACCACTAATATTCTTCTTGTCTCTTTAAATTTGCCTTTTACAGATACTTCATATTAATGGAATTATTTAGTATATTCATTTATCTGACTGCTGTCAATTATAATGTTTTTGAAGCTTATTCATATTGTAGCATATATTAGTTTACTTCCTGTCATTACTAAATAGTACCAGATGAGTTTATAGCTAAATGAGTTTTGTTTATACACTCACCAGCTGACAAATATTTAGATTACTTCCCGATTTGAAGCTCTTATATATATAATTCTATGAATAATCTGATAAATTTCTTTGATGTATGGACCCATGTTTTACTTTTCTTGGATAGTTTATTAGAAATTCAGGGTTATATGGTAAGTTTGTATTTAACGCTATAAAAAACTGACCAATCGTTTCATGTGCTTATCAGTTGTTTTAATTCACTCATTAGTGAAACATCTATTCAAAAATTTCCCATTTTTTGAAATGATTGATTTTTAACACAGGTTCATGTTCGCAGCAAAACTGAGAGAAAGGTACAGAGATTTCATTCTACCCCCTACCACCATCTGTACATGTCTTCCCTCATTTATCAATGAGGCACATTAGAGTGGCACATTTGCTACAATTAATGAATCTACATTGACACATCATTATTACCAAAAATCCACTGTTTACAGTAGGTTTTACTGTGGGTGTTCAACATGTTATAGGTGTAGAAAATTGCGTGATCACATATATCCACCCTTCTAACTTCAGACAGAATGTTTTCACTGACCTAAAATCTCCCCATCCTTTACCTATCTTCCCCTTTCCCACTTAACCTCTGGAAATCAATATTTTACTGTCTTCATATCTTTTCCTGAATGTCATATAGTTGGAATCATACAGTATATCGCCTTTTTTTGAGTTTGGCTTTTTTTTTTTTACTTAGCTCAGTTCCCTCATGTCTTTTCATGGCTTGATAACTCATGTCTTTTAAACATTGAATAATATTTTGTTTCCTGGATGAACCAATTTATTTATCCATTCATTACTGAAAGATGCCTTTGTTGCTTTCAAATTTAAAGTATGAATTATGAACTATGAATATTAAATATTCAGCATCACTTGTTTCAATAGAAAGACATTTTAATTTAAACCTTCATATGAATTGACGAAATATAGTTTATGATAATCTACCCAGGAAATGCACAAGATGCAGGTTCTTGTTTGTTTCATTAATTATTATGCATTGCTCTATATGAAGAATCAGTTGTGAATGAATTCCTTCCAAAATCTACCTTTGTGACCAAGGCACTTCACTGACTTCACTCAAGCGATGCCTTCCTTAACCTTCTATACACAAGCTCCATGATCTAAGGAGGTCTTTTATTACTCTCTAGAGATGGATTCCTGATGAATCCCCCTCCTGGTATTCACATATCACCTCTCCTTACAGGTATACTGGCTCTTTAGCTGGATTTTAACTAGTGTGAAGACACTAAAAATGTGATGCTAAATTTCTCAAGGCTATGTCATGGTACATCTTGCAGCTTCCATCTGGAGCTCTTGAAATACATGATTAGAACACCAGCCAGCATGGAAGAAGTCTGAGTTTGCTGAGATCAACATATTGTGAGGCTAAGCACAAATAGAAGCCACAGGAAGAGAACAAGATGCTTAGTCAGCTCCAGGCTGCTCCATTCATCAATATCCCATGCAAGACTGTGAGTGAGGATGCTGTCTTGAATTCTAACTCAGCCTGGTCTACAGATATCTCCACTTTGGGCTGCCATCTGACTTCAATGGTACCGAGAACACAAGGTAAGAAATCCATTGATGACTCCACTGAAATCTCAGAGACTTGATTTTATGTTATTTAAACATAACTTTTGGATTTTTTATGCAATAGAATATAACCAACATGTTAGGTAACAAAGGCATAGACTCAAGATAGACTTCCTGGAGCAGTGAATCAACCAAGTGTACTGGATGCTTTATAAACAATTTGGCCTTATAGTCATTTCCAGCTCCTCTTTGTACATTAACTTAAAATCCAAGTACAATATAACTTTTTCATTATCAGAATATTGAGAGAGATAACATATAATTTAAAGACCCTAAGGTTATCTTTTTATTACTTTATTTACAGAGTTCAGCATTAACAATTAAAAGGATAAATTATCTGTACCATTCTAATTGTACAGAAAGAGGCATGAAATTTCCTTAATTTGTCTATACTTTTGTGTACTATCCCATATATGCTACTTTTTCTATCCACAAAACATATGCACGTATTTTCTGTTGGCATTCACTTTCTCTAGATTATAAGCAGATGAATTGGATGAATTATTGCAGGAATGAATTAGATCTATCTTTGCACTTCCAAATGCGCACAGAATAACTTTATTATAGAAGAGTTATAGCTTCCCTCAGTTGATAGGATGCCTTCTCTAAGAGGCAAACAAAATTAATACAGTTTAGAGGACATGAATGGATCCTTCTGTAGAAGATGTTTCAAGCAGACAGCTAGTATGATACTGCCATAGACAAATGCCCATTGTGAAAGTTTTCTTGTATTGAGAGTCAACATTTAATTTCTAACACAAAAGAAAGAGCCCAAGTTACACTATTAGTTCCCTTAATTCTGAATCATCTGGTATTCTATATTCTTTATTCAGCTTTAAAGTACTCACTAATTACTTGTTTTGTTTTGTTTTTGTTTTTGTGACAGGGTCTGGCTGTGTAGCCCAGTCTGACCTAGAACTTACAGTCCTCTGGACTCAGTCTCCAGAGTGCTGAGATTACAGGTGTGCACTACCACACTAGGCTTCTTACTTAACAATTTAAATAAATGTATCGCTCATGTTGTATTAGTTAAATAAAACTTCTGAGTGATGTTCAAGTAAAACTGTACCAAATAATACACAGAAGATCTGGAATTAAATGACTAGAGAATTTCAAAGCTAGAAGCCTAGAACACTCGGTGTATAATGGGGTTATGTTAGATAACCAAGCAGTAAGGGCCTGGCTATGGTATTATATTGGTAGTAGGATGGATGTACCAAGAAGGAACATTGTTTTATCACATGCATTGTGAAACAGAATACCATTGAAAGAGATCGGGAAATACATTTGCTCACACTAAGTAAGTGATTGGTAATACATTTTTGGTTCTCTCCTTTTTGAATAATGATATCACTAGGAACTATAATCTCGATGCCAAACTTATCTTGAATATGATAAAGCAGTGGCATCAAATACCATCCTATTTACTATCATGGACAAGGAGAACGTTAATAGCAAAGGAAACCAAAATCAAAATGCTGATTCAAAATAACCCTTATATTACCATATTCCAATTTTGAAAAACTATAATAGACTGAGTTATTTGATATGGAAAAGGCAATATTTCATTAGATTATTTAAATAGTCCTACTTTAGTATTTTTGTAACTTATTTTTTTTATTTTAGATTAGAAGGTAGCACTCAACCAGATCATGAGATTTTATCCTAACTCAATAGGGTCAAAATTATAATTTTAATTCTCCAATTTTTAACACAAAGGTTGAAATATTATGAATAGAATGTTTAAAAGGTCTAAATGCAAAAATTTAGGTCAAAGGCCTACTTTTTCTTTATTAAAAGAGTTCATCTCATCTGTTTGAGACAGAATGACCCTTCATTACACTGATTATGCTATTAGGCTATAATTGTACTCAATTCAGTTGATTAAATTCTCCCCTTCTCAGATTAAACATGGAAAAGGGGAAGGTGGAGGGATAATAATTGTCACATGCATTGTTATCATATTAAGCCCCATTCTTCTCTCCAACAAAAAGGGAGAAATCATACATGTCTGTCATGAAAAATAATCTTTAATCCATTTAAATATATTACACATTGTAATTAAAGATATATGCAAGCAGTGGACAAGTCGCCTTTCTAAGTGGGAATTAAACCATACCTTCTGTTACCAATTCCTGGGGTGTCTTCATTTCTTTTCTACCAAAGTCTTGCCCTAACTGCTTCTGTAGATTTCAGCTGGTCAGTTTTATTTCCCTCCTTAGAACACAATTTGACGATTTTTATATATTTAAATGTACACTTATTATGTGATATGATCAACCCTTTCCTAGATATTTACCCAAGAGAAAAGAATATTTACAGTCATGCACCCAAATATGAATGTTTATAGCAGCTTTATTTAAAACTGCTGCAAACTAGAAAGAGCTCAAATGTCCTTCATGCAGTATGGATAAACAAAAAGAGCACACTGTACAATATTACTCAGATATAAAATAGAACTATTAGTTCACACAAACAAATGGATGCATCTCAATTACATTTTTGCTAAGTTCCTTCAAGCAACACTCAACTACTAAATACTATATGACTCCATTTATGTAACAGTCTAGAAAAGGCCATGTTTCAGTATGGAGACTAGGTTGCTAGGTTTATAGGATCAGGGGCCAGGAAGAGGTTGACTATCAAAGGACACTTTAATTAATGTTTTGTTTTGTTTTGTTTTGTTTTGTTTTTATCATGAGGTGTCCAGTGTCTGGTGCTTTCTCTTTACTAATTTAACTTTTTTAATATACACATAGGTCTATGGTGATTGTTCATGTATTAATTAATTTATTGTGTGGTACTGGAGATTGATTCCCAGACCCTCTAACTGGCTAGGCAAGTGATCTACAACTTGAGCCAAGCCCCCAGTCCTTTGATTTTTATTTTGTGCATGAGACAGGGTCTCATGAACTTGGCTAAGGCTGGTGATTCTCCTACCTCCACCTCCAAAGCAGCTAAGATCACAGGCATGTACCACCACATCTGGTTCTAATTGTCTATTTTTTGTCTGTGAAAAAGTTTTGATAGTCTATGTCTTTCGTTTATTTTTGTTATCAAATATATCATACATATATCTGTATATATATATATCTATGTGTGTGTGTATATTCTTTTTGCTGTTTCTTGGAATTTTTATCTAAATATTCTGGTAGTGCAGGGTCTTATACTTGCTATGTAGGCCCTCAATCACTTGAGACACAATCCCTTCCTATTCTTTATCTTTTAATTTATTGTTGGTTACCTTTCCTGATTCCAGACTTTAGTTCTTGTGAAGAGAGTTGCAATACACGTTAGTATGCATGTATCTCTTTTACATATGATTTACACCCCTTCAAGAGTCATAGGTAGACTTATCTGTATGTTTTTGAACAGCATCCATACTGATTTCCATAGTCATTGTGCCAGTTTGCCAGTTTACATTCCCACCAACAATGTGCAAATGTTATTTTAGAAAGGGACTCATTTTTTGCTTATAAAGACAATTTCATAGAACCCTTCAGCTCAATCACCATGTCATGATTACAGGTTTGGGAGGGTAAGAAAAGGGAAAATTTGTCTTAGTATTTGTTACAATTTTCTTTGTGGTTCTTGGAAAGACTTACATTTTCCAAATAATCCAATTAATGCCTTTCATTCATTTTTCTCACATTGCTTTTTTAAAAATTGGATAGGGTTGAGATGGTGATGAAATACATCATAGTGTGCCACCCTAGCCTGAAATTCTATAGGCACTTTTGAAAGTTATGAATTCACATATAATAACAGTGTAAAATATGTTTACAACTACCTGAAAATATTGAATTTCATCAAAACAAAATGTTTTGATGTGAACACCAATATGGAGCATTATCTGTACCTATGAAATGATGATTAAAATATGGGCAAATAACTTGAGTCTGGATACCTCTGCATATTACTGCATACTGGTGACTTTGAAATTAAATTCATACCTCAATTAACTATGAAGAACTATAATTACAATATACTGTCCCCTTTTTTAATAAAATATTGAATAGAAAAGCATTTAATTAATTTCTAATCTGTTAGTAATGGTCTTATCTATATTTTGAAAATGAGCCTCATTCAGATAAATCATGGGAAATAACAGAAATGAATGAAGCAATAATGAGCTCAGCCATCAGAAAATCAACTGCCCTGAATTCCTCATTTTTCTATTCTTCCTCTCTCAGGATATGGACAAATAAGATCAGAATGGCAGTGAACTATCTGGCCTAATGAAGTCCTTACGATATTGTCTGACAGGGGAGGCAGAAATTGTAGGTATCATCCTGTAACCCAGTCTCTTAACATCCCTACCCTAGTCACGAAGCAACAACTGCGCCTCATTCTAGAGATGATCCTTCTACACCAGAACCCACTGACTCTGTTCATCTCTTTGCATTTCAGGAGAAAAAAATTTCCATATTCAGATGAGATGTGGAACATCATTTTTCTTGAAACCAAACAAACCAAAGCCCCTTTATTAGTTCTTTGGTAGTGAGGTCAGGTGTGATGCATCAATTTCACTTATTGCTTAATTCATTTTAGTTGCTGTACATTTCATCATGTATGTATGCCCAATGAATGTTGATATTGTTTATGTTTTTTCCCATTTTCACCAGCATTACCAGGAGAGTCCAGCATGTAAACACTTCATATTTGCATCGATCATGCCAGCAATGTCCTTTTTCTTTCCTATTTCTTCAATTGCCCTGACACATTGCATCTTTCTGAGGAACAAATACTGCCATACGTGACAGTATTCATGACAATAAAAAAAGAACCCAGTAATAAATATTAGTATGAGGGTTCCATATGGCAAGCTCTGTGCTGAGTATTTGTATGGCACTCACTTATGGAATATTCCCACAGATTTTTTCAGCTTCACTGACTATAATTGGAAAAAATATTGGTATTCAAGGTGTATGGAATGGTAGGCGGATATCCATATCCATTCAAAATGATTATTAATATCAAGCTAATTAACATATCCAGTATGCATTTCCTGTTGTGCAAATAGGACATATAATCTCATATACTTGTTGATTTTCCCTTTACAAAGCATATGCTTGGATCTGGATCAGGTTTATAGTCTATGAGTCTAAAAGCACATCAAATAATAAATGCAGCTACAGCACTTACATAGCAGTCATGAAAAATTTTCTAAGAAAACAAAATCCCAAAGGAAGTAGACCTGAGTGAGGCAGTCAGTGTAAATCATACTCGTAGCACAGAAACTTCTCTTTCCCCCTCAAGACAAAGAAAAATTCTCTACAGGGACATTCCCAGTAGGATGCTCATTAATTTATAAATTAATTACCAGTATCTTATGTTGCAAATGTCTGTTTTCTGAATACCAGCATATTGTTTGATTTTTTTTATCTGCTACCTTAGAAGTCTATGAATGTCATTCTTTCTTGCATTCACCTGTTTTACTTTGATAATGATATTCCACATCTCATCTTATGGAAGAACTCTCTTGGGATGACACAGAGAATCTAATGCATACCATTGCTCAGATTCTCCTAGAATTAATTGCTAAAGGAGATGACTTGTCTTATCAACTTCAAGTATAGAGCTATCATTTTTTAACCTTTGCTCAGGTCAACTTATAAGGATGCCATTCAACTCCTATATCAAATTTAATAGGTAGTGGTAGTCATATTTGAAGGTATGGAAAAATAGGGCTTTGCTAAGGAATAAATATTAAATTGATAAAGGGAAGTTAAGAGATATAAGTGTTCATTTAGGATTTCTAATTCTGTAAAATCCAGGCGTGTGAACAGAGGTTGATCAAGTGAGTCAACTCCATGGTACCACAATCTCAGCAATGACTCTGTCCATGCCAAGCAGGAAGTGTTTACTTCACCACCATGATGTAACTTTACCTAACCTCAGTAGCTGCTTGGGTAAGTAGGGTGGTAGTATGAACTAACATATCTTCAATTGGGCAAGACATTCCTATGTTTCTGAGCAAGCCAAAGTTTGTGGATTTTCCTTTTTCAATTCAATATTTGTAGCCATCTTCAGGGACCTTAGTGACTTTGATTGTCCTTAAGGCTTAGATCATGGCATTACTTTTGCTAAATTTCTGCACAGGGGACAATTTCTTCACAGAGTAGATTTCATAACTTTATTCTCATCTTTTTTGTTTGTGCAAGTTCTAGAATAATTCATAGTGCTGAAAACAGTCCTGATGTTCCATAAAAAATGCTTCCTATAAAGAAAGTAGAAGAAAGACTCATAAAATAGGATGGAGGAAGAAACTATCAGAGAAAAATATTTGCATATTGACCTGTAGTCACTGCGCACATGAGGGGAATTGCAAATCTAATATACATTTCCTCACAATTCACATACATAAAAACCATGGGGAAGGATCATTAAAAAATAGACTACTGGTTCTCATCCCCAGAATTTAAGTAGAATAAATTTGGATTTCAGATGAATAACTTGTATTTGTAGCATGTTAATAAGTGATGCTCCAGCTGCTGGTCTATGCATTTGACTTTAATCCACATTTCCACCAGATTCATCAGTGGCATGAAAGCTTAAAACCAAACAGTTTTTCATTTCTTTTTACTGGGAATGACAGATGATACGGACTTTCAGCCTCTGGTGGTCAGCATCTTCCTGTCAATATAACTGGTCACCATCCTTGGAAACCTGGTTATCATTATGACTGTTACCACTGAATTCCATCTCCAAACCCCTCTCTAAACTGTCCTTTGCTGACATTTGTTTAAGTACAATCACAGTCCCAAAGATGATGGTAACATTCAAGCCCAAGATCAAAGCATCACTTACACAAGCTGTCTAACTCAGGTCAGTCTTACTTTCTTGGAAAGCTGTCTCCTTGCAGTAACAGCCTATGGCCACTCTGTGGCCATTTGTCACCCACTGAGCTACACACTCATCATGAAACTACACCTCTGGGGCCTGTTCATTTTATTCTCCCTACTCATTAGTATTGTGAGCACTCTTCTTCTTGGTCTGATGGTGCTGCACCTGCCCTTCTGAAATCCCCCACTTTTTCTGTGAACTTGCTCAGGTCATCTAGCTTGCCTCATCTAATACCTTCATCAATAACATCCTGACATATGCTGCAACTTTCATATTTGGTGGTATTCCCCTCTCTGGAATACTTTTCTCTTACTCTAAATTGTCTCTTCTGTTTTGAGAACATCCTCTGTGAGAGGATGGTATAAACCCTTTTCTAATGTGGGTCTCACTTCTCAGTGCTGTCCTTGTTCTATGGAGTAGGATTTGCAGTTTACATTAGCTCTGCAGTTACTGACTCACTCAGGAAGACTGCAGTGGCTTCAGATATGTACTCAGTGGTCCTTCAGATGATGAATCCTTTATCTGCAGCCTGAGGAACAGGGATATGGAGGAAGCCTTGTGGAAACTCATTGGTGGGATACCCTCTATGTTTTGATGCATTATTTGCTTTGGGATCAATTTCTAGCATAAAGCACAGTGAGTCAGAATGCCTGACTCTTTCATTCCCATGTTCTTCTAAAATGTCTGATGGTACTAACACTAAATATATTTCATCTTGGATTTGTTGCTTGACTTTGCTTTTCTCTCCAGACTTGTGATGTTTGAATAATGGTTTCAATTCTCTAAACAGTTCATAGAATCAGAAAGAGAGCTGGGAGTTCTAGGTTTGTGATTTATAATACAAATGCATAGTTCTATTATTTTATTAATAAGTATAAATTATAAATATTTATTAGGTTCAGGTATGCTTGAATAATTAAGAGATAGGGTAGTTAGCATAGCTACCACCTCAAACATTTATTACCTCATTCTTGTTGGAGATATTTGAGAGTGCTCTCATTTTGAAATATACAATCATTTTTAATTGTCATTAATTTACTGTGCTGTATTATGGTAGAAATTATTTTTTCTATGCTACTTCACCCCTGTAGCTTTTAAACATCCTCTTGACTATATTAGTAGTATAACTACTTTTGAGAACTTTTATTTAGGTAACTTGATCATTTTAATTGGAATATTAGCTTTTTGATGCTGAGTTCCTTGTATATTTTATATATGTTTCATGACATTTTTAGGGATAAGCCTCAGAAATGGGAAAAGACTACAGGGTAGAAACATCAGATTAAGACACATGAGGTTCATATGTAGGAAGAAGAGTCTCTCCTTCATTGCATGATTAAGACTATGTCAGTTGCACCCCAGAGGGGGCAACAGTGCAAAAATTTAGAATGAGACTAGGCACTGGTACATCATATTCTTCTAAGGCAACACTAGTGTCCATGTTTTTAGTATAAATTACCTCAATTTTTGAGGAAATTGTGAGATATTTGTACTCCATCAGTGACAACATTTTAGTTTCCAATATAGAGTCACTCAAAGTCTAATATTCCAAAACAATATGGAGAGTTATATTTCATTACAAGGCTCTCATAATTAGAAAAAATACTGAAACATGTGTCAGGGCTTCATTCAGTTTCCATGAGGTGTATCATTCTGTGGGTGTTTTTCGTCAGGCTCACCAAGTAAATGTGCAAGATTCAGGTGTCACATTCTGATATGAATCCCAGAGACAGAAATGTCAATGCCCTTTTCTGAGCAGTTCATAATCGAACTTCCATTGGATCAATTGTGCAATTCTGTTATTAATAGAGTGATGGCCCCCAAATGATCTGTCTGTATACTAATCTTCAGTATTAACTTCTATGACATGACAGAAGAGTGATTGTTAGTTGTTTAGCAAAAGTGTCCTGGAACACATATGTGGGTCCTAAACATAATCACATATTTCCCTATACAATAGATAAACACGGAGAAGACACAGAGAAGTGAAAGAGGTAGTAAAAGCATGGAGATAGAAGATTCATTGGTACAGACAATAGTTTATTGCCAATATTGTAAACTTTTGCCCCACAAATAAGTTTTATTTGTGAGATCTGCAATTTTACAGTTGAGAGGCTCTTTAAAGTTACTGAATTTATTGAAGTTCAAATTTCAGAAATAAATGTTTCATCAGGCACTGGCAGCTCACACCTATATTCGTAGCTACTTGGGAGGTTAAAATAAGAACCCCAGTTAAAATAAGGTCAGCCTGCATAAATAGTTGGAGAGACTCCATCTCCAAAATAACCACAGCAAAATAAACTTGAGGTGCAATTTAAGTAATAGAGTGCCTGCTTTGCAAAATGAAGCCCTAAGTGCAAATCCCAGTCCCACCAATAGATAAAGAAAGAAATGTTTCTTGGCTGTGTTTTTCAGTTGCACTTCTGAGATTCAGTCATGTTATGATTAGCAACAAGAAATTTGTATTCCATGATTTTATTTGTATATTATGTATGAAAGTAGAGAAAAAAATCATTAACCTTTCTGATTCCGATTAAAGTTTTATCAGTCAGTTTAATGCTATGAATGTTCTCTTTAAGGTCTCTCAGTAGACATGAGAGACAGAAACTTACTTGTGTTGGAATTTCTGGTTATGTAGGTATAGTTGTCCTTTGGGCATTTCCAAATTATTTTTCTTTCTATGTGTTTGAACCAGTTTAGTTTTCCATTATGTGGTGCTAATATCCAGATTATAAAAATTTATAATACCATGACAATCTAGTGGTTGTAAAATATTTTGAATTAATTTATGTTTCTGTTATTAATAAAAAGAATTTTATATACTAATGATTAATAATTTCCACCTTACTGAAATATCTGTCTGTGATGTGTCTATACAGTCCTGACTTTTCTTATGAACACATGGGCGTTCTTTTTTAAATGGAGTGTCAGGCCCTCGTGAGTCACAGACATTGGTAACACATTCTTTGATGTGCTCCTTGTTTTGCTTGTGCTTTATAGTGATTAGTGGATGCAATTATGTGCCTCATTTTAATATTTCATTCTTCAGTCTTTTACTCTATGACCTGTACTCGATATATCTTTTAAAAAGTACTTCTTTACATTTCAGGTGTACTATAGCATAGTATTCATGACTAACAAAATTTCCTTCTATAATTAAAATTGATGAGTGCAGATCTTATTTAAAGTGTTTCTACCACAAAAAATATTAAAAATAATATAACGATGACAATGAAAATAATAATTAAATGGCATAAGTAAGCATACTGACACACCTTTGTACAGATTTTTGTGACAATATTTATAAAAGAGAAGATATGTAAAAAAGATATTTAGTCAACTTAGATGCCAAAAACGGATGAATGGATAAAACTCTGTTAAATACATGAAATGGAATATTATCGGCTGTAAATAAGAATGAAATTTTGTCTTGCGAATTATAATTTATGTAATTCGAGGACATGGTGTTAAGTGAAATAAGCTAGACACAGAATAATTACTGCATATACTTTCTCATGAGGCAATGAAAATTTCAAGTGGAATGTAAAATGATTGTCACATTTGGGAAGCACTGAGGGGCAGGGTGGATAAAGTGAGGCTGGATTTGATCAGCAGATGCTGTATACATGTGTGGAAAACTTGTACTAAGCCTATTTAATAAGCATAATTAAAACATGCTAATGAAAATTAAAATAAAATCTCTCTCTGAACTCCTCACCTTTCTCGAGCTTCAGTGGCATGTTTCTGTTCCTTTTTACAGGAAATTATGCCAAAAGACCTCTCCAAATTCACCCTCTCTAAATTTTTTTTATTCTCAGTACATTTTGAGGTTAATGAGACAAGCATTTGCACAGTAACTTCTCTTCTAAAATCAAGCTTCTCTACATCATTCAGTCCAGTGTAATCCTCCAGTTTTCTCTTTTCTAACATGCCAGCAATATTGGAACAATGTATTACTTCCTAAAATACGATCTTCACTTATCTTTCAGCATCATATATTATATCACTTCTATTCTACTTCATTGGCTACTGTTTCTCACTCTCTTTTAGTCCAACTTTCCAAATTGCAAACAGTAAAGAATCTATAGCCTCAGTTTCTTTTTCTGTTCAATGTGCCATTGCCATTTGCAAGAATACCCAATGCATGTATTTAACAGCTATTCACACCCTATGGATTCACAAACGTATATCTCTATAGAGAAACTCTCCTTTGATTCCAAACCAATATATCTACCTGCTCATTTGAAATCACCTCGCAGATGCCCTTTACACATATCAAATCAAACATTTCTGTTCAAATATTGAAGATAGTTCTCAAACACACTATGCACACAAACTTTGCTGTTTCTTTCATGTATGTTTTTTTCATATAAACTCTACAATGAGGTAGAGTTTACCTCATTGTTCCTCTTTCATAATGTGCACACTTAAAAAAAACTGTTCTCTATACATTAAACTGCATCCAGAATTCTGTCAAATTTCATCAACTCCACTATTACCAACATGATCCAAGCAACCTAAATGCAGGTTTGTGCAATGCCATCCTGACTGGACTATTCTGTATCTGCCACATCATCAGTAGGTCTTTGTGCAACCTGTCAGGCATTAATACTTTTTTAAACATTTTTTTAGTTTTTCCTTTACTGTTGTGCTGGGTCAGTGCCCATTGTGGCATTAATGCAGGTTTTAAAATGTATCAACTATATCATACTTGAACTCATGCCCCTCCACCACTTCCCTTTATCCTCCCTCCCCTGATTCCTGGAGCAGTTTCAACAGCTATCATTTTTGCATTTACATGTATGTGTACATATTATTTGCATTTATTCATCCTCCTACACCCTTTCTCCTAGTGTCTACTCCCTCTGCACCCATTCTGACCTGTTCTCCAATTTTGTAGGTAAAAAGGAAAATGAGAACATCACTTTTTCCCAGTTTGATATAAAGATATCTACACAAGGAATTTCCTTGTGATGTTTATATACATATATAAACTGATTCATTTCCTATGGTTCTCTTCACTCCTCCCGACTCCTCTTCCCATGATGGGCCAGCCAATTTAAGATTTCTGTGTTCATTGCTGTACAGCAAGCAGCATATCAACCACATTCAAGTTTTGAGTTTCCGTCCCTTACTCTATCTCTCCTGTGCACAACCTCCCCTTAGGGTGACCAACGTCCCATAGTATTACTGCATTTGTTTTGGGGCTATATTCTGCATATGGGAGACAACATGTGGCTATTTGGCCCCAATTCAAGGAATAGTTACACCAGTAATCATTATTGCAATTATATGCATGTGTACACATTTTTTCACTGTATTCACCCTTCTAGCGCCTTTCCCTACCACCTCTCCCCCTCCACAGATGATAACCCTCCCCCTGGGCAGATTTTGCAGAAAAGAAAAGAAAAAAGATAAAGCATAACATTTTTGTTTGTTTGAGATAAGGTAGCTAAGCAGGGAGTTTCCTTATGGTATTTCCATGTATATATGTGTTATACTCCCAATTATTTTTTTCTTCTTTAGTTATCTACATTTTAACTTAGTCCCTTTGTTATGGTGGTTTCACCCAGTTTAGATTCCTATATTCACTCTTGTGAAGAAAGTATATCACCCATATTCAAGTTCTTAGTTTCCTTCTTTACCATACCCCTCCCGAAAGTGGTTGTTTGTGTCCTTGATTGTAGTCATTCTAACAGTAGTGAAGTGGAATCTTAACATGGTTTTGATTTGCATTTCCTTATGGCTAGGGATGTTGAGCATTTTTTTTCATGTGTCTTTGGCCACTTGAACTTCTTCGTTTGAAAAGACTGTGTTCAATTCATTTGCCCACATATTCATTGGGTCATTGATTTTTTGGTAGTTTGGTTTTTTGAATTCCCTGTATAGTCTAAGTATCACTCCCTTGTCTGTTGCATAGCTGGCAAAGATTTTCTCCCATTCTGTGTGTGGCCTCTTCAATTTAGAAACCATTTCTTTTGTTGTGAAGCAGCTTTTTAATTTGATGTAGTTCCATTTGTCCATCCATTCTCTTGGTTACTGAGCCAATGGAGTTCTGCTGAGGAAGTGCTTGCTTATGCCTCTTGCTTCCAGCGTATCCCTGCTCTTTTCTGTACTGGCTTCAAGGTTTCAGTTCTTATATTAAAGTTCTTAATCCACTGTACAAGTTGATACTTGTACAGGATAATAAACATGGAGCTCGTTTCAGTTTTCTGCAAGCAGATACCCAATTTTTCCAGCAACATTTGTTGAAGAGTCTGTCTTTTTCCATCATTTGTTTTTGGTGCCTTTGTCAGAAATTGGAGGTGGGCATAGATGCATGGGTTCATATCCAGCTATTCTATTCTGTTCCATAAATCAGTTTTATGACATTGCCATGCTGTCTTCATTGTTATGACTCCATAGTATAGTTTGGAGTTGGGTATGGTGATACCTCCAGCGATGCTCTTTTTTCTGAGTGTTGTCTTGGCTATTTGTGGTCTTTTGTGTTTCCAAATGAACTTTAGGGTTGATTTTTCAATCTCTGCTATCAATGTCATTAGGATTTTTATGGAAATTGCATTGAACATACAGATTTCTGCTGGTACTATAGCCATTTTTACTGTGTTGAGTCTACCAATCCTTGAGCATGGGAGACCTTTCCATCTTCTATAATTTTCTTCTATTTCTTTCTTCAGTGGTTTGTAGTTTTCCTTGTAATGGTCATTTACATCCTTTGTTAAGTGTATTCTTCAGTATTTTATTTCTTTGTGGCTATTGTAAATGGAATTGTTTTCCTCTATTCTTTCTCAATCTGTTCATTGTTTGTATATAGAAAGGCTACTGATTTTTGTAAATTCATTTTGTTTCCTGCTACTTCACTGAAGCTGTTTATGTTGTCTAGGAGTTTTTTGGCAGAGTTTTTTTTTTTTTTTTTTTTTGGTCTTTTAGGTATAGAGTCACTGTCATTAATTCTTGATTTCCTTCTTTGTATTTTCCATATTACTCATTCCATTCCATTGATCCCTATGGGGATTCACATATTCTGAGTATAACTTTAGTTATTCTCTGTGTGTGCAGTGGTTATAATGATTTTCCTCTGAAAATCTCATGTTAAACTATAATTGTTATTGTAGTGGTATCAAGATTTGGACATTTAAAAGGTAATTAAGCCACTAGGGCTCTGACACACATGATCCCAATGGTGATGAACATACAAGCCCAGAATCACAGTACAACTTCCAGAGGTTGCCTTGCTCAAGTCATTTTTCTGGCAGTACTATCATTTGATCTCAGTGCTTCACACTTACTAGGCAGGTCCTCTACTTCTTGAGCCTTGTCTCCATCCCATTTTGCTCTGGTTATTTTGCCCAGGAAGTCCACCTGTTTTACACTTCCCATCATTATTGGGATGGCAGGCATATTCTACTGCACCCAGAATTTTTCCCATTGACATGGTGTCTTGTGAGCATTCATTCCCAGGCTGAACAGGAAACATGATTATCCTGATCTCATCCTATTGCATAGATTGGGATGACATATATATGACACCATACCCAGTTAATGGTTAACATGGGGTCTTGCTAACTTTTGCTTGGGCTGGCCTCAAAACACAGTATCAGCCTCTCAAGTAGTTGGGATTGCAGGCATGAGCCACTGGAATCTGCATTGCTCAGGTCTCCTTTATCATGGTTTATCTTGTGTTGAGAAATTGTATCTTTCACAGAAATGTGCTCTAGAGGATATGTATTCACTGGTCACCTCCAAATGTGCATGTTCATCATGAATTCCTGCCTTATTATCATGCTGGTTCTGGTGTCAGTGTTCATTAGCATAGTGACTATTATGCACCACAGTAGATGGCATTGTGACTGCCCTTAATAGATCCACAAATTCTACACCTCTTCTGTGACCTTGCTAAAGATAATCAGCTAGCCTGTCTTAAGACCCACATTAGTGACTTTTTGGTTCACTTTTGCCTGCCATATTGGATAACAGTACTCCCACATTCAAATTGTTTCTTCTCTTTTGATAATGCCTCAACTGACAGAAAATATGAAGTCTTTCCACTTGTGGAACTCATCCCTAAGTTGTTTTCTTATTAGGAAGGACAGGTTTTGCCTCGTCTGTTAATGATTCATCCAGGAAGACTGAAATGACTTCAATGATGTAATCTGTGGTCCTTCAGATGATTAGCCTCTTAATCTACAGACTGAGGAACAGAGATATGAAGGAATCAGCCATAAAAATGAAATATTGCTGTTGAAAACATGGATGGACCTAGAGGATGCTATGTTAAATGAATATTATGAGCATAGAAAGACCAAAATAGTATTATCTCACTCACATTTCTTACACTGCTTGGGATTGAACCTGGAGCCTTGCACATACAAGAGTTGTGCTGTACCAGTTCAGTTATGTCCTAGTTCTCATTATTTTGCTTTTGAGACAGTGTCTTGCCACTACTGTGCTGGACTCAAACTCATGATCCTCCTGCCTCCACCTTCCAAGTAGCCGAGATTACAGCCATCAGCCAAAACAGCCATGAATCTAAAGCATTTTAATCTCACTTACAGATATTCCATTTAAATAATAGAAATAATATGATTTCTATAAATTTCTTATTATATAAATGTGCATTCAAACTTAAGAATGAATTTTGAATTTTGTGTTTTCATATTCTTACCTGGTGCATCATAATTAATTGAGTTTACCAGGAATTTATAATTTTTTTCACTTCCGTATGTTTTTATGTTGCTCATGATATTAAATATAAGGAGCATATCTGATGGTATTGAAATTTTGATTAGTATTTTTTTAATTCTGGGAGTAATACTGTTTCAGTATTCTCATCCATGTCTTCTGAAGAAATTAAAAGTTCGTTTTGTATGTGTGATAGAATTACTGGCTATAATAGAGTGTATTATCTCTGTTTAATGCTTCCAAAGAACTTCCTAAATGGCTTAAACATTTTACTTTCCTGTTAGTTATGGTGTTTACTATCATCTGTAAGACACTATCACATACTGACAGTCTCATGAGTATAAAATGGTATTTTATTAATCCACATTTCTCTCATTCTGAGGTTGGGAAGCATTTTACATAATACATTCCACTTTTCTTTCTTGAGATAAATTCATATATGATATTTCCATTGATATATTGATAGATTGTTTTAAAAAATTATTTCATAGGAGATTTTTAAAAAGTTAATCGAATAGTTACCTTTTAATTTTGTATAGTTAAGTTACTCTATGCTATTATCCTTACTGGATATAGAATACTGGGTCCATGGGTCAGATGTTCTTGATCTCCTCAGAGAAAGAGTTCCAGGATAGACATGGAGGACATTTAAGCAGAGTAGGTTTGTTAATGCAAAGCAAAGTGAAAGCAAAAGGAAAAGGAAAATACAACTTTCATATTTTCAAGTTGGAAAGGCTCAAGAAGGAGTATTGTGCTGGGTCCCAAAATTGAAGCACTAATTGGGGCATGCCACCATGGAAGCTGTCAGTCCTAGAGATCTGGGTTAATGTTTAATTAACTTCCAAAGACTGGTGTCTTATCAATCCCTATCATAGGTTGGACAGAGGAGTTCTTGGCCTTAAATGGTCAGCCAGGTCCTGCCATTTTCAAGGAAATAGGAGATGTCATTTTCCAAGGGACACAGCAGATGTGGGTCAACAAGCCCTTTCTGTATTTCTTGAGTTGTTCCACTAATGGTAATGTTTTAATCAACATCTAAGCCATCATTCTCAGACATTGTGTTTCCTAGTTCCCAAACTAACTCATTATTGCTACACAGAAAAAAATTCTTAGTGAGACTGGAAAACAGAATATGAAGTATATGACATTTTAAAATAAATTAGACTATACATAAGCAGATTAATATATATTTATAAACACATATATGCATATATAAATATATTGTGGATACTATGTAAACAAGAAAATGGTTGGTGCATAAACAATCTTCATCTGTTTTCTATGCATTTGAGAATACTACCCTCATCCATAGACCATTACCCCATGAATGTAACAACTATAAAAGCATGTAAGGGATATAAGAAACTTTGAATGTTTACTATGACATAACTCAAACAATGAGGTGTAACTTTACAATCAATCTGTGGATCAAATGTTCAGGTGTTTATAAACTCATAATGTATAAATTTGTCAAATGTTATCAATACAAAACAGAAATAACTAACTTTATAGTTTCAGCAAGTGTCATATGGAGGTTCACCTGAAATGTCAAATGGTATAATCTAAGAAATTCTGTAAGTCAATATAAGATTCATGGTTAATGTTCTCAATACAAACCAGAAAAAAACACAAAACAGCATATGATTCCTTCAACAAGCAATTGACAAATTTAAATATTCCAGGAAATCCATGGCTCTGACTTACTTCATTTCATAAAAGAAAAAAATGAGTTTAGTTCCTCTATTCTGACATAAGTTTCATGGCACAATGGTTCTGCATCTTGTTTATACAAGTAAAAACCAAAATACCACCTCCCAGCACACCATAAGCTGCAAACACATAACTATTTTTTGTGTCAGTATATACTTAAACCTGTGAATACATCACATTGTATCAGAAGCCACAGAAACATGAGCTTATAAATCCTACTGGATGGAATCCCCTCACCTGAGACTATAAAAGAAGGAGCTCCAAAGACTGAAACATGGACGTCACACTGACCTGTCACACAGTCACCTGTCATAAGCCTTGTCCAGGAAAATTGCCACAGCAAAGGACATCATCTCTGTCCCCCAGCTCCTGATCATGTGTGATTTCTGCTCCCCATGACACACAACCAAATTAAAAGTGACACTTGAAACTTCTGCCACCCTGCCTTGCATGTCGTAACTTAGAATCATGAACATCCATATGCCAGTGGTGCATAAAATTGTAAAATCTATTATTTTATCCTGCATAGGAGCTTTTCTTTGCATCTTTATTACGTCACTCATTTGTATTCAGTGCAACCTCTTTGATCTTTGAACTCTGCTACCCACTTTACCCTATGGTAGCTACTTTTATCTTTTTTGTTTGTGTGAATGCACAGAATACAAGTATATTATATATTAAAATATATTACATATAACAGTGTGAAGTGCAATCTGTGATCTGAACATAAATACTAGTAATTAAGATTACAATAAAAGAACCTGTGATTGTTGATATCTGTGACTCCAAGTGCAATTAGGAGAACTTAGTGAATTACATCCAATGAAATTGACGTGGCTCTTGAAATAATTGCTATTCAGCAAATTCTAAGACTGTGGATAAACATAAATGTGTTCATCTGTTTTTGTGACATAGCCAACTACAACATAAAGCAAGATATGAAATGACTGTAAAAGATATAATACAGGGGTAAGGAGAGGTTGATCACTAGAGTCCTTGTCAGGTGCTTTGGAATCTGGAAAGTATACGAAAAGTATAGTTGTAAGGCTGATAAGAAGCCACTTTGAGCAGGGTTATTACATGATCAGAATTGTCTTTAGTTGAGCCAGTTAGGTGCAAGCAACTGCATGCAGATTATGTCTGAATAGAGACAAGATAAATGCTATCTGTGAGCTCTAACAGTGAGTTAGGGCAACCTAGACTCTTGAGGTTTGCAAAGGATAACAAAGCTATTTGGTGGATGAGTGGATGGTTAAATTGTTACTTCAGTGATTCATGCATTTTGGTACACAAATATTTGAAGATTTTTGGTATAACTGGCTATGAATGTAATGCTCTAAGAAGAAAAGTATTCACTGGTGTTTTATGTCATTAGTAAAAGACACATGTGCATAACTGGGTCTGCTCCACAGCACACTCACTCACACGTACACACACACACACACACACACACACAATATAAGGTTGCATTAATTTCTTTCTATTTTATGACCAAATTATAATCCACTGTGTATATTTACCTTATTTTCTTTGTTCATTCATTTGTTGACGGGCAGCTACACAGACTGTATGACCTGGCTGTTGTGAATAGTGCCAAAATAAGCGTGGGTCACAGGCATCTCTATTGTAGGCTTTGATTTCTTTGGGTATATTCCCAGGACTGGTACAGCAGGATCATATATTAGTTCTACTCTTAGTTTTTTGAGGAACCACCATTCTTATTTCCATGGTGTCTATACAATTTATATCCTCCCCCAACAGTGTCCAAGGGTTTACCTGTCTTCACAATGACACAATATTTGTGTTTTGGTTTGTCGATAATAACACTCTAACTGGTAAGATTGAGTCTCAGTGTAGTTTTGATTAGCATTAATTTATGGATAAAGAATGGGCGAACAGTTTTCATGTATTAATTGCCTGTTTGTATTCATTTCTTTGAATTAAAATTAAAATTGCCCATTAAAATTACTTGTCCATTTACTGATTAGATTATTTATTCTGTTGTTGTTTCAGTAATTCTTTTTAGTTATTTACAAATATACTCATATATTTGTATTTTTCTTCCTAATTCCTGTCACCACATAATGAAATTCACCACTAAGACTTTCTAATCACCTAAAAGAGTACCCAATAATTAAGGTCTCAAAAATATTTAGCCTCTTTTTATTGTTATAGATCCAATAAAATGCAGAGATACCCAGAGTTGGGAAGGAAGATGTCTATACATAAATCTTGGAGTGAATTTTGCAGAAACAAATTTGAGTAAAATAGCTCCAGGCTATTGTTTAGAATTCCTGGCACAGCTACATAAACCTTGAGTAGTACACAGAACTTCCTTTTCACCCTATACTTATTTGTCAGCAGTTTTCAGACTAGTCATAAACGTGAGGGGGGAAAACAAGAAAGGGAAGTTGGTTAAAAAGAAGATAAATAATACTCAACATTTTCTTTAACTTTAGAGTAGGAAACAAATCTGTGACACTTGTAATGTTATAAGCAGAAATTGCAAGTTCTTGTTCAATTGCAGACCCAGAAAATCATCATTAAATAAGGAGTGGGAAAATTACATGCTATTTTACAGCCATTCATTTCTGAATGATTTACATATTTTGGAAATTAAATTCTTGTCAGATGAAGAAGTGTATAGATTTTTCTATTCCCAGTAGTCTGTCTCTTTCCTAAGGTAATTGTTTCCTTTTTTGTGAATTTTTTTAAATTGATACGAGCATATTTACAATTTGTACTCAACTATTGGGGTCTTTTTCAGAAAGTTATTGTGGATGTCTATATTTTAAAGTATTTTCCCAAAGTATTTCTATCTGTCAGGTCAAAGATTGTCATCTGATCCATTTTAAAATGTGTTTTGTACAGAGTCAGAGAAGGGATCTAGTTTCATTCTTCTACATGTAGATTTCCAGTTTTATCAGCAACAGTTACTTAAGAGTCTGTCTTTTCTCCAAGATATATTTTGGCAGCATCGTGTAGACCTAGATGGCTGTAATTGCATGATGTTATTTCTTGGTCCTCTTTTCTGTTCAGTTCATCTACCTGTCTATTTAGTGTCCGTAACATACTCTTTTTTTATGATAGCACTGCAGTCAGGATCTGTGATACTTCTACCACTGCTCTTTGTGCTCAGGATTGCCTGGGATATTTAGGGTGTTTTGTGATTTTATTTAAATTTTGAACCCTTTTTCTATGGACATTCTACCTTGCAGTGTGTTTCCTGATCTCTTCATAACAAACTCTATCTACTTCTCTTATTTTGGCCCATATTACATGAATTCTATTGCATGAAATAAAATTATGTACATGTATGGCTGATCAATTCTCTGACTGATCAGTTCCTTCAATCCATATTGCCTTCCCATTGATGAGGAAGATAGGAATACTGGGAATACTTTCTTCTACTTCTGACATAGATACTGGAAGTCTAGTATCTGCAAGTTCAACTACTGCAGATAATAATGTGTTACTGGAACCTATCTGTAAATTCACCAATGTTGCAAATACTTTTCACTTCCTTTCTCTAAGGATTTGATTTATTCACACCCTTACTATATACAATTGACTCTTTTCCCTTCTTATACTCTTTGTGATTTGTTGCTCTTATTCTTTATTTCCTCTACTACTTCTATCTTCCCTATCTCCTAAGTATTTTTCAGTTATGAGTATATCTGAAATGGAACTATAATTCAGCTTCTTTACTTACATTCTCACTGTAAGCTGCTGTTCAAAGTTTAGAAGATATACAACTTGTTTGCATTTCAAACCTCTTTTACCTTACCACTCATTTAGTATGTACGTTAGCTATCAGTATACATCAGTGTTCATGTTTTTAAAGAAACATTGTCACATGCCTTTAAAAAATTCTTACCTTCTCTTTCTTCTTCTGATTCTAATTCTAGTTCTTCTGATTCATATACAGCCCCAGGTAACCGAAAACCACATTTCTGTATTATACGCTCAGCAATTCCCTGTCAAAATTAATATCAATAAAGAGTTGCAAAGTTTCCCTACACATTTTACAAATGTTTTATATATATAAATACTCAATTTTGAAATTTTGAAAGCAACTTGACTTTCAAACAGTAATTCAATAGAAACCTCAAACTTGGACTCTTTCACCTTCATGTGGCTACTGTTTCTTGAAATAAACTGGAACATGACAGGAAACATACAAGAAAAAAATATTTATTTGGCCATTTTAATAAGGAAACCCACTTCAGAATACTCATTATGGTAATTAACGCAAAGAATAAGATGGTGTTTTACAAAAATACATATGTGAACACATTCTTAATAGTACAATTACTTTAATAAAGTATTGGACAATGGAGGCAAATGTGGATTCAAAGCATCCACTGTTTTAAACTCTAAACAAGAAGAGTTGAGGATAACACAGGAGAGAGTATATTCTGAAGAGCAAGAGAGGAAGAGCATTGGGAATCACAAATGAAGAGGCAGGATGGCAGAGAAGCATGGAGAACCCAAGGAAACAGAGAAAAGTAGCAGAGTTCCAAGCTCATCCCAAGCTTCCTCAAAAGAAGAGGGGAAAACATAATCACAGGGTAAGCTACAAGGTCCCAGTGACAGACTGGAAAGCCTAGTTGTGAGATAAGATGTCATTTCCTGCAATCCTCAACTCAGTGCAGAATTTGGTCAGATTATTGACTGCTTTGGTGTGGAAGACTAACCTTGATGAAGGAAACCATTCTGTCACTTCCCTTATCTCACAGGGGTATAGTACAATGCCATCTAGACTGCGGGCCTACTTTTTCAGATTCAGTTTCAGATGCAGTTCATCTGGGGGCTTGCAAACAAGGAAAGATCAGGGCTGATTGAGCATTAGTACAACCTGCCACAGGGTCTGGGTAAGAGACAGCTATGAGAGGTGGTTGTAGAGATTGAAAGGGTCCGACATGGTCCTGCAGTGATGTTCAAGGAGTAGGGAATACTGGGAGAAAAGAACACAGCTGTCAGAAGCCCTACCTTACCTTACAAAGAGCACTTCCCATTGCATGAGGATCATAGCTGAAATAGAGAATGAAGCTTGTGCAGGACACATTCCTTGGCTTCCAGGACCTTCCACCTGGCTGCTTGTGCTGGCTACTAGGTATGTTAGAGGACCTTGAGCCCAAACCCTCCAAATCACATGATATCCAAAGCCTCCTTCACCACACACACACACACACACACACAAGTGGGGAGATAAACTGCTGTGCAGGATCTGAAATCACTTCACTCTGGCATGTGTTTCCCAGTTGAAGCTGAGAGACACAGATACCAGGCCTTCCAACTCATGTGATTTCCATAGTCTTGACTCTCAAATAGGGAGGTTTACTGCTGGGAAGGGTATGAAAGCATCAAGACCCACCTCCAGAACTGCAAAGCAGTATATAATAGAAGGCACTCTGGGTGAAGTGCCCAAGCCCACAGACTCTGAATCATATAACTCTCACAGACTTTTCCTGTCCACATGGAGGTGAAAGGCTAGATGGGATGTGTAAGCCTTGGGAACAGCAGGCAGAATGATTCAGTTCCTGAATTCTCCCCTAGGCAGTGCACAACTCAGTCCTTTGTTTGCTATCCCCACTCTGCTGCATTTAGGGGTGACATCAAGGTGTGGATGCTTGATAGCCCTGGGGACACAAAATAAGTGAGGAGGCTATGGAGCCATTGGGAACCTGAATGCTCCTCAATATGTAAAACTCTCTTCAGCCAGCAATAGTTCTCATAACACAAAGAAGGGACACTTCTATACTGTAGTGAGAAATAGCACCTCATCCTGACTTCTATACTGTCCTGCATGAGGACTGACAATATTTCTACTGGACTACTATTGTTCATTCAAACCTAAAATCCAATGACTTGGTCTATGATGTACAAATATCTATGCAAAACCACAAGAAATAGGAAAAATAAATTCAAGGCAGCAAAAACCCCTTCCAAATGTTACAATTCCATTATAACAAACACTTATGTCAGTGTAATGAAAGAAATTTCAAAGAATTAAAATAAATGTCTATAAGAATGATCAATGAAATTATAGAGGAAAGAATTAATTCCTAACAGATTTCAAGAAAACTAAAAGAATGAGGTGAATGAAATAAGAAAGAAAATGCAGACATGAAAGAAGGATTCAATCAAATATAGAAATTCTGTAAAAAAATGAAATTGATATTCTGGAATTAAACTCATGAAGTCAAATAAAAATCTCAGTTGAAAGTCTCTTCAGTAGACTGAATCAAATCAAAGATGATATCAGAACTTGAAGAAAACATAGATGTGTTAGAACATGCACATGAAGATGGAAGAAATAACCTAAAGTAAGAATGGATCATGCAAAACCATTGGTACATCATTAAAAGAGCAAATCTATAAATCATGGGCAAAGAAGAAGGAGAAAATGTGTACGCTAAAAGCATAGAATACATATTCAATAAAAAATAGCAGAAAACTTCCCAAACTTTGAGAAACTAAGTATAGGAGGCTTTTGTCATTCAAAACAGACAAGACTAGAAATGAAAGTCCCACATTATATTATATTTAAAACATTAGGCACAGAAAACAAAGGGAGACTATTTAAAGCTGCAAGAGAAAATCCTCAATGGCAATCCTAACAGCAAAACCATAAGAATAACAGCAAATTTCTCAAGAGAAACTTTGAAAGCATGGAGGACATAGAACGATGTGTTTCAAGATCTGAAAGAAAGTAACTGCCAACCTCAACTACCCAGAAGAGTGTTCCTTTGTAAATGAAGAACATTTCATGATAAACAAAACTAAAGAAACTACTAACCATTGTACCAGCACTGCAGAAGAATCTAAAAGCATCCTACAAAGAGAAATGAAACCCTGATAATTACAGAAAGGAACCTCACTGTACAGGTCAATAAGCAAATGACAGGTAAGGAAGAATCAAGCACCACAAAACCAATAAAATTCCAGGAATAATTACACACATTTCAATGATAACTCTGAATGTAAATTATCCCAATTTGTCAATCAAAAGACACAGACTGGCAGGGGGATTGCAAAAAAGTATTTATTGTTTGTTTTCTGGAAGAAATTGAGGTACACAAACATAGACTTAGAGGGAAAGTATGTGGAAAAAAATTTTCCAAGCAAATTGAGCCCAGAAGTAATCAGGAATAGCCATATTCATATCTGATAAAGCAAATATCAAATAAAAATCAGTCAAAGGAGCTACATCATATTGATGGAAGGTCAATTCAGCAGGAGATAACAACTGTAAATATATGTGTATCAAAGTCTCCAGACCCAATTTCAAAAAGCAAGCATGGGTGGACAAAAAAAAAACACTGACAGACTCCAGCACAGCAATGCAATTGTGGGTGATTTTAATGCTTCATTATCTCCAATAGACAGGTCATTCAGACAAAAAAAATCAACAAGGACACTTCAGAATTAAATGATGTTACAGATGAAATGACCTTAACAGACATCCACAGAATGCTACAGACAGCAGCCACAAAATCGACATATCTCTCAGCAGCCCATGTGACTTTCCCCAAAATAGATCACATCCCAGGACCTAATGCAAGTCTTCCCAAATATAATAAAATTGAAATAAATTTCTGAATTTTATCAGACAACAGGGAAATAAAACCAAAAATAAATAACAAGAAAAGCTACACAAAACACTGAAACATATGAGACTGAGTGACTCACTTTTACGTGATCACCTGGTCATCAGAGAAATGGGGGAGATATAAAAAACATCCTAGAATCAAGTGAAAATTGAAACACAAATTATCAGAAACTGAAGGATACATCAAAGGCATAGCAATAATGAATTTTATAACTATGATTTCTTTCATGAAATAAGAGCAATATGAAAAATATCCTAAGATACACCTTAATCTCTGAAAAATAAAGAGCTAAACCAAAAATAATAAGCTAAGCCAAAAACCAATAAAGGGAAAGAAATGATAAAGATTTAGTCAGACATTGATAAAACTGAGACTAACTGACATACAAAGAATCAATAAAACAAAATGATAGTTCCTTGAAATGACAAAAAAAAGTTTGAGGAGGGATTCCAAGATGGCAACTAGAGGGAGGAAGCAGAAGACGTGCTTCCTAAAGTAAACTCTTGGAGAGATGCTGCAGATACACCTGGCAGGAAAACCACCAAGAAGAGGCAAAACTCCGACACCTCCACACCCCGAGCCTGCACATAGCATCCCCACGCCACATTAAATGGAGAAACCACGAGGGCTCCTGCATTGCCAGACACCAACTCCTACCCTGCTTGAGAGAAGCAGACCACGAGGTGAGCAAATTAGTGGCACACAGTACTCCCTGAGACAAATCAGCATAGCCCACTGGACAGACAGAAACCAATCCAGGGAAAAAAAACTGAATAATAAACAAGCAACTGGAAAAAAAAGACACATAACAAAGAGAGTGGGGCACCCTGAGTTCTGGAGACAGGGGGAGGGGCACTCCTTCACGCAAACTGTAAATAAACAAGCAAGTCAGAGAAGGCAGGAGTGGCAGCACCCGCCAGCAACCTTGGAGTGGGGAAAGCTTGTACAGTGGCTGTCTTGAGGAAAGCTCCACCAGAGAGGGGGGAGGGGTACTCCCCCACATGAACTGTAAATAAACAAGCCAGCCTGAGAAGACAGGTGTGGCACCACCTCCCCCAGTGTGCTTGGAGAGGAGAAGGCGTCGAACAGCACCTAAAGTGTGGCATGCTCCACCGCAGAGTGGAGGAGAGGCACCTCCCCATATGAACACTAAATAAAAAAGGACTGCAATTGCAACAGGCGAGTAGGGCTGTATACTGGAGCAAACAAAAGGGGCATGCATCCAAGAGAACTCTAAATAAACAAAGCCTGCAGGGCTAGGTGGGTGTAAAGCTCATTCCTGAGATCTGCAATAAATAAAGCCTGCAGCAGCAGCTGGCTGACAGTAGCTGGCAGGGGAGCCACAGCCTCAGACAGACATTCACAAAGCTGTCTCCAGACTCCATTTTTTTTCCTTTGATGAGACTGAAACTATTACATTTGAACTTCATATTTTTTCCCCTTTGATGAGACAACGACAGAACTACTACTCAGACACCAACACCAGGACTGGATGCTGAAGAACTAACACCAAAACTATTAAGACTGAAACTATATTGGATTTGAACTTGGGAAATTTTATTTATTTATTTATTTGTTTGTTTATTTATTTATTTATTTATTTATTTATTTATTTTATCCTCTCTCTGTCTCTCTAATGCCTGTTTAGCTCACTGTGGATTAGTACACTATCTATCCCTGCTTACTTCTTTGGCTCTGTTTTTTGTTTTCTTTTATTTGTTTTTCTCTTTCTCTTTACCTTCTTTGCTTTCCATCTCCTCTCACCTTATATTCTAGATATCATCATCATTACTATTATAAACTAGACAATACTGAATTACACACACTACAGGAACAGTAACAGTAGCAAGGGCAAGGATGGGGAGATAGAAAACAGAGGGAAAACAATTTCCCCCCAATAATAAATTAATACAGGAACCAGAGGGAAAAGAAAAAAACAGATACTCAGGTCCAGACTCCAACAAAATGAAGATAAACTATGCCACAGGAAAAGAAAAAGCAAGAAAGTAGAGAGTAATCTCAACTTAGGTACACACAATCAAACCTTCAAACAACTAAGATAACTAAATGACAGGAATCACCACACACCTATCAGTACTAACACTTAATGTTAACAGGCTTAATTCCCCCATCAAACTGGATTAAAAAAGGAAGATCCAACAAATTGTTGCTTAGAGGAGACCCATCTCATCAATAGAATTAAACATAAGCTTAGGATGGAAGGCTGGAAGAAGACTTACCAATGGCCCCTGAAAACAGGCAGGAGTAGCAATACTTATCTCAGGGGTATGTGGGAGAGGGAGGGGATGGGAGAAAGGAAGGGGGCTGATGGAAGGGGGGAGAAATGACCCAAACATTGTATGCACATATGAATAAAAAATAAAAAAGATAAATAAAAAGAAACCATGTTCTTAAGTTTCTAGAAATATCTCTAGGTTGCTAGGATTTGCACCCAAGTCTATTTGCTTACAGAGTTCAACTTTGTAATGATAGAACTCTACTGCCTTCCAAGCCTAGAAGTGCCATAAAATGATCCTTAAAATTTTTAAATGTTATGTTTCTATATCATTCTTTTCTCAGGTGCACATGTATACTATTTCTTCTAGCAATCAGCAATGTGTGAGTGAGTGTTCTTTTTACTTTCTCCATAATAAATCTGTTCAGGTTATCTAAATAATTCAAAAAAAGAGAACATCATACTTTTACATTAATTAGTCAGCTTCAATGTGAAACTGAAAATGTGGAACCTGAACATGCTAAAATGAAAACTCAACAAGATTCAAAAAGAAAAGAACTGGAAATATGCCATTAGAAATGCCCAGAGGAATTGGAGACTTACAAACATATTACAATGTGAACTATGCATGTAAGTTTAAAAAGGACAGTGATAATAACTCAGTGTCAATAATCTTGACAATAATCTAAACATATCTTTTAGTGAAACAGGGTCATGAGATTAGTAGGATGTGAGACATGACTAAAATCACCTTGAAAAAGTGTTAGTAAATGAACTTACTTTTAAAATGTTAGTCTAAAATGGGTAATATTGAGTATGATGGGCATTCTGCATGATAGGGTTTTTTTTTAACATTTCTTTATGCTATAGTAAGTAGTATCATTTTAAATTTTTCCCTCTTGGAGATTCCAAGATGTGACTAGAGGGAGGAAGCAGAAAGTGTGCCTCCTAAAGTAAAATCTTGTAGAGACGCTGGAGACAACCTTACAGGAAAAACCACCCAGAATAGGCAAAACTGTGACTGCTCCACACCTCCAGCCTGTGCAGAGCATCTCCACTTCACATAAAACAGACAAACCAGGAAGGCTCCTGCACTGCCACCAGATGCCAGCACCCAGATGGCTTGAGAAGACGCAGACCACAAGGTGAGCTAAGTAGTACACAGTACTCCCACAGACAACCCTGGGCCAGATCACCATAGCCCCCTGGACAGGCTGACCCCCACCCAGGGAAAAAAGAGAAACTGAGTAATAAGCAATAAGAACAATAAAGACATGTGGCATAGAGGGTGGGGCACCCTGAGCACCAAAGAGGGGAGAGGGGAAATCCCTCACAATCCAACCAGAGAAGGCAGGAGAGGTGGCACACACCCAGCAATCAGGAGCGGGGAAAGCTTGTAAAAGCAGCAGTGGGAGGAAAACTCCACAGGAGAGGGAGGAGGACCCACTTCCCATGTGAACTGTAAATAAACATGCAGGCCTGAGAAAGCAGGTGCAGTGTCACCTCCCCCGGTGTGCTTGGAGAGTGGAAAGCTTGTAGCAGCAGCTTGTGCACAGAAGAACTCTGAGTAAATAAAGCCTGCAGGGCCAGGTGAGTGCTAAGCTCACCCCTGAGATCTGCATAAATAAGCCTCCAGCAACAGCAGGCTGACAGCAATGGGCAGGCAACCCACAGCCTCAGATAGCCATTCACAGCACTGTCTCCAGACTCTTTTTTTTTCTCTCTCCCTACCTTTAAAGAGAAAACAACTGAACTACACCTGCATGCTGAAAAACTTACTGAAACTGTATTGCGTTTGAACTTGGGACACTTTCTGGGTTTTTTTTTTTTTTTTTTTTTTTTTTTGCTTTGTGCTGTCTTGCTTTGTTTTGTTTTGTTTTAGTTTTTGTTCCCCTTTGATGAGACAATGATAGAACTACTGAGACACCATTTCCAGGGTTGGAGGCTGAGGGATGTACACTAAAATTATTAAGACTGAAACTTTATTGCATTTGAACTTGGAGTTTTTTTTATATTTTTTTCTTTTTTAATTTACTTATTTTTTATTTTATTTTATTTTTTTTTAATTTTCAATCCTCTTTCTGTTTCACTAATTCCTGTTCAGCTTACTGTTGATTACTACACTATCTCTCCCTGTTTATATCTTTGAAACTTTTTTGTTGTTTGTTTCTTTTGTTTTTTATCTACTTCTTTATTTGTTTTTCCCTTTTTCTTTAACTTCTTTGCTTTCCGGCTCCTTTCACCCTTCCATTCTAAATATCACCATTGTTATTATTATGAGCTAGAAAATACTTAATTGCACACAGTAAAGGGACAATAACAACACCAAGGGAAATGACAGGAAGACAGAAAAAACAGGGAAACCAGTTTCCCCACAGCAAAAAATTAGTACAGGAACTAGAGGGGAATGAAGAAAACAATACTCAGATCCAGACTTCAACAAAATGAAGATAAACTATGCCAAAGAACCCAATGAAGCCCACAAGAACAATCTAAAAGAAGAAATACTACAGGTAATCAATAAGAATTTTATAGAAATGATACTGGATATGGTCAACCAAAATGTACAGGAGATACTCAAGAAATTCCAAGACAACAAAAATAGAGAATTTGAAAAAGAACAAGAAGAAATAATAGAAACTGTAGAAGCACTGTATAAACACTAAAGTGAAACAAAGAACACAATTAATAAAGAGATAAATGGACTCAGGACAAAAATAGACAACATTAAAGAGGAAGGGACTCAGAATATGGAAAACCTTATACAAAAGAATGAAACAGAATTGCAAAACAAAACAGAAGGCCAATCCAGCAGAATAGAACAAACAGAAGACAGAATCTCAGAACTCGAAGATGAAATGGTAATTAAAGGAAAAACCAAAAAACTATTAGTTAAACAACTCAAGACCTGTGAAAAGAAAATGCAAGAACTCGCCGACTCTATCAAAAGACCAAACTTGAGAATCATGGGCATTGAAGAAGAAGAGGTGCAAGCGAAGGGAATGCATAATATATTCAACAAAATAATAACAGAAAATTTCCCAAACCTAGAGAAATCTATTCCCATACAGATGCAAGAGGCCTCCAGAACACCAGAGACCAGATCAAAATAGAACTATCCCAAGGTATATTATCATTAAAACAACAAGTACAGAAACTAGGGAAAGAATACTGAAGGCTGTAAGAGAGAAAAAACAAATAACATACAAAGGTAAACCCATCAAAATGACAGCAGACTTCTCAACAGAAACATTAAAAGCAAGAAGAGCATGGGGTGAGACCTTCCGACCACTGAAGGAAAATAACTTCAACCCCAGGATGCTCTACCCAACAAAACTATCATTCAAAATAGATGGAGCAATAAAAGTCTTCCATGATAAGCAGAAACTAAAACAATATGTGACCAAAAACCACCACTACAAAAGATTCTTCAAGGGATTCTGCACACAGAAAGTGAAACCCAACATAACCATGAAAGGACAGGCAGCACCAAAACAGGAAAAGAAAAGGATAGAAAACAGAGTAACCTCAACTTAGGTACACACAATCAAACCTTCAAACAACTAAGACAACTAAATGACAGGAATCACCACATACCTATCAGTACTAACACTTAATGTTAATGGACTTAGTTCACCCATCAAAAGGCACTGTTTGACGAAATGGATTAAAAAAGAAGATCCAACTATTTGTTGCTTACAAGAGACCCATCTCGCCAACAGAAATAAGCATATGCTTAGGATGAAAGGCTGGAAGAAGATTTACCAAGCCAATTGCCCCTGAAAACAGGCAGGAGTAGCAATACTTATCTCTGACAAAGTAGACTTCAAACCTACATTGATCAAACATGATAAAGAAGGACATTCCATACTAATAAAAGGGGAAATAGACCAAAAGGAAATAACAATTATCAACCTATATGCACCCAATGTCAAAGCACCCAATTTCATCAAACATACCCTGAAGGACCTAAAAGCATATTTAACTCCAACACAGTGGTTGTGGGAAACTTCAACACCCCATTATCATCAATAGATAGGTCATCCAAACAAAAAAATCAATAAAGAAATCCTAGATCTAAAATATACCATAGATCAAATGGACCTACTTGGTGTCTACAGAATAGCCAAGGCAATACTCAGTCAAAAGAACAATGCAGGAGGTATCACAATACCTGACTTCAAACTATATTACAAAGCAATAAAGATAAAAACAGCATGGTACTGGCACAAAAACAGACATGAAGACCTAACAGAATAGAGGACCCAGATATGAAACCACACAACTATAACCAACTTGTCTTTGACAAAGGAGCTAAAAATATACAATGAAGAAAAGACAGCCTCTTCAACAAAAACTGCTGGGAAAACGGTTAGCAGTCTGCAAAAAACTGAAACTAGATCCATGTATATCACCCTATTCCAGTATGAACTCAAAATGGATCAAGGATCTTAATATCAGACCACAAACTCTGAAGTTGATACAGGAAAGAGTAGGAACTACTCTGGAGTTAGTAGGTATAGGTAAGAACTTTCTCAATGAAACCCCAGCAGCACAGCAACTAAGCGACAGCATAGATAAATGGGACCTCATAAAACTAAAAAGCTTCTGCTCAACAAAAGAAATGGTCTCTAAACTGAAGAGAACACCACAGAGTAGGAGAAAATATTTGCCAGCTACACATCAGACAAAGGACTGATAACCAGAATATATAGGGAACTTAAAAAACTAAATTCTCCCAAAACTAATGAACCAATAAAGAAATGGGCAAGTGAACTAAACAGAACTTTCTCAAAAGAAGAAATTCAAATGGCCAAAAAACACATGAAAAAATGCTCACCATGTCTAGCAATAAAGGAAATGCAACTGTTGTTCATGGTGTTGCTGATGATGGCTATTCTAACAGGGGTGAGGTGGAATCTTAGTGTGGTTTTAATTTGCATTTCCTTTATTGCTAGAGATGGTGAGCATTTTTTCTGCCTGGTTCTCTTACTGAACACAATGTCTGCAGGGTCCCTCCATGTTGTGGCATGTCAGTGCCTTGTTCGTGGCTGTATGATGTTCCTATGTGTTGATGGACCTTGCTGCATGTAGCCATCCATCCGCTGAGGCGCATTTGGGTGGTCTCCACTTTTTGGCTGCTGTGAATATCCAGCTGTGAGCATTCCTGTCCGAGCCCTTGCATGGCTGTGGGTTGTTTTTCCTCTCAGCTGTGTGCCTGAGGGAATTGGTAGCCGTGTGGTTCCTCTCGGTCTTCCTTGGAGTGGAGCCACTGTGCTGAGTTTCTTCTACAGCAGCTGCGTGGGGCTCCACTCCCCCAGGCAGGCTCGGGGTTCAAGGCTCTCCACATCGCCCAGCACTCAGTCTCTGTCCCTGGGATGTGACTAGTCATATTGAGTGTCTTTTCCTGCGCACGCTGCCACTGTACATCTTTGGAGAAGTGTCTATATTCTTACACATACTCGACTTGTTTTTTCATTTTTGACTTTTATGTATTTTTCATACATTAAGGGTGTGAGATGTGAGTTCCTCATCTAATGTGTGACTGGCAAATATTTTCTCAATTCTCCATTCTGTGGGTTGTGTTTTCACTTGCTGAATAGTGTCCTTTGAAACACCCAATTTTTAATTTTTTCTATATTGCTTATGCTTTTGGTATCATGTTTAAGAATCCATTGCCAGATGGAGATCACCATGTTGAGAGAGATAAGTCAAGCTCAGAAAGACACATGTCATAGGCTTGCACTCAAAGTACACCTCAAAATTAACAACATGACATAACTGTAAAAAAGAGGGACTTTTGGGAAGTAACAAGTTGAATGGGGGAGGGGGTAAGTTAGAGTGACAGGAGATGGTTCAAATACATTGTATACATATATGAAAAATATCATGAACCCCATTAAAAACTGTTTCAAAAGGACAGAGGAGAGAGAGGGATAAGAAAGAGTAATAGAGTCAAAGCAAATTATGTAATATATGGAAAGACCACAATGAAACCCCTTTATGCAATTAATTGTTGCTAATTTAAAAAAAAAAAACCTGCGTGCCACATACCAGTGGCTCACACCTAAATCCTAGCTACTTGGGAGCTGAGACTGGGAGGATCCCAACACTAGCCAAGCAAATAGTTTGTGAGACCCCATCTCCAAAATAACCAGAGCAAACAGAGCTGGAGGTGTGGCTCAAATAGTAGAGAGCCTGCCTAGCAAGTGTAAAGCCCTGAGATTAATCCCCAGTCCTGCCAATTAAAAAGAAGCTCTGCACAGACACATGTGTCTCCCCAGGGAAGCACAGCAGTAAGGGGTGCCAGGAGGACAGCAGCCTTCCCCAGATGCCACCACTCCTGAGCTCTGGCTCATCCATTGCTCTTTGTCTAACCATCACCATGAACAAAGCAAAGACCCTAGTGGTGAGTATAGGTTCTCTAGGAATCAGTCCCAAAACCAAGAATTTGAACACAAATTTTGACCTGGATGTTGCAGGCACAGAGGTTGGAGAGGACAGAAGTGACATAAGGAAGGAGAGGAGCCTACGGTTGTCCACACTTAGGCACAACTGAGGTCTGAAAATATTAAATGGAAAATTCTGGAAGTAAGCAATCCATAAGGTTTTAAATGCAAAGAAAAAGAGAAAGGAATCCATTGCCAATTCTACAGTCACACGTATCTACTGTGCTTTCTTGAAGACTTTGATAGTCTTGGGTCTAGGTCTGTGATCCATTTTGATTGGGTTTTGGGGGAGTGTATGTATTTGGTGTGAGGTGGGGGTTCAAATTCCCTCTTTTGCATGTAGAAATCTAGTTGTCCCAGCACCATTTGTTAGAAAGACCGTTCTGTCCCCTGTGGGTCTTGGCACTAGGTGGGAATCCTAGATTATTATTTATTTTTTATTTATTTAAGAATAGAGCAGTCTTAGAGTTACAGCAAAATTGAGCAGAAAACACAGTGTCCCCATGTTCCCCTGGCCTCCCTGACCATCGACATCCACCACAGGAGGGGTACGTCCTTACAGTTGATAAGTCTTCACGGCGGTGTCACTGTCACTGAAAACCCAAGGGCTCACTCTTGCTGTTGTGTATCCTGTGGGTTTGCACAAATGTGTAACAGCATGTGTCTTATTACAGTACCATGCAGATGCTTCCCTGTCCTAAAAATCCTCTGTGCCACCTCCTCACCCCACAGCCCCTGACAACCACTGATTCTCTCTCCTGTCCCCATAGCTTTGCCTTGTGGGAATGTCATAGAGGTGGATCACACAGTGTCATCTTTTCACACTGCCATCTTCGCTCATCCACTGCAGTTAGGCTCCTCTGTGTCTTTTTTTTGGCTCGATGACCCATTTCTTTTTAGAGCTGCTGATATCCCACGGTCTCGATGGACCCATTTACTTGTCCACTTCTCTGCTGAAGGACATCTCTGTTGCTTCCAAGGTGGGCAGTGACACAAAAACCTCATGCAGTTTTTTGGGTGAACATAAGTTCTCAGCTTCATTGCTGAAGAGATTTCAGGATCAAATGCTAAGAAAAGATTTAACTTGCCGAGAAGCCGCCCACCTGCCTTCCAAGTAGCCACACCACACGTGTTCCCCGCTCTCCATGATGGAGCGTTCCCGCTGCTCCACGTCCTTCAGCATTCAGCAATGTCAGTGCTCTGCATCTTGGCCATTCTGCTGGGGTGTGGTGGTGTGTCACTGTCACTTTAGTTTGCAGTTCCCGCTGGCATATGACATGGAGCATCTTTCCATGGGCCTGGGGAGACATCTGTTCAGGTCTTTGGCCCACTTTTTCATGAGGTTGTTTGCTTACTGTTGGGTTTCAACAGATCCTTGTGGCTTTTGAATAAGTCCTTTACTACATGTGTCCTTTGCAAATCTTTTCAGTCTGTGGCTTGTCTCCTTGTTGTCTTAAGGATTCTGTGAGACTGTTTTTAAATGAAAGTGGAAGAGTTAGCGTCTGGCCCAGTGAGAAGCTCTGGCCTCCTCTTGGGCGTTATTGCCAGCCAGCCAGTAGCAATGGCCTCATGAAGGGGTCTGTGGCCATGTGTGACCTTCAGTGTGCCAAGGCCAGGCCAGTGAACTGCATTTGCCTCAGGTCCTGGGGGAAGTTAGGGCCTTGGCCCACTCATTTGCCATGCCTGACATAGAGCAGCACTCTCCTGTTATAGATGGGGAAACCGAGGCCAAGAGCACAGAGGCACCTGGTCTGGTCACAGGATGAATCAGCACCTCCTCCTGTCCCCTTCTGTCAGCCTGCAACACGAGCCACCACATTGCAAGTGTGTTGTGTGGACAGTGGGGCAGTTAGACTGGGCTCTGGGTGGACAGTAACCTGCCTGGTGTCCCCTGCCCCGACCTTCGGCAACCTCTGTTTTCGAGGATGTGGGCTTCTTACCCTCACAACAAGCAGTCAGGGAGCTGTGCTCCAGGCTCCCACCAGGGTCACCTGGCTGAGTCAGCACTGGTCCAGTTTTGTCCAAGAGCCTGGGACTTGGGAACAGGAACGCTGGCCCAGGGTGGATCTGGGACGGGAGAGGACGCTCAAGTTCACGAGCGCACTGAGCTCCTGCTCTGTGTCTCAGCGTCACAGCAAGCTTGGCCCTGTCTCCAGGGGCCAGAAGTTGATTAACGTATATTTACGGAGCTTTTAGGACAAGGCAGTGTTTGTTTGCTTGTGGCATTAAGAGCCCTGTTGGTGCGTGGGGATTCTATCCTGGTTTGAAAGCTGTCTTGTCTCCTCTGACAGCAGGTGCCAGAAAAAGCTGTCATTGAGCCATTGAGCCTGGGCTCCGGCACCAGTGCTGGGTTCGTCCCCTTGGAGATTTTGTTCCTCCTTTGGTGTCGTTGACTTAGAAGCAGCTTAGTTATTCACAGCTGAGCTGCAGACCTCACAATGCGGTCCCACCTCACTCCATGTGCGTACACACAGCATAGAATCCAAAGTAATGCGGGGTGTGGGGGGCAGGCCCAGTGGCTGCACACCGCCTTCTTATTCACAAAGCTGGGGCTGGCAGAAAGCCCAGGGCCCAATCAGCCCCACTGGACCTCAGACATAAGGTGGCTGAGGGGCTGATGTGGGTAGACTTTGGAGTGACTGACAGCCCCTGAGCTGCCTGGGCCTCTACAGAGGCCAGCTCAAACCCTGGGATCCAAAGGTGGGCAGATCCAGTTTTCCTGTTCTTCCCTGAGTGTCTGGGGGGAGGACAGACCAGGTGTCCTGGGAATGACACCACCTGACTGCGTGCTCCGCTGCCCCACAGCACATGGCCCAGTGGAACACTGGGAACCTCAGGACAATCCTGGACATGGTGGAGCACAAGTGTGACACCATCATCAAGGGTGTCAACACCCCCTACTTGTACTTTGGCATGTAGAAGAACATCTTTACCTGCCACAGCAAGGACATGGACTTGGGCACTTCAGGGAGCCCAAGTCCTTGTGAGCGCATGGCTGGACTGGTGTCAGGGGCCATGCAGGTAAGGTAGGCGAAGGCCACGGTGTGATGGCTGGAATCCTCAGGGCAGCCCTAGTTTGCCCACCAGGTTTGGGACTGGGGCACAATGCTTCCTCCCAAAAATGGGGCCCCAGATCCTTGGAGTATATGACTGCTGCCCAGAGCTGGACCATGCCAGACTCCAGCATCCCTAGGCCTCACAACAGCATCTATTGTGGTCCATCCCAGGAAATGACTGTCCTGCTGGGAGTGGCCCCATGGGCCTGAGACCTGAACCCTGAGCATCTCCTGGTCTTGCTCTTGGCCTCCAGGTTCCATGGTGGTCAGCACAGGACACCCTCATAGGTTGTCAGGAACTGGACAGGGTAGCATTCCGTTCTGAAGACCATACCGCCAAGACTGGGTTCTGTTGCAGGCCCTGAGGGCTCTGGGGGATGTCCCAAACAGCCTGTCCCTGGCTCTCCTTGATGACACCTGGGCAGAGCTGCACCAGTTTCTCCAGGCAGGAGAGCTGCCAGACTTTGGGGAGGGCAAAGTTCATCCTCTCTCCAGCACACCTCTGAGCCAGAGCTTCACTTGTCCCTGCCATCCCAGGTGTCCTCTTTCCAGAGGGCCCTCCTCTTTCCAGCTCACCCCTCTTCTCTGCCCCCAGGCCCACCTGCTCCTTAATGGCCAAAACTCTCAGCTGCCCATGTGAGTTTTTCTTCTTCCAGAAAGAGCAGGCTGACATACCCCTCATGGGGAGCAAGCACACTCTTTCCATCCCTCCTTTCATGATCTTCTTTCTGTAGACTCACAAATCAAACACATCCAGGGCATGGAGCAGGTTCCTCCTGCCTCCCCTCAGGTCTGAGCAGGGCCAGCTCTCACCTCCCCTCACACAATGTGTGTGCGAGGCAGGACACAGCCATGTGGCTGCAGCTGCAGGCGGGTCTGGGTGGTGTGTGAACAGCAAACCAGGCAGGGACTGTGGAGTTGAGAGGGAACCCTGGCTCACTAGGTGACAAAGCCAGGAGCTTCCAGGTCCTCCCAGTACTGTGCATCCCACCCATGGTGACCCGGTACTGTCCTGTGTCCATCTGCACTGCATGTCGCTGCCCAGGTCTCCTGGATGAGCGGCCAGCTGGGTTGGGCCGAGTGCTGGAGGGTCCACGATGCCCAGGGCACTCTGAGCCCGAAGCTCTGGCTGAAGACCCAGGAGGGGACAGTGGGGAGGAGCCCTGCCTGGCTTCTGGGTGGGCAGGTAGGTTTGCACCAGGAGTGACTGAGACTCTCGCAGTGGCCCTCAAACAGAGCCAGCCTGCATGTGCTGTGTCCAGCCCTCCTGACCTGTGATGAGCGTTTACAGAGCGGGCTCCGCTCAGATAGGGAGGGAGGAGAGGAAGGTGCGGGGCTGAGTGTGGTGGTTCCTCTGTGTGTCCTGTGGCTGCTGTAACAAGTCACAGCACACCTCACAGGTTACTTTGGCACAGACCACTCCCTCACAGTGATGGAACTGAAGAATCCAGTCTGTCTATTGAGTTAAAGTCCAGGTAAGGCAGGCTGCTCCCTCCTGTGGCTCCAGGGAGGATCCGTGTCCCACCTGTCCCAGCTCGCGGCCCCTTCCTCCCTCTTCAGAGCAACAGTGCAGTGTCTCCCAGCCTCTCTCTGCCTCCCTCTTATTATTTTTTAACAAGGTTCATTTCTAGACTCTCAATTCTGTTTTTGATTTCTCTGTTTTTTTGTTTTTTGTGGCGCTGGGGATGGAACCTAGGGTCTCACCCATGCTGGTAAGCACTCTCTCCTCCCTCTTATGAGGAACCTCATGATCCAAGATGATTTCCATCTCAGGGTCCTTCACTTGATGTCATCTGTGGGTCCCTTCTGCCCTTGGAGGTGGCATATCCTCAGGCCATAGGAGGAGGACAGGCCATCTGCAGCTGTGACTGCCAGCATGGGCTCTGTGGTCTGCATGGTGGCGCTGTGTGTGTTGGGTCTGCTGCAGGTCCAGGTGCCTTACTTTCCATCCATGCCTCTACCTTTGGGGCGATCCGCTGCTCTGCATCCTTCATCCTGAAGGCTTCTGGTGGGGGAGGTATTTGCCTTTCAGGAAAATTTGGAGAGGTATTAATGGGCTGGTGACACCCTGCCTCACAAGTAGCTTGAGTCTGGGTTTGGGGAACAGGAAATGACGCATCCCAGAGTGTGGTCCTTAGCCTCGCGGTGGCATTTCCTGGTGATGTGGAACATTCAGTCTTTCATGGAAAGAGCCTGGACAGGATGAGCTGACACCAGTGTCCCAGTGACACTTCCCACATCCCACTGCCCTCCTGTCTCCAGGGCAACACTGTACTTGCTGCAACAGGAGGGCAGCATGGCCACTGCAGCCCTGTGCCCCCTGAGTCCTCTGCAGGAGGGGTGAGGTGGATGTGCTGCCTTCCCTGGACAGCACTAGGCCCAGCCTAGCATCCCAGCAGACTGCATCTCCCTGAGGGGCCAGGAGCAGCTAGGCATTCCATTGCCAAGTGTACAAACCACAGGCTGTTGCTGGCTCCCTGCATGGGTCCCGGGATGGAGGTAGTGTGTGTGTGTGCACGCAGGCATGTGCACCAGGGGTTCAGCTTCTCCTAGTGAACCTGCTGGGACACTACCCTGTAAATTATGTCCCTGAGAGCCAGTAGGTGGCCCCCGCATCATTCCATTCTGGGCTGTGCCCTGAAGCGGTTTCCCAGGATCTGCCCCCTTATGAATTCTCAGCTTAGTGGCAGCAGTGATCAGCTCAGGCTGGCTGGAACCAGAACCAAGAGGAGCAGAGCAGAGATGTCTGAAGGGCAGCAGAGGGGCCATGCCTGCTCAGTCCATGGCAGCCATCCTTATCTCCAGTAGGAATCTTAAGGGGAAGATTCCTTAAAAACCACAGAGGAAAAGGTAGGGAAAAAAAACAGGCAATTGTTCCCCACCCCTTGTTAGTGAGCACAGGCTGAGCTGAGAAGGAGGCCCTGTGAGGACCTCACCTCCTGTGGAGACAGGTATCCCCCATGAGCAGCAAGGACACCAGGATATGACCCACTGCATGCCTTGGGAGGGAGAAGCAGTGGAGGCAGGGATGCTCTGTGCCAACCAGAAAACTGGAGCTAAGGGCACCAGAAAGTGGCCTGGTTGTGGGTTGATAATGCTCTGTGCAGGAGACTAGGGCGATGCCAGCAGCTGTCTCAGCACATGACAGATGAGACTGTGTGGGCAGAGCCCCTGCTGCATGGCAGGAGGGGTCTATATTGTGCAGACAGCAGCTCCCTGAGAGGTGATGGCCAAATGGTGGCGGGCCATCAGAGGCAAGAACCCATGACCCCTCAGTGTTGGTTTTCCATAGGACACCCCAGGTCACCCACCGTCCCTCACCTGTACTGCATGTTGCTTTAGCACCTGCTGCCCAAAAGTGTTGGGAGCACTTGAAACTAGAGTTTTGTATCCAGGACCCAAACTCCTGAGATCCCACATGCCAGGTCCGGCCACCCACCCCTAAACGCCAAATAAAAAGGCATGGTGAAGACATAGAAAGGAGTTTATACCCAGCTCGGAACACGCTGTGGGAAGAGACAAAGTAAGCACTCAGCCCATCCTCAGCCATCTTTGGGGGACAGACATGAGTTATAAGTTTAAATAGACAAAAGAACTGGAGCAGGGGACAAAGGTATGCATAGTTAAACAGTCCCAGTCACAGATTTGTTGTGGCTGGTCTCATGATTGGTGGGGCCAGAAATCTTGGTCAGATAGGCAGTCTGGTCCAGTTCTGGGAAGTCATCACCTGGAGGAAGTAATCTGGTTCCTGTTTGAAAGGATTCCTCTGGTTTGGGATGTGCATTGTTCTCACTGGGAGAGTGGCAGCTGCAGGTGGTTCAGGTTTCTTGTCATAAAGTTGTTCTCAGTTCTGTCCCTTCTGGAATCCAAGATGATTTTAAAGTGACTGCAAAGAGAATAGCTTAGAGCAAAGTCAGATACAAAATGGAGGCAGGGATGCCAAGCTTCTCCTGTTTTTAATTTGTGGAGCCAAGTAAGGCATCAGTGCTTTTTAGCAAAAGCAACTTGAGCTCCTCTTACAAACTGTCCAGCCACCAGCGCCACCAGTCCCTCCCCACATGCTGTACAGGCCACAGGGCCAACAGAGAACTTTGGAAAAGTTCTAGCAGGTGCCTTGACCTTGGCCCGGGCTTCTGAAAGTCCCTGCTGCTGTGAGGAGCAAGATGCCTGGGCTCCCCTTCCCCTCCCCAGCTCCCTGCCTGCCAGCTCTGCTTGGTCGGGACCCAGGAGGACATCCAGGGCTAATGGAACTGCATCTCTTGCATGCTGGGGGCATTGCCTTTAGGGCTGAGCCATACCAGGTGAATGAGGGGGGACAATTCAGATGGGCCCCTGAATCAGCCTCTCCCCTCCCTCCAGAGCAGCAACAACCCATAGGGGAGATCAGAGGTGCAGACTGGCTCACAAGCACAGAGCTGGAGCCCTCAGCCTGAGTGTAGACCCTGGACCCCCACACCATGCAGCCCTGAGCCAAGCAGTGCTCTGTGCCTCAGTTTCCCCATTGATAAAGTATGGCTTCAAAGGTACCCTCCTCCGGGCTGTTGGGACATTCCAGGTGCACTTGGGAGGCAGTAGTTTACTCTGTAGCAGTCAGCCTTGTTTTCCACAGTGAGGCAATGGGAGCCCTGGATTGCAGACCAGCCCTGCAGGTGGAGCAGAGACAGGAGTGTGGGACCTGTTCACCCCTGCAAAAGCAACACAGACAGGCTCCTGTGTGTACAGAGGCCTGAAGCACTGTGTTCTGCAGGGGCTGGCAGAGCTGGGGGACAGCGCCCATACGGGAGCCCATGACCTTGGCAGGGCCACAGGAGGCGGCTCTCTCTGTGCTGGCATGCAAGCCCTGTGGGAGCCCGAGGAGCCGAGGCCTAATTGTTTTGTTCATGAGACGCATTGAGACTTTCCAGTGGATTCCTAATGAACTGGTTTGTTATCTGCTCTCGCTGCGGTGCTGGTGATTACATCAGAGGCAGGGGGCCCAGCCGTAATCCCGAGACTTCTGTCAGCCTCAGCCATACATGTGGGGCTCCTTGTCACATTGCTGCCCCTTGCTCTGCGTGCTTAACACTTTGTGGGCCCCCCTGCCTTTGTGGGTACCCAGATGCCTACCCCCTAATACAGATGACTAAGAAGCGAGTTTTTTCCTGCCACTGCCCATCCAGCCTTCACTTGTACAGTTACCATGATAAGGCAGCAAGGTGCAGGGGAGGTGACAGATCACAAGGACACCAGAGACACTGGAGAGAACTTTTTTTTTTGGTGGTACTGGAGTTTGAGCTATTCAAAGTGTCACATTTGTTAAGCAAGTGCTCTACCACTTGAGTCACTCTGCCAGCCCTTGTGTGTGTGCGTGTGCGTGTGTATTGGGTATTTTTGAGATAGGAACTTGCTTTCATTTTGCTTGGGTTGACCTCAAACCTCAATCCTCTCCATCTCAGCCTCCCAAGTAGCTAGGATTACAGGCATGAGCCACCGGTGCCCAGCTGGGGAGAATTTCTGAATTTGGGGAAGCTGGCAGCTGTCACTATTTATAGGGGAAGGGATACAGCTGATGATACAGTTCAGCTGTAATTCTGGGGTCAGGAAGACTGATTGCCTCTTCTTGCTGGAGTCCTTTCTGGGGTCCCTGGCTGGGGTGGTTTCACTGTTCAACTCTGTGCACACAGGGGAAGGGATTGTACACAACCAAAGGAAGCTGGTCTACAGGAGCCAAGGGACAGCAACAGTTGTCACCTGCTCAAGGAGTGAGGTTTATTTCTATGTTGGGGGAGGGGGGCCAGCGTGTGTCATGTGCATACTCCCCTGGAAGTTAAGACAAAATCTGCCTGTGCCCTTGGGTGCTAGGATAGAGCTGGGGCTCACAGACTCCATGCCTGACCTATATGCACTCCCTGCCCCCTCCTGGAGCCCAGGGGAAGGGCTGTGTGTCCCCAGGGGTGTTGACTTGGCCACAAGAGTGAATGGGTTTGCTGGGGGAGCGCAGGAGAGGCAGGCCCGCAGAGGGAGGAGGGGCAAGCGGGCAGAGGAGAGGCTGAAGCTGTGCAGTCTGCCTTTTCCTACAAAGGGGCGTGGGGCATTTGCTTCTCACCTTGGGAAGCCTCAGTTTCCTCCATGCAGCCCTTCGCTCTGTGGGTGTGCTATGCACCTGTGGCACTGGTGTGCTGGCCCCTGCCCTAGGAGCCTCCTACTCTTCCTGAGCCTTGAACCCAACCTTTTGGGGACAGGCACTCTCCTGTCCCCTGCCACATACACACACGTGTGGGGTCAAGTTTCCTGCTGCCAGAGTCTGCTCTGGGTTCTTGTCCCCATCCAGAGGGCCTCTCTTCCTGTTGAAGGGCCTGACTCAGCCCTATGGACTCCAGTCAAGGGGCCACAGCCCCAAAATGACTGGGTCAACACTTCCCCCTGCAGCCTCCAGATGAAGAGCTGGTCAAGGCCCCCCTGCCTGTAACACAGTCCCAGAAACCAGCCAGTTCCACACCTGAGGCTGGAGGTACAGCCCCTGCCCTGGAGCTCCAGAGCCTGTGGCTGTACCAGGCCCCACACAGGGCCTCAGGGGAGACATAAGAGGAGACATAAGAATCTTCCCAGACAAAAAAACCCCATTCATCCATGTGACACCCAGGGACAAACTCTGAGTTGAGGTTTGAGACTCAGGACACTGTGAAGCCTGGCTTTGGGGGTCGGGGTGGAATGGGGCATCCAGCAGTTCCAGAAAGTCAGCACAGCCATCTCCATTCTTGCATCCAGCAAGAGAAGATGTCAGGGCAGACATGAAACAGTGACAGTGACAGAAGAGTTTATTAAGAGTAGTAAAGTTTCCCATGTTTATTGCAGCACTATTTACAATAGCCAAGTTATGGAAACAGCCAAGATGCCCCACCACTTACGAATGGATCAAGAAAATGTGGTATCTATACACAATGGAATTCTATGCAGCCATGAAGATGAACGAAATGTTATCATTCGCTGGTAAATGGATGGAATTGGAGAACATCATTCTGAGTGAGGTTAGCCTGGCCCAAAAGACCAAAAATCGTATGTTCTCCCTCATATGTGGACATTAGATCAAGGGCAAACACAACAAGGGGATTGGACTTTGATCACAAGATAAAAGCAAGAGCACACAAGGGAGGTGTAAGGATAGGTAAGACACCTAAAAAATTAGCTAGCATTTGTTGCCCTCAACGCAGAGAAACTAAAGCAGATACCTCAAAAGCAACTGAGGCCAATAGGAAAAGAGGACCAGGAACTAGAGAAAAGGTTAGATCAAAAAGAATTAACCTAGAAGGTAACACACACGCACAGGAAATTAATGTGAGTCAACTCCCTGTATAGCTATCCTTATCTCAACCAGGAATACTGTTCCTTCCTATTATTGCTTATACTCTCTCTTCAACAAAATTAGAGATAAGGGCAAAATAGTTTCTGCCAGGTATCAAGGGGGTGGGGGGGAGAGGGCCAGGGCAGAGTGGGTGGTAAGGGAGGGGGTGGGGGTAGGGGGGAGAAATGACCCAAGCATTGTATGCACATACGAATAATAAAACAATAAAAATGTTTTTAAAAAGAGTAGTACAGTTTATTAGAATAGAAAGCCTCTTTCAGAGGAAAAAGTGAGTTGTCTCAGAAAGAGAGGTTGAAAGTGACGACCAGACCACATCTACCCCAGCACAGGCTTCTGTGGAAACTCAGGGGGCTTGGAGCAACCAGTCCCTCTCTAGGACCAGCCTAAGGGGAGTGATTGACATAAAAGTTGTGAAAGAATTCCCACAGGTCTCAAGAATCACTCTGTGAGTGTGATTACCCCTGATCACTTAAGAAAAACCCATGAGGGGGGATTTAAAAGCACAATGAAATAATGATATGGTAACAGACAAAAGGCAAAGTAGCCCATCTTCACTGGTTTAGACCAGAACTTGTTTTCATTTGGAACCAGGTGCAGGGGGCCATAATGATGAAGAACATTCCAGAGCAAAGTTAACCTTGAGGAGGGTCCAGCCACACCAGGCCTCCTCCTCCCTGCCAGACATATCAGTCTTTTTATGTTTCTCAGATGTTTCACAAGGATGAGAGCCAGAAGCCTAGGTCTAGATAAGTTCAGTGTGCAGCATGTTAACAGGAGAGAGGAGAGAGAGAGAGAGAGAGAAAATGGGGCTCCCAGTACATAGGCACTGCAGGCACTGGCAAGGATGCCAGAACCAGGGATTGCACTCAGGAAGGGGCTCAGTTGGGGGTCAGGTGAGGAGAGAAGGTGGCACCCACATACACACCCATGTGACTCTGCTGGATTGCTCCCTATCCAGCACCAGGCTTGGCTCCCCACAGCTGTTATTGTTTCTCAAAAAGTAAACTACTATTTAGTCAGGCATGGTGGTTCATGCCTATAATCTCAACTATCCCAGCTACTCAAGAGGCAGATTCCAGGAGGACTGGGGTTTGAGGACAGCCAAGGCAAAAAGTTAGTGAGATCCCCCTTCTCAAAAAAGTCAGGCACAGTGGAGACTTATGTAGAAGGACTTCCATCCAAGACCAGCCAGGACAAAAGTGCAAGACCCCATCTGAAAAATGACTAAAGCAAAAATGGGTGGGGGCATAGCTTAAGTGGTAGAGCTCCTACCAGCAAACACAACACCCTGAGTTCAAACCCCAGTACCACCAAAAAATAATTTTAAACTAAGCCACTATTTAAGGCACAAACATGCTACTACCCCCAATTGTTATAAAAGAGCTGGCAAATAGGAGGTATTGTGAGCAGGTGCGCATCTGCCTCTCCACACCCAGGAAGCCTTATGTGCTGGACAGTCCATACATGACAGGATTTGGAGGCGACAGTTGGAGGAGGAAAGTGGGCATGGCGACCACACCTGAGATCCCAGCACTGGGTTGGGGGGAGGGGAGCTGAGGCAGGAGAATCTTGAGTTCAAAGTCAGTCTGGGCTACATACTGATATCCTGTCTCAAAACAAAACCAAAAAAAAATTTTTTTGAAGGGTTTGGGGTCACAGGAGATCCTGTTTGCCTTGGGGAGGGGCTCTCATAGATTGGGTTAAGTTTGACAGGAATGTCTGTCCAGGACATCAGGTTACCTACCCCATGTCTCATTAGAATTATTCACATCACCCACAAGTTAACTGAGGACCAGCCTTGGCAGGGGTCTGTGGACCAGGGATCCTCCCCCATTCTACAGGGATCGGGACATAGGCTCTCAGACCCCACCATCATAGGATGGTGAGGGCTCCATAGTTTGCTCAAGGTTTGGGGACTTGTCACATGGAGAAGAAGCATAATGTCTTAGCTCTCAAGGAGAGCATGAGAGAGGAGAGTGAGTGGACCAGGTCAGTCCAGAAAGTCCCCACTTAGATTTGATGATCTGGCAGCATTCCAACAGGAGTGAGGGCAACAGCTGTGTGCTCTGTGCCCCACTTGGGAGAGATGCCAGGACCACAGTGACCTGGACCTGGGGTCCTACCTAGGAAGATCCTGGACCTGTCACTCCTTTGTGTCCACATTTTCCATACAGAGCATGGCTTCAGTGGTCCCCATGGGAGCTGGAAAGGGGCAGGCTTGAAGAGGAATGAGCCTGAGAGAGAGCAGAAGGTGGAGAAACGAGCTTCAGTAGACTGCAATTGTCAAGACAACCCCTCAGCACGTTAGCGATGGATCTGCAAAGAGCTCTGGGGCCCGTTGCCAGTAGATGATGGGTCTGCATTTGAGACCGTGGCTGGGGTCAGAGAGGACCCAGAGGGCACCTGAGCCAGGTGAGCACCTGCGGGAAGGGGCAATGGCTGAGATCAGACCCGCTCTGGCTGCAGGTGGGGGGCTTCTCACTCAGTTCTCTCTGCGGTCCTGAATGTCGTCATTCACTCATGGAGGAGGGACAGTAAGACGTAGAATGGGAGGAAAAAAATTCCTTCTGGATGCCACAGGCAGTAGCAATCGCCAGCCGCTCCTGCGAGGGAAAGTTCAGGTGGAAGCCATTTCCTACGGGGGGTCTTGCGTCTGTTTTCCTCATCCTGAGCTGGGCGCGACCTCAGCTCCAGGGGGACCCTCAGGCTGAGGCTGAAACCACATCCTCTAACTGTGGGGTGTGCCGGGTCGCCTGCGGCCCTGGACCCTCCCGATGTCAGATCCCGGCTTCCCACTTGGGGACGGCAAATGACAGGGAGGGACGAGGAAAGGCTGAGACGTTCATTTAGCCATGGTGCTGAATTGGGAGCAATCGCACACAAACTCGGAAACAGAAGGGGACTCTGGTCTCCAGCCGCCCCTCTCCTCCCCGCCCGCAAACCCTGGTCGTCGCGGTCCTGAGACTTTTCCCGTGCGGCTGGCCTTCTTCCCTCGGTGACATAAATAGGAGCCGAGCGGAGGCGGCGGGAGCTCGCGAGCCGGCCGAGGCACGGCGCTGAAAATGGGGCGACCCTCGGCCTGCGGGTGGGCGGCGGGACCGGGCGGGCGCGGGTTTGCGGGGCCTCGGCTCCCGCGTGGGAGCAGCGCCGAGTCACGAGACCGCGGTTCCCCGCTCCCCCGCCCCGCGCGGCTCCACTCACCTCCGCGGCAGACAAAGCCGAGTCCCGCCGCGCAGCGGGCGTCCCGCGCGGTCCCCAGGCCTCAGAGCATCGCCGGGCGCTGCGGGGCGGGCTCCGCACCCGAAGGTCACCGGGGCCGCGAGGGCGGGGGCGGGGAGGGCGGCGCTGGTCAGCGGGGGGCTCCCTGGGTCCCCGCAGTCGCCCTGTCCACTGTCATTGCCGCCTGCGGGCCGCCTGCGAGGTCCCCGCTTCCTCCCGCTCACAGCTGTCAGCCGCCCTGCTGCTTAAAGCCTTGCTTTTGTGTGCGGGGGGCGGGGCGGGGCGGGGCCAGGCCTGCTGCGGAAGCCACGCCCCATCGGCATCCGCGCTCTCCATTGGCTGCAGGGAAAGCCCCGCCCACAGGCGCGCGGGGAGGTGCAGATTTCCGATGGCGCATCGCAGGTGCAAAACCAAAAGCGGGGCAAATAAAGAAGTGCGGCGCGGCCGGGATCCATACCGAGCCGGCTGCGGCCGGGGAAGGTGTTATTGGTGGGGGCCCACGCCGTCTTTGCGGGCAGGGAAAGACCGTCCTCGGATTCGTGGGTGCGGCAGGCCCTCGCCACGCTGGGGCTCGGTGCCCTGAACGACGCGGGGCGCTGGGGACGCAGCCGCTCCGCAGATGCGGTGTCTTGGGGCCGCCGGGAAACAGCGCCCCTACAGTCGCCTGGAGGAACTGCAGAGGCTGGTGGACCCAGACAGGGCCAAGAACTCAGACGCTCAGAAGGACACAAAGAGAGTTTGGACCCTGGCCCAGAGCCACCCTCCACATGGGGAACCCGAGGGAGCAGTCACCTTGCCACCAGGCCTCAGTTTCCCCCTGTGTGAAGTGCGGACATTCTGGCACCGGCTTTTTGGAATTTAATGAGATGGTGCCAAGAAAGCTGGAGCATGGGAAAGGCTGTGTAAATGTTTCTTGCCGCTGCTGTTTTTATTTTTAATTTTGAGATCCTATAGAGTGCTGAATGGAGCCCCCAAAGACACAGTCATGTTCCAGCATGTGACCTTGTTTGGAAAATGGGTCTTTGTGCATGGAGTCAGGTTAAGGATGCTGGTTTAGGGTGGGCACGAAATCTGATGGCAGCCATCCTTAGAAGAAGGGAGAGGCACAGGAGACAGGAGAGCCGTGTAGGAGATGTAGGCAGAGATGGGGTGACGGGTCTACAAGCCAAGGAAACCAAGGGTTCCCAGCATCAGCCTCCAGAAGGTGGAAGAGAGAGGCAGGGAAGAGATTCTCCTTCCGACCTCAAGAACCAACCCTAGTGACACCTTGATTTCATACCTTTGGTCTCCAAGACCAAGAAGAATACATGCTTGTTTTAATTCTTCCAGTGTGGGGTACTTTTTCAATAATCAAGTACATGACCCCAAGTGGAAACTGAGTTCTGTTGTCTCTTCTCCCCCCAAGTTATTGTGGTGGTTTCCCACCTGCTCCATGAACACATCAAACTCACTCCCACCACAGGGCCTTTGCACAGGCTGTATTTCCTGTTAGATATGCTCTTCTCCTGACTTTTGGATTATTCATGTGCCAGTTCAGAAGTTTTCTCCTCAGATAGCTGATTACCCACCCTGCCTCCCACTCACCCCTCTATCCCATTTCCCACTCTATGGATTGTCCTGTTCTGGACATTTTCTATCAGTAGAATCCCACACTGTGTGGTCTTTTACATCTGGTTTCTTTCACTGAGTTTTATGTTTGCAAAGCTCATACTACTCACTGTAGTATTATTAGAGTCTCCTTCCTTTCTGTGGCTAAATAATATTCCACTGTATGAATGGAGCACTTTAATGTATTCACCCAGCCATGGTTGGACCCTTGGGGTGGTTTCTACCTATTGGTAGTAATGAATCAAGCTGCTGCACACATGTAGGCATAAATACTTCAGTCCTCATTTTCAGTTTTCTTTAGTATATGCCTGGGAGTGGAATTTCTGGGTCACACTGAAATTCTATATTTCACTTATTGAGGACCCTGCTTTTTCCCCACAGCACTTGCCACTCAGAAATTATTTCCTGTTTCTTTGGTTATCATCTCTTCCTGTTACTTGAATATAAACTTCCAGAGAGCAGAGACTCCACTGGTCTGCTTCCCTAACTTGTTCTCCACACAAGTTGGCAGCACTTGGGATTAAGGTGTTCAGGAAACTCAGTGTATTGGTTAGCTTTGTGTCACTACAAAAAAATGCCCAAGGCAGCTAACTTATAAAGAGAAGAGATTTATTTAGCTCGCTTACATGGTGCCTGCACTGGCTCAGTTCTGGTGGGGATCACATGGTGGATGTCTGGTGTCCGTGGTGCGAGTGTGTTGCAGTGGTCACATCTCCAACAGGAAACCAGAGAGAGTGGATGAGGGCAAGTCCAGGACCCCTTTTTCTGCAGTGCTGGGAATAGAACTCAGGACCTTGTACATGCTATTCAAGTGTTCCATCACTGAGCTGTACTCCAGGCCAAAGTTCAGACTGGTATAACATCCCTCTGAAGAGAACCCCCAAAGAGGCCGGTGAGAACTACCTGCCAATTGTACATCCCATAACCTGAGACACACCCATTGTCTAAGGCACGCCCCATGAGCTGAGACACGCCCCCATGACCTAAGACACGCCCTCACTACCTTAGGCATGCCCCCATGTCCTAAGAGACACCCCATGACCTAAGGACCTCCAAATAGGCTCCACCTGTCAAAGGTCCCAGCGCCTCCCAACAGCACGACTCTGGGGACCAAGCTTTAATCACGATGGCCCTTGGGGTCACAGTCATCTTCAAACCACAGTAGATCGCTGGAGCAGGCTCTCTTCGTGGACGTTAGACAAGGCGCTACTCAGCTGGCTGCCTCCGCCACTGCCTCGGGCTCTGCGCCCTTCTGAACCAGAGCAGCAAGGCGACCTGCCCCCCAGAACAGGCAGGAAGCCCAGATGGAGGCGGAAAGACACCAGAGCTCAGGCAGAGGGTCTGGACGCCCTCCGCCCGGCCAGAGAGTGGAGCCCTAGGAAGACACTGCGTCCAGGAGCCATATGGCTCCGCACTTAATCTCAGACGTCTTCAAGCCGTGCAGTGTGCGGGGCCCTTGGGATCTTTCCGAGGGTGGGACGGGTGGTGACGATGTGAGCTGGGCTCTGAGGAATGAATAGGAGTCAGGTGGGGAAGGAGAAAGTCATTCGGTCCTGCGGGAAGGTCCTGCATTTGCGGAGCGCCCTGGGAGCTGTCCCGGGTGCTGAAGCACCGCCCGCGAGCCCCGCGTGCTACTCAAGCTGGGCTCCCTGTCACTTTTCCTTTTGTTTTGCTTTTTATTGTGGCAACATATACATAATATAAAATGTACATTTAACACAGCTCACCGGCATTGAGCACATCCATACCTCCAGAACTTTCCATCTAGCCAAACTGAAGCTCTGTCCCTACTGCACTAAACATCAAACCCTCCCCCAGCCCCTGGTACCACCATCCTACCTCCTGTTTCTATGGAACTAAGGATTCTGGGGGACTCCTGTGAGTGAAGTTCTCAGTGTGTCACATTTTGCATCTGCTCATTTCACTGAGCACCGTGTCCTCAAAGTCCATCATATTGTAACAGGTTCTGAATTTCCATCCTTTTTAAGGCTGAGTAATATTCCATCGTATATATACATGTGTATATATTCTCTTTATAAGTTATGTATATATGTTTCTTTAAACAGAAACACATATAAAACAAGGTTATGTATGGACTGGTTAGTTGATGAAAATTATATATATATATATATATATATATATATATATACATACTAGAAGCTGTTTTGTTTGTTAAAGCAGGAAAATTTTTTTAGTTGCTGTCTGTTGAGGTTGAACAACAGTTGAGGTTGAACAAAGTGAGGCTCTGCCTTCCTCTTTCATCTCTCATACTGTAAACAAGAGTCTTTGGGAATCTATTGAGTGCTGCTATTCTTTTGCATATTTTTGTTGGTAATCTGATTTTTTAAGAAACAGCCCAACTACAGTGCTATCTAGTGTTGTTAAATGCAAGAAGGCTGTGATGTACCTCACACAGAAAATCATGTGTGTTAGAGAATTTTCATTCAGGCATGAGCTATAATGCTGTTAGCTGTGAAATCAATGTGAACAAATTGATCGTGTATGTTAAATAGGTGTCTTTAAATAGAAATACACATAAAACAGGGTTATGTATTGATTGGTTAGTTGATGAAAATGTTGTGACCCTAGGCTGGCAGGAACCTAGCCCTGTGTTTCCCCCAGGAGCGATGGTCAGTTTTCACTAATTCAATGTTCGTGGCAACTTTATACAACAAAACAATGAGAATCGACTTCTGAGGGCTGTTGTGAGGACTAGCTAAGATGGGACATAGAAATCATTTAGCACTGCTTGCAATAAATAATAGGAGAAAAGATACTGTGTAGTCCAGAGAAAGCACTGAAGCAGACCTGCCTTCTACAGAGCTGCTTTCGCTACTAATTAGACTGCAAGGCCTTGGGGGAGGCCACTGTGATTACCACGCTGGACTTCAGCCAGGGCATGGCGGGGAGCTGCGTTCGCCAGACCGGCCGGACCATTCCCAGTGGCCACACATGGTCAGAAGGCACGGATGGAAGCATGCCATCCACTAAGTCACCGGTGGGGCTCCCCTTGGCACAGGGGATCCTACGGTGTCTGTCCAAGAATTAAGTAGCCTTGTGCCTGCTTAATATAAGGGGACAGAGGGACACCACCCGGCCATGGTTGGCGAAGGTACTGTAATATTCTGTAATATTCCATAATCAAAAAAGCAAATGTTTGACATCTGGATGGGGCTACGAGCAAGGGCCACGACTGTGGCAAGAAGGGAGCCTTGAGCAGAGACCCTCACATTTAAATGAATAAAGGGAAAGTGGTGACTGCAGTCAGGCTTGTGGAATGGAGTGGGCCTTGAAGTAGAAGGCTCATATCTCAACCGGGAAAAAAAGGACGGGCTCTGGGAAGGGGTGGGGCTTGTGGTATGGGGCGGGACTTCAGCAGAGACCTACACATCGGAGTGGTTAAAGGCAAAGTGGGATTCCGGCAGGGGGCGGGGCTTGAGCAGAGACCCTCGCATCTGAGTGGTTAAAAGGAAGGCGGGGCTCCGAACAGAGGCGGGGCCTGGGCGCGGGGCGGGACGAGCGCCGCACGCTCGGGGGCGGGGCCAGTGACGTCACTGCCCGCCGGCTGCAAGAGGACGCGGACATGGCGGCCAGCAGCTCTTTCCGCTTCACGCAGGGCCCCGGCCCGCTGTCCAGGTAACGGCGGCCCCTCTCTCGCCTCGCGCACCGGCCCGACCAGGAAAGCCGCGCGGTGAGTAGCGGCCCGGGGGCAGTGTCTGTCCGCATTCGCTTGTTTTTCTGTAAATCCGAACTCTAGGCTGAGGTGGCCGCGAGCCCACGTCCGTGAGAGGAGCGGGTCGGGGCTCCTGCCGTGGGCGGGGCCCTGGCCTGAGGGAGATGGGCCAGAGCTGTGCTGGGGTGCTCGGTCCCCGAGGGGCCTGCATGGGGCCTGCACCGAGGAAGCCCCCGAGAGCACCTGGGCAGGCCGGGAGGGCGGAGGGGCGCTGACCGCTGATGAGGGGAAGAGAAGGGAGACCTGCTACCTGGGAGGGTGCCTGGCTGGGCACAGGTAGGACCAGGGACCTTGGTTGGAATGTGGAGTGGGTTGGGGAGCTGATCCCTTACGCATGCGGGGAGAGGATGGAAGCCTGCCATGGTAGCTGGCCTGGCAGGAGGGTGCAGAAGGAAGCTGACCCGTGATGGCGAGGGGCGGGAGATGTAGAAGGGGAGCTGCCCCTGATGAAGGGGAGAAGACACTGACCTCCAGGGTACCCGGTTGAGCAGAGGGGAGCTGACACCGAAAAGGAGAGGACAGACCAGGGAGGATACCTGACCAGACAAGGGGATATTGAGGTTGGATCCCTGATGACTAAAAAAGAAAACACCTGGAGGGTCCCTGGCCAACAAGGGGCATATGAGGTTAGAGGTACTGATGCCTCATCTTTGGGAGGGAAGACAGGCCTGGGAGGTGGCTGGCCAGGCAGGGGGAGGGGCAGAGACCTTAATAAGGATGAGAGCAGTGGAATGTGGAGTCAGGGATGGGGAGCTGAGCCCTGACTATGGAAAAAAAAGACAGGCCTGGAAGGGTACCGGGACAGACCTGGAAAATCAGAAACCCAAGAGGGTGCTACAGGGGGAGGGAGAAGGACATTGCTGGAGTGGGAAGATGGGGGACTGAGGCCTGATTAACAGAGAGACAGACACTTGGGGGTAGACTTGACTTGGAGGAGGTCCTGAGGCCCAGTAGGAGGTGTCACTGGAGCTTCCAGGGATAGAGGGCCCCACTGGGAACCAGATTGGTGATGTGAATCCTCAGCCCTGAGCAGAGGGGGCACTTGGATATTTAAGAGGCAGTAAAGGAGGGGGCACTTAGAAATTTTTGAGGTGTGCAAAAGGGGAGGGAGGAGAGGAGGCATGGGGTGGGAGCAAGGACTGAGAACCATCCTGTAGGTGGGGACACTCAGGATACAAACATGAACATCCTGCACTGTCCTCCAAGGCCTATTCCTTGGAGAACTTTCACTGTCCTTGACCCCTGTCTCCACCAAGATCCCAGCCTTCATCAGGCAACCAAGGTCTCAGGCCACCAGGGCCTGCCTCCCTGGGGAAAGGACCCTGTACCCATTACTATCAAGTGCCACCCCTCTGTCACTTTTCAGCCAGAAGCCTAGTGAACCTAGGACCAGTTTCTCAGCCCCAACTGAGCCCACCACAGGCATGAACCAACTTTAGGCATCTGGTAGACAAGTGTCCCCAGAACTTGGGGCTTTATCTATAGGCGTCATTGATCTCTAAATTGACAGTAACTTCCAACTAGCCAGGCCTTCAGTCTGGCAGTGGATAGTGTTGACCCAGCGTTTGAGCTGGTATAGTAAAAGAGAAGCTGCTTGGGCTGGACCCAGATGTGGATGGCAGACGGCTCCTAATGTAGCCACACCCCATGTGCCATCTCTGTGTCGTGCTCGGCTAGCCGTGGATTTTCTATTGGAAGGAACGTATGACCTGTTGTTTTCCAGGACAGTGCACTGCATTGTTCTCTCTTCTGTCCCCATCATACTCATTGGCATTCTTATGGCCTGAGCCATGCACAGAAGAGGGACTCACCTAGTCACCTAGCTAGGACCTTCTGCTCCTGGCCACGCTCCACCCCTCACTACCTGTTGTTTTCTTACTCTTTCTTCCTCCATTGCATGCTTCAGTCTGATGTGGATGGTCCCCTGTGTGACTCCCTCCCAGGGGAAAAAATGAGTGTCTGTGGCTTACTGCTCACAGTCAATAGATGGCATTTGTTTGTTTTTGAGACAGGGTCTCTTGAGTTTTGCTATGTCACCCAGGCTAATTTCAAACTCCTAGCCTCAAGCAGTCCTCCTGCCTCAGCCTCCCTAGTAGCTGGAGCAACACATGTACCACATGCAACATGATTTGGGTTAGCTATGTACTTAGATATCTTAGCACAACTCCATTCTGTATGCTGATGAATCTGGTGATAGGACTTACCGTGACCAAAAATGCTACGTTATCATCAGCTGAATGTCCAATTAGTCTATGTCTCTAGAAGTGTCTCTGAGAGAGTGAATTACACCTTGAGAAAAGAATAGACATTAACTAAAACTGAACTAACATAGGAGTCATGGCAAAATAAATCTCAGCCTCACAGAACCTCCAAACAAGACGATCTGCCTTCTTCGAATGATTTTATTTTAAGCAAAACCAACTTTTACTCAGATACTTTAACCCTCTCCCTCCCCCCCTTTTTTTTTGGTAGGAATATAACTTACTTTATTTTTTTATTTCTTTTATTCATATGTTCATACAGTGTTTGGATCATTTCTCCCCTCTTCCCCCCCCCCTTTTTTTTGGTGGTACTGGGGTTAGAACTCAGGACTTCACACAGGCGCTTGAGCCAAGCCCCCGTATTCTTACATAATGTGCCATAGAAAAAGTGGTTTGATAACATGCTGCTAGTACCCACCTTGGTAGCAATAGGACAATTGTATGCACAAAGCCCACTTCATCAGTCTCCAAAGAAGACAAGAGTTTATTTCTTAGCAGTTTTGAGTAGGTTTTCTTGGCTTGTAAAATTGATAACCAGAGCTCTGGAGGGAACATTCCTTACATGTCATCCACAAATATGATTGGGATCTCAATTCTCACCTTTTCTTTTTCTTTCACTGGGCTAAGGATGGAATCCAGGGCCTCATGCATGCCTGACAATAGCTCTGCCACTGAGCCACACCCCAGCCCCTGAGCTGTTTTTTTTTTTTTTTTCTTGGTGGCTCTGGAGTTTGAACTTATTAGACAGACAACCTACCACTTGAACCACTCCACCAGCCCTTTCTTATGTTGGGTATTTTTGAGATAGGGTCTCAGGAACTGTTTTCCTGGGCTGGCCTCAAATCTTGATCCTCCTGCTCTCTGCCTCCTGGGTAGCTAGAATTACAGGCATGAGCCGCCAGCACCTGGCTCCTGAGCTGTTTTTAACTCACTGATCAATAAGAATTGCATGCACATCCACTCATGAAGGAATAAGAAAAGTTGGCAATTAGCTATCGCTAATGTCAATTATTATTTATTTTATGTGGTTCTGCAAGTCTCATAATGCTTTTTTAGAGTTATCGCCTTGGAGGTTCAGAATTAAGATCATCCCAAGTGGAATGTGGAATCTGACAGGCTCATCATTAGTACAGACAGCTTCACGTTGTGAGGCCAAAAACCATGGGCAGTGGCAAGCTGGCTCAGATGGCAGTGCACTTTCTCCACAATCCCCCAGGATCATGCAGTAGGCTGCCTTTGCCTTGTCTTTTGTTTTGTTGTTGTTGCTTTTGTTTGGGGGTTTTTTCATGTGTCGTTTTTGCATTTTGGTTTTTTTTGTTTTGTTTCATTTTGGTTTTGTTTTTTTGGCGGTACTGGGTTTGAACTCAGGACATTTGCAAGGCAGCGTGCTACTGCTTGAGCCATTCCCCTAACCCTTTTTGCATTAGATAATTTTCAAATAGGGTCTTGCTTTTACACACCAGTCGCCCTGGACTGCGATCCCTTGCAGCTGGGGTGACAGGTATACACCACCACACCTAGCTCTTGGTTAAAATGGAGTCGAGTGAAATTTTTTGAGGTTGGCCTCAAACAGAGCCTCTCAGTCATACCTCTCAAGTAACTAGGATTACAGGCGTGAGCCACAACACAGCTTGTCTTGCATTCTTATTGCTGGGTGACAGGGTCCTTGAGCTGTTTCCTCAGCATTCAACATTCATGAGCAGTGTCCTTTCTCCAGAGAAGGGCAGGTGGCTGGAGGCCCTCTGAGTTTGACTGGCACCAGTAACCCCAGCAGGGATCATTCTCCCCAGGTAACACTGGCCCTGGTGTCTGTCCAGTCCCGAAGTCACACTCCCAGACAGGCCCAAGGACAGGTGACGCCCATCTGCTGATGAGGACAGCGAGGCTCAGGCAATAACTGGTGTGGGTCCCTGTGGTAGCGGGTGGAAGGACTGAGTGTTCTGCCTGCCGTAGGTTGTGCCGGAGCCTCGGGAGGGTTGAGATGGCTGACCCAGCCTTGACCTCATCAGCCTGAGGTCACATCTGCCACTGGAGCCCAGGTGATGGCCATTCTTACTGCCACCTGCTCCTGCCCTGGTGATTTAGGACCCAGTCACATTGTGGCTTAGGGCTACATTCTTCAGATGTTATTAAAAAAATCAAAAAACCTGCACCACTGGGAAAGTGACAATAACTGATATCTCTCAGTAGTCTCCTCCAAAGACAGAAGACAGCTTGGGAAAGCTCTGGAACTGTTTGTCCACCAGGGTGAGCCTCTGTTGCCTTGGATGTCCCCTGGCGCCAGCTGGCTGGAAGTGACCTCCTCTACCTGCTCTTTTCTCCTGGGCCTGTGTTACGCTGTCATGCTAAGGTCACTGTGTGTCTTAGCTGGAGACCCCATTGTAAATATCCGGGGAACAAGATTCCTCTCTTTTTTGGTAGATGTTTTGCTTTGGGCATGTTCCCCCAAGGCCATCACCTCCCTTTGCCATTTCCAAAAAATGTGTTCCATGGCACCTTTTGTCCCAGGCTTCCCTCTGACTCAGGAGCATTTTGTGTCTTAGAAAGTTGAGTCCATTACATGAGGCCAGTCCTTCGGGAGTTTACTCCTGGGGGCACAGAGAACCCCAACATCCAAAGACCCTTGGACTGAATGTTTTTAAAAGCCACTGAGTAACTGGGGACATGGCTCAGTGGTGAGCACTTGCCTAGCATTTGTGAAGCTCAGAACCACAAAAAGAGAAAGAAAAAGAAAGCCAGTGGCTGCTTTTTAATTTTGGATGTCATCAGTTTCTTCCAGAGCTACGGGGTAGATGACTGTTGAACTTGACTGTGACAGCCCCAGGCCAGCTGACTCATCCTCTGATAGTAGCAGGAAGAGGTCTCATCCTGTGCTCCCCACACATTTGCAGCAGGAGGGCCTGGCTACATTGAGCCATGCTGGCTGGAAGGTTCAGTGCTTGCCTGAAGGGCAGGCGCCTCTGCCTTCCTTCTGCTTTCCCAATGTGGCGCTGGGCCATGTTCTAACACACCTAACCCCAGGTGTGCTGACAAACACCTGCAGTCCCAGCTACTAGGTAGGTGGAGGTAGAATCGATCCGAGACTGGCCCGAGCAAAGTTAGTGCAAGACCCTATCAAAACAACAAATTAAAACCAAAAGGACGGGGCCATGGCTCCAGTGAGGCCCTTAATCCTCTGCACTGCCAAAACCAATTAATAATAAAGCACCTGATAGATGGGACACTCCTTGTAGTCACTCTCCATGTAGTCACTCTCCATGGGGACCGAGTTCCTTTCAGCAGCATGGACGAGATTCAGGAGACCACTGCCGATGAAGCCTGGCCCACCCTTGAGGTCTGGGAAGCTCTGCCCAAGCTGTAGACTGTGGCCCCCATGGAGCAGCCCAGGGCTCTGGCTTGGAAGTGGCTTCTGACTACAGCTTAAAGAAGATAGTGGCAGATAGGCACAGGCTGCACCGGTGAACCCAGTATGTGAAAGGAGGCAAAAGGATCATGAGTTCCAGGCCAGCCTGGGCTACATAGTGAGGCCCTATCTCAAAAAAAAAAAAATAGGACTGGAACTGTAGCTCACTGGCAGAGTATTTGCCTAGCATGTTTGAGGCCCCAGGTTCCATCCCCAGCACTGGAAGGAAACAGAAAATAAAGCAAAAAGAAGAAGAAGGAGGTGATAGATGGAGTGAGCAATAAAAGTCCTCCTGTCACTTCCCAAAAGATAAGCTAACGGAGCATGGGACTTTGTCAGTGTGTCAGCAGTTTGCTGGGGCACCCAGTCTGAAATGGGCATTTCACGTGGACAGTGCATGTAAGGATTTCATGGTAAAGGAAAAGAAAAAGAAAAGATCAGTTAAAGCAATTAGAGCCATGTGCCATAGCTCATGCCTGGCATGAGCTATGCCAGGTTGAGATCTGGAGGACAAAGGTTCAAGGCCAGCCTGGGTAAAAAGTTAGTGAGACCCCCCCCCCATCTCAACCAACAAAAGGTGGACGTTAGTGGTGCATGCCTGCCATCCTAGTTGAGGGAAACATAAATAGAAAGATCACAATCCAAGCTATCCAGGGCATAAACTTGAGACTCTATAGGAAAAGTAAAACAAAAAGGGCTGGGGGTGTGACTCAAGTAATAGAGCACCTGCCTGGCAAGTACAAGGTCCTGAGTTCAAACCCCAGTAGCATGGGAGGGAGGGGGGAAAGGAAGGAGGGAGAGAGGAAAAGAGGGAGGAAGGGAGGGAAAGGAAAGAGGGAAGGAAGAAGGAAGGAAGATAGATGTGGGGCTAGGATATGGTTCAGTGGTAGAATTTGCCTAGCATGTGTAAGGCCCTCTGTTCTATCCCCAGCAACATACACACACAAAAAAACTTAGAGCATGTAACATATTTTGATGGTAACCCTTGTGGTGACCAGAAGTGGCTGGGTAATTGAACCATGGTCTAATTGCTGATAAAGCAGACTTGAAATGTCTCCCTGTGTGCTTCTGTTGGCCACATCAGCATTTGGTTAGAAATGTCCCTCTCGAATGGATTAAGAAAATGTGGTATCTATACACAATGGAATTTTATGCAGCCATGAAGAAGAACGAAATGTTATCATTCGCTGGTAAATGGATGGAATTGGAGAACATCATTCTGAGTGAGGTTAGCCTGGCTCAAAAGACCAAAAATCGTATGTTCTCCCTCATATGTGGACATTAGATCAAGGGCAAACACAACAAGGGGATTGGACTATGAGCACATGATAAAAGCGAGAGCACACAAGGGAGGGGTGAGGATAGGTAAGACACCTAAAAAACTAGCTAGCATTTGTTGCCCTTAATGCAGAGAAACTAAAGCAGATACCTTAAAGCAACTGAGGCCAATAGGAAAAGGGGACCAGGAACTAGAGAAAAGGTTAGATCAAAAAGAATTAACCTAGAAGGTAACACCCACGCACAGGAAATCAATGTGAGTCAATGCCCTGTATAGCTATCCTTATCTCAACCAGCAAAACCCCTTGTTCCTTCCTATTATCGCTTATACTCTCTCTACAACAAAATTAGAGATAAGGGCAAAATAGTTTCTGCTGGGTATTGAGGGGGGGAGCGGGAGGGGGTGGAGTGGGTGGTAAGGGAGGAGGTGGGGGCAGGGGGGAGAAATGAACCAAGCCTTGTATGCACATATGAATAATAAAAGAAAAATGAAAAAAAAAAAAAAAAAGAAATGTCCCTCTAGGGATTGGACTATGAGCACATGATAAAAGCGAGAGCACACAAGGAAGGGGTGAGGATAGGTAAGACACCTAAAAAACTAGCTAGCATTTGTTGCCCTTAACGCAGAGAAACTAAAGCAGATACCTTAAAAGCAACTGAGGCCAATAGGAAAAGGGGAACAGGTACTAGAGAAAAGGTTAGATCAAAAAGAATTAACCTAGAAGGTAACACCCATGCACAGGAAATCAATGTGAGTCAATGTCCTGTAAAGCTATCCTTATCTCAACCAGGAAAAACCCTTGTTCCTTCCTATTATTGCTTATACTCTCTCTACAACAAAATTAGAAATAAGGGCAAAATAGTTTCTGCTGGGTATTGAGGGGGGGGAGAGGGAGAGGGGGAGTGGGTGGTAAGGGAGGGGGTGGGGGCAGGGGGGAGAAATGAACCAAGCCTTGTATGCACATATGAATAATAAAAGAAAAATGAAAAAAAATAAAAAGAAAAGTCCCTCTAGAATTTGACACAATGCACTCTGTGAGTCCTAAAAGTCTCTAACCCCCAAGGGCAGCATTGGTAACAGGGGGCGTTTCTCAGTGGTGAAAGATAGGTCTCCAGCTGGCTGCTCCACTCCTGTCTCCCTCTGGAGGAGGTGTAGTGAGTAGGTAAGCAGGTGAACAGCAAAGTCCCTGAAGTAAGAGTTTGTGATTTAATAAGAAAAAACCAAGTGAGATTTCTCAGCCCTGGAATTCCAGGAAAATCTCTTTCTACTTGATTTTTTTTTCCTGGACTCAATGTTTTAGGTGGGAGGAGGTTATTTTGTTTGTTTTTGTTTTGGCCATGTATATGTTCACATTGAGTTACTCTTCGGAAGCGATGTTCAGCAGAAATCATCATTATTAGCTGGGCACCGTGGTACATGCCTATAATCCCGGCAGTTGGGAGGCAGAGGCAAGAGGATCAAGAGTTCCAGGCTAGCAAGACCCTGTCTCAAAATTTTTTTCAAAAGAAAAAAATTCATCGTAATATGCAAATGGGTGTTCACCTTTCTTCCTGACATCCCTAAAGCGTCTCATGGCCTGCCTCCACCTCTACCGTATTTGATCCTTTGAGCCTGGTCTACACTCAAGTTCTGACTGAGAGTGTGTCCCACATGTTTAAAAAAAAAACTAAGATACTACGTCACACAGCTCCTGCCTTCATTCCTTAGTTCTAAATAAATGACCCGTCTAACATTAAATTCTAAGTTCCATACTATCTCTCTGACTGTGTCTTATGCCATCTTTCCTTTGGTCATTTCCACCTTAGCCACTCTGGCCTTCTAGGTCAGGTTCAGTTTCTCTGAACGTGATCGTAGTTCCCTCTTTTCATTGCCCCTTTGCCCCTGGCTCCTTGTAATCATGGCTTTAGTATTTCAAATCTCAGCTCATTTGTTTGGAGAGAGGTTGTCTTTGACTGTCTCCTCCATTAATCTCTGTCACAGGAACATTGCCCTAAGCATTATCTATTATTTATTTCAGGTCTTTTGCCTCCTCCAGAATTCTTTCTCCATGAGGGCAGAGGCCTGTCTGTCTGTCCTCTGTATTGTGTACCTGGCCCCTAGCACAGTGCCCCTTGCCCATTGCTCCAGACTGAAGCTTTGTGTCCCCTTAAAATTGGTATGTTGAGTCCTAACCCCTACAGTGACAGCATCAGGAACTGGGTGGTTAGATCATGAGAGAGTGGCCCTCATGAATGAGATCAGTGCCTTTGGAGAGAAGGCCCAGAGAGCTCCTTTGTATCTTCCACCTGTGAGGCTCTCTATGAACCAGTAAGCAGGCTCCCAGCAGATAGCTAATATACCAGCACCATGATTTTTACCTCCTTAGGCGCCAGAATGTGAGAAAAAAATTTCTGTATTTGCAAGCCAAAAAAAAAAAACAGAGAAAGAAAGAGTATGTCCCAAAGAAAAGAGCCCTGGGCTCATCCTGGATTTCCCTGGATGAGTCCCTTTCATCCTCTGCACAAAAGTGTCCCCAGGGGATTGATGACTGTGACCAACATGGTGTCGGTGTCCATGTCCACGAGTCGTGCCACTTTTGCACTCTAGGATCTAATCTAGAAGAAGGATGTGACCAGAATAGCCGGGCTTCCTCCCAGACAAACAGAGCAAAAAGCCATCCAAAGCCACCCAGAGCTTGACACCCCAAGACAAGAACAGTAGATAGGATGTGTGGATAGGCATTAGCACCTGCTGAAGCGCTGTTGTCCTGGACCAGGAGTGACCCCAGCCAGACCAGCTTCCTGCCCAAGCTCCCTCCCTCCCAGGCTGGACACCAGCCTGGTGCTTGTTGTCATGGAGACAGTAGCTACAGTGTAGCGGTACCCTGCCCCTAGCAACAAGTGGCCACCAACCACAGCCACAGGGAAGGACCACCCATTGGTTAAGGGCGGGCTTTATTGAGAACAAGCCTAGACTTTTCATTCCACTCCTCCCCACCACTGAGCCACACATTTGCTTTCATTTAATTCATTACTGATGTTAAAAAATGGGGAGCATTCATAAGGATCCCTGATTCCTACAGACCTCACCTCATGACCCTCCCCAGACACCCAGTGCCAGAGCCTTGACCTTGCACTTGCACCTCTAAACCGAGAGAAACAAATATTTGTTCCTCATTATTAGAACTCTTTGCTGTTCTGTAGGAGCTATGCAGACCAGATCGGATGGATGGGGACACTGGCCCTAGGATGACTGAGAAGGAGGCTTGGCTGGGGGTGTCAAGTACCCGGTTTGCAGAGAAAGCTGTGCTCCCTGCTGAACCCTTTGCCGTCTCTCAGAGGTGCCTGGCCCTGGCAGAGACCTCTCCCCACTAGCCAAATACTGAAATTCAGACAATAGAAATAGAGTTTGGTATCAGGAGCCCCAGCTCTCCACAGGCACAGCTTCCCAGCACCACTCCCCTTGCTCCTGCCCCACAGCGAGGGGACAGTTCTTCCTTCTGACTTACAGACTGTATTGCACCCCTCCACTCACAGTGTGTTTGACTGACGTTCTGTGGCCTTGCAGACTGCTGGGAAAGAGGACTCCCCAGCCACATGCCCATTACCATCCTCAGCTCCTCCAGGGTGTGCACAGTGGTGCCCTCCAGAACTCCAGAACCCAGGCTTCAGCTGGATGTCAGCTGCTTGCTCCCACCACTGGCCTCTGATCAGCACTCCGCAGTCTGGCTTTGTACAGCCCCAAGCCACCTAGAAAGACTGTGCGTTTTCTCTCTGGTCCTTATAGAACAGCCGTCCAGCCCTGCTTTGTACCTGTGATCCCTCCCTCCAGCCCAGTCCTCCACCCTCAGGAGCCTCCTGTGTCCCTCAGGCTTCCTGCATCTGTGTGTGTCTCCTGTCACTGTGACAGCTGACCACACACTTCATGGCTCGAAACCACACCAGTTTACCATCTCTGAGTTCTGATGTCAGAAATCCAGAATGAGTGTCCCTGTGGGAAGCTCCAGGCGCGAGCAGGGCTGGTTCCCCCTGTGGTTCTGGGATGCATCCTTGTTCCTCTTGTCCTTCCAGCACAGGGCTTGCCTTACCTGTGGCCCCTTCACTCCATTACCACCAACCTGTGGCCTCCCGCCTCCCAGATAACCCAGGGTCACCCCACCTCAAGATCCCAAACACCGTCATATCCACAAAGCTCCTTCCCAATAAGGTGACATCTTCGTGGGTTCCAGGGATCAGGGCATGGATGTCTGCAGGCTGTGCCCCCCAGTTCCCTTGGTACAAGTCCAGTCAGCTCCTTGCCCACATCACAACTCCGTAGCCAATCAGAGGCCTTGAGCAAGTCCTCGTCCAAGCCTGTGTCACCAAGGCTGACACACTCCACCATGCTTTCTGTCTCCTTCAGGATCAGTCACATCATAACCTCAGCAGCTCCGAGCACCACCTGGCGGCCACGAGCTGCACCTGTCCTGCCTGAACTCCTGCCTGAGCCCCCAGCATCTGTTCCCCACCTCACGCTCTGCCCTCCTCCCCTTCTCTTGCATCTTTAAGCATGTTTGACCACTGAAGAGAATGGTGTATCCTCCTGTCTTGTCTCTGTGTCTCCTCTTCATTTACAACAAGCCCTGCAGGAGTCATCTCTGCCTACTGGTCCCTCCTCCCAGACTCCATTAACCTTGCCCAGCCAGGCTTCCATCCTCCCTCTCATGACATCACTTCAAACGCCCCTTTTCAGCCCTTGGAGGCAGCCAGCAGTGTTGGACACAGTCCATGGCTGTCTCTGGGCTTCCCTATGTCTAGGACCAATGACCAGTAATTGGTGTCTCCCTCCTTCTGCTCTAAACTGACTGTCATGGAGGAGCCTGGCTGCCCTCCCTTGGTGACCTCATCTCATCTCAGGGCTTTAAAATGCCATCTACAAGCTAGTCACAGAGCAGCATACTACATGACTCCATTGAGAGGAAATGTGCAGAACAGGCAAATCCAGAGCAGGAAATGGGTTTGTGGGTTCCAAGGGCTAGAAGATAGGGAGGTGTTAGCTTTTAATGACTGTGCCAGATATCTGAGGAACACAATTTAAAGGAGGAAGGATTTATTTTGGCTCATGGTGTCAGAGGTTTCAGTCAATGGTCTGCTGGCACCATTGTTTCTGAGACAGAAGGGTGTGATGGGGCAGAGCTGCTCACCTCATGGTGGCCAGGAAGCATAAGGACTGAGAGGGACCAGGGACAGTGTATACCCTTCAAAGTCACACCCCCAGTGACCTACTAATTCCAACAAGGCACCACTTCTAAGTCACCACCACTTCCCAAAAATGCCATCAAATTATGACTTCATCAGTGGACTTATCCATCAATGAAGTCCAAGCCCTCAGGATCCAGTCACTTCTGAGAAGCCCATCAGCTGGCTGCCCAGCCCTCAGAATGTAAGCCTTCTGGGGACATTTCAGCATCAAACTATAGCTGAGTGACTGCTGCAGAGAACAGGCACAGTAAAAATCACTGAGCTGTCTGGAAAAAAGAAAAAGCAGCACCACACTGAAATATTACTCGACCATGAACAGGACGTGGCTCTGACCCACACTACAGTGTGGGTGGACCCTGAGGACATAGTGCCCAGTGAGAGAAGCAGACACAAAAGGCCCCACAGCATGTGATTCCACTGATAGGAAACATCCAGAACAGGAGAATCCAGGAATAGGAAGTGGACTCATGGGTGTCAGGGCTGGAGAGGGGACAGGATGGCTGTTTCTTGGGATAGGGCTATTTTTGTGGTGAGGAAATGTTCTGAAACTAGATAGAGGTGGTGGTAGTAAGACCTTGTGAATGTACTGAAATCCTGACCTGCACATTCTAAAGAGTAAATGTTATGGTAGCTGCTTATATCTCAGTTCCTTAAGAATTTCATCTGTGGATGACACCCAGTGTGGACCTTCTACTCAGACCTCTCCCCAGCTCTGCTTTCCACCAGATGCAGCTGGCACCCAATCATCCCTCGGACATCTCCCTGGCACTTCCAGAGACCCAGCGTCTGATCCTGTCTCCAGTGCCTTCACCCAGTGTCACCCCTGTGGTGGGCGAGAGTGTCTGTGGTGGAGCCGCCCCTGGCCCATCTTCCATCATTGCCTCTCCTTCTGCATCCTCAGTGACCCTGCTGTCATCTTGCTCCTCAGCTGCTCAGCCTCTCTCTCCCTACATTTGTACTCCAGGTCCTTGTGTGCTTTTGTTCTTGCCCCACTTTAGTCTGTCCTCAGCCCCCAATGCCAGGTGTGATTTCACACACCTGTCATCCCAGTACTAAAGAGCTACATAAGCAGAACTCTATCTCAAAAAAAAAAGAAGAAGAAGAAAAATGTGTCCACGCTCTGCTTGATGCCTCCCCACACACTGCAAGGTTCGGTATAAAAGCCAATGCCCCATGATGGCCTACGGGGTCCACCCCAGCTGCTTTGACCTCACTGTCTTCATCCCCTCTACTCCAGCCTCACTAGCTGTGCCTTTATCCTTGAACTGACTCTGGACAGCCCTGCTTTCCACCCCTCTCATGCAAAGTTTCTTCTCTTCAGGTGAGACTCTGGTGACAGCTCTGGTGCAGGAGTGCCCAGCAACTTTCTGTCCAGTGGTGGCATCAGGCCACCAGCATTCTTCACTCTCCAGTCCTGTGTTTTGCACACAGCATCTCTTGCCTTGCAGCCAGAGAAAGCAAAATAATCTTTGGAACACCCCAGAACCTCAGAAGGCCCCAGCGGCATTTCCTTCTCTTAGCCAGCCTGTGCCTTTCCCCATTCTCCAAATGCAAATGAGTTTTTGTACTAAGTTGAGGTTAAAATTAGAAGTGAAAAATTTGCACTTTAAAAACAACTCTGAATGAAGCAGGTTCCCAGGAGCCTTGGATGTAAAGGGCGTTCTTCCTGTCCTGAGGAGTTTCCTGCTTATTTTTAGCCCACTTTCCTTACATCATTTTCTCTAAGCTTACTTGCCTGGTGTGGTCATCAGCCTTCCAGCACCATAGCAAATAGCTTGATATAATGCAGAGAGGAAAGGGTGATTATGGCTCACAGTTGTGGAGGTTTTAGTCCATGCTCAGTTGGCTCTGTTGCTTTGGGCCTATGGTGAGGCAGCTCGTCAGGGCAGGAGTGCAGGTTAGGGCAAAACATGACCAGGAAGCAAAGGCAGGACAAAGTGGCTAGGGCCCCATAACCCCTTTGAAGCCGTACCCACAATGATCTAAAGACCTCCCTCTAGGCCCCACTTCTTAAAGGTTCCACTACCTCCCAATAGTGCCAAGCTGCAAACCAAGCCCTTAATACATGGGCCTTTGGGGGCACCCCAGATCCAAATTACAATAGGTAGCTCTTTTATTCCTGTAAAGAGATTCTCCCCAGATCTGTGTCCTGATCAGGAGTGACAGGGCTTTGCCCATAGATATAAAAGGTGCTGAGTTCTTTGTGCTCAAAAATACTTCAAAAATAGCTTTATTGAGATACAGTTCACAAACTATAAGTCACCCATTTGAAGCATGCAATTTAATGGTTTTTAGTATATTCACAGATTTAGGAAACCATCACCACCATCCATTTCCAGAACTTTCTTTTCTTGTTTGTTTTTTATGAGACTGGGGTTTGAACTCAGGGCTTCATACTTCCAAAGTAGGTGTTCTACCACTTGAGCCACGCCTCCAGTCCACTTCGCTCTGGTTATTTTGGAGATGAGGTCTCGAGAACTGTTTGCCTGGGCTGACCTTAAACCTTGATTCTGCCAATCTCAGCCTTCCAAGTAGCTAGGATTACAGGTGTGAGCCACCAGTACCCAATCATTTTCAGAACTTTCTTTTTTTTTTAGTTGTTTTATTATTCATATGTGCATACAGGGCTTGGGTCGTTTCTCCCCGCTGCCCCCACCCCCTCCCTCTCCCCCCACCCCCTCAATACCCAGCAGAAACTATTTTGCCCTTATCTCAATTTTGTTGAAGAGAGAGTATAAGCAATAATAGGAAGGAACAAGTATTCCTGGCTGAGATAAGGATAGCTATATAGGGAGTTGATTCACATTAATTTCCTGTGCATATAGCTATCCTTATCTCAACCGGCCAAAACCCTTGTCCCTTCCTGTTATTGCTTATACTCTCTCTACAACAAAATTAGAAATAAGGGCAAAATAGTTTCTGCTGGGTATTTGGGGGGGGGAGGGAGGGGGCGGAGTGGGTAGTAAGGGAGGGGATGGGGGCAGAGGGGAGAAATGAACCAAGCCTTGTATGCACATATGAATAACAAAAGAAAAATAAAGCATAGAAGGCAATGGTCAAGCTCAAAAAAATAAATAAATAAAGGATTGAAAAAAAAAATTTCCTGTGCGTGTGTGTTACCTTCTAGGTTAATTCTTTTTGATCTAACCTTTTCTCTAGTTCCTGGTCCCCTTTTCCTATTGGCCTCAGTTGCTTTTAAGGTATCTGCTTTAGTTTCTCTGTGTTAAGGGCAACAAATGCTAGCTAATTTTTTAGGTGTCTTACCTATCCTCACCCCTCTCTTGTGTGCTCTCGCTTTTATCATGTGCTCAAAGTCCAATCCCCTTGTTGTGTTTGCCCTTGATCTAATGTCCACATATGAGGGAGAACATACGATTTTTGGTCTTTTGGACCAGGCTAACCTCACTCAGAATGATGTTCTCCAGTTCCATCCATTTACCAGCGAATGATAACATTTCGTTCTTCTTCATGGCTGCATAAAATTCCATTGTGTATAGATACCACATTTTCTTAATCCATTTGTCAGTGGTGGGGCATCTTCGCTGTTTCCATAACTTGGCTATTGTGAATAGTGCCGCAATAAACATGGGTATGCAGGTGCCTCTGGAGTAACCTGTGTCACAGTCTTTTGGGTATATCCCCAAGAGTGGTATTGCTGGATCAAATGGTAGATCAATGTTTAGCGTTTTAAGTAGCCTCCAAATTTTTTTCCAGAGTGGTTGTACTAGTTTACATTCCCACCAGCAGTGTAAGAGGGTTCCTTTTTCCCTGCATCGTCGCCAACACCTGTTGTTGGTGGTGTTGCTGATGGTGGCTATTCTAACAGGGGTGAGGTAGAATCTTAGTGTGGTTTTAATTTGCATTTCCTTTATTGCTAGAGATGGTGAGCATTTTTTCATGTGGTTTTTGGCCATTTGAATTTCTTCTTTTGAGAAAGTTCTGTTTAGTTCACGTGCCCATTTCTTTATTGGTTCATTAGTTTTGGGAGAATTTAGTTTTTTAAGTTCCCTATATATTCTGGTTATCAGTCCTTTGTCTGATGTGTAGCTGGCAAATATTTTCTCCCACTCTGTGGGTGTTCTCTTTAGTTTAGAGACCACTTCTTTTGATGAACAGAAGCTTTTTAGTTTTATGAGGTCCCATTTATCTAAGCTATCTCTTAGTTGCTGTGCTGCTGGGGTTTCGTTGAGAAAGTTCTTGCCTATACCTACTAATTCCAGAGTATTTCCTATTCTTTCCTGTATCAACTTTAGAGTTTTTGCAGAACTTTCTAATCTTCCCACACTGAAACCCTATCCCTCTGAGCAATCACCCCATCCCCTCCCCAGCCCCTGGCCCCAGGAGTCCACTTCCTGTCTCTGGATTCACCTGTTCTAGACATTTTCTGTCAGTGGAGTCACTTGCTGTGGGGCCTTGCATGTCTGCTACTCTCACTGACCACCATGTCCTGGAAAATTCTTTTTCTTTCTTTTTCTTTTTCTTTTTTTTTTTTTTTTTTTGGTGGCACTGGGACTTGAAGTCAGGGCTTCATGCTTGCTAGGCAGGCACTCTTACCACTTGAGCCACTCCTCCAGCCCTTCTGGCACAATTATACTCTATAAAACTTGCCATTTAAGGGCTAGAGCGATGGCTCAAGCCACAGAGTGCCACCTAGCAAGCATGAAGCCCTGAGTTAAAACCGCGCTTCTGCTGAGTTCAACCCCCAGTTCTCCCAAAAAGGAAAAAACTTGCCATTTAACTTCAGGTGGTGGTTCCATCTACCCATTATAGTGGGGGTTCTTCCTCTAGACCTGGAAAGCCAGGAGCCCACTGAACAATCTGCCTGTCCTGGAGCAGGACAGGAGCTCCCTGCCTCCTCTTAAGAAGACCCATCCAGGAAAAGACTGAGATGCTACACGAAGAGGGCAGAGGTGGTGGCCGTCTGCCACTGTGGTAACAGGAGAAGGGTCCTGGCCTTCCAGCCCAGACCTGGGGCCTGGGCAGGAGAGCGTGTGGCTCCCCACCAGCTGCCTTTCTCTCCCCACAGCTAGGCTTTAATCCCAGGTCCCCTATGGGGACATCAGCCCTGCCCTTCTGAATGTTTCCCAGTAGTGTTGGTTCTCTGAAGTAGACATCCTGGGCCCTGTCGGGTGTTGACCAGTGTCCCTGCCCTCCACGCACTCCATGCCACACACATTCCATTTGTGACAGCTCGTGACCCCAGATGTGGCAAAATGTCCCCTGGGGGAAGAACTAGCCCCAGGGAGACCCCTGCTTGTAGGGTCCCTGGGATTGGCAACCACAGTGGCTTTGCCATGAAGACCTTTCCCATGAACTCTGCTTTTCCTTGCTCAACTGTAACCACGACTTGGGTAGGTCATTGTCACCATGTCCCCATCTTTCCTTCCTTCCTTTGTGACCTTGGACGCTCAGAAAAAAGAGTCTGTCTCCCAGTCCCTTGTCTCCAGCATCCTTGCTCCCTGCCTAGCCAACATGCTGTGGTGGTGGTAACACTGTGCGTAAGAAGCCTGGCCTGCACCCCTCCTGCATGTGGAGGCCTGAGGCTGGAGCAGAGCCTGTGGCCCCAGCTGGCTGAGTGTGCCCATCTCGTACACAGGAGGGGCGCTGCTTGCCCTTCAGAGTCAGGACCACTGCCGTTTGCAGGCAGGACACACAGACCTCACTGTAGAGGCCACAGGATAAGTGATTTGGCTTTGCCACAACAACCAGAGCCAAGGTCTTGACTCTGCTGAAGCTGCCACTGAATTCTGCATAACCCTTACCATGTGCTGACAACACTTTATTTTGGGATGCTGAAATGTGAATTTCACATGGTCTTCACATGTCATGAAACATGACCCTTTTAACTCTGCTCCAACCATTTAAAAATATAAAAAAGTCAGGATGGTGGAGGGACTCCAGAGGTAGAGCACCTTCCTAGCAAATGTGAAGCCCTGAGCTCAAACCTCAGTACCACCAAAATAAAAAATAAAAAGCATTCTTACCAGTGGGCTTTTCAAAAACAGAAGTACTTTCATTAAAAAAAAAAAAACCTGACATCCGGCCACTCAAGGCTAAAGGCAGAAAGATTGAGCATTGGAGACCAGCCTGGTCTGCACAACAAACCCTGTCTGAAAAAACTATAATAATAAAATAAATGACAAACCAGATTACCCAGGCTGGCCTGGAACCAAGCCTCCTGTCTGTACTTCCAGGATAACTGGGATTACAGGTGTGCACAAACACACCCAGCATGACCTTACTTTCTGCAGGTGACTGAAGACAACTATGTTCTTTTCCCATCTCTGCAATTCCCACCAGTTTGGCTCCTGTGCCTTGTGCTTTCTATCAGTTATTTCCTTTACCTTCTGTCAGTCCCTGCCTTTACCCTCCACTAGTCCTTGCCTTTAACTCCTGTCATTCCTTACCTTTAACTCTGTCCTTGAATTTAACTTCCACTCATCTCTGCCTGTAACCTTACCTTTAACTTCTGCCAATCCTTGCCTTTAACGTTTGTTGTCCTTGCCTTTCATTTCTGTCAGTCCCTGCCTCTAACCTTCACCAGTCCTTGCCTTGTTTTTTAAATAAATGATGAAGTGTAATTCATTAAGGACAAATGATAGAAAAAATGCCATTGATAGCCATAGATAAATTCCTTAAAGTCACATGGAGAGACTGTTGTAAGTTTGCTTTATTTTTCTTTGGAATCAAATGACAGCCTCTAGATTTTTGTGTGTGCACCTTCCAAATGTTAGCACAGTTAGCATCTCCTTACCAATAGTCCAATAATAAACTAGGTCCCAGTAGTTATGTCCACATTTAGATTGTTCTGCTGATCAGAAACTTTTATTTTATTGCTTTAGCTTTTAGTTCTTGGCTGTATCTCCAAATATGAAAGAGTTTCTCTGTCCCCCCAAAAATAATAATAATAATAGCAAATAGACTCCAATTTTGGGGGATAATTACAAGGGAGTATCGCAACTAAATAAGGCTATAGCCTTATTAAGCAGTGCTGAGTTTTTCTGCAGGTCTCACCTGTCAGCCAATCCAGCCAACACCAACTCCATTTCTTAATTGGAGTTAAGAGAAAAACCATCCTCGGGCCTGCCGGGTGGTTGTACAATGGCCTCAGTTTCTCAGGCAGCATCAGTTCCACTTGATTTTTTTTCTTTTATTATTCATATGTGCATACAAGGCTTGGTTCATTTCTCCCCCCTGCCCCCACCCCCTCCCCAGTTCTACTTTATTGAGTACCTGGTTGCAGGTGGCCCACAGCCTCATGCCAACAGCTGACCCCTTGGCCACCTAGGGATTTTGGGCCCCTGGGTGGGAATGTCACTGTGTCCTTGTCCCTGACCAGCAACAAAAAGCAACTTTCACTTTCCCCTGCCACAGGGCCTGTGTCCACCTGGTCCCTAGGGCACCCTTCATGCAGCTCTGCTGGGCTCCAGTCCTTGCCTTTAGCGTCTGGCCTCTCCAGCCTGATCCCTAGCCATGTTAGCAAAGACCTAGGCCCAAGCCTTACTCTCCATGTTTCCTGCAGGAAGGCCTTTTGTGGTGACTGGCATCTCCCAGGTAGACTCTAGGAGAGTCTGTGACTGTCATTGTGTCACTTCCTGTCCCATCCCCAGTTGGGCAGCATCAGAGAATTCCCATGCCATGGCCTTGGCCTTCCGCCCCAGAGCCTAAGATGGGGGCAGTGTCTCCTGGGTCTGAACCCTGGGAGCCACAGGGAAATGGGGACAGGGACGCCATATGCCTCCTACCAACATGACCTTGCACTGATGCTCGGGTCCTGCATCCCTGCTGGCACCATGGCCACCACAAGCCACGTGACAATTGAGATCAAAATTAAGTGAAATAAGATTTAAACTTCTGTTTCACAACTCCACCAACTGTTTTTGTTTTGGTTTGTTTTTTTTCCAGTGCTGGGGATGAAACCCAGGGCCTCACACTCGCCACTGAGCTGCACCCAGCCCCTTCCTTTTTTTTTTTTTTTTTTTTTTTTTTAACCAAGATCTCTATGTAACCAGGGCTGGCCTGGAAATCATGATTCTCCTACCTCTACCTCCCATGTACTGGGAGTACAGATGTACAACTCCGCACCCGGCCATCATGTTCTTTTTTTTTTTTTTTTTTTTTTTGGTCAGTACTGGTGTTTGACCTCAGAACCTCACATTTGCTAGGCAGGTGCTCTACCAGTTGAGCCACTCCACCAGCCCCCATCACATTCTTAATCTACTTCTTGACTAATAAGCTCTCTTTAAAGAACAAAGTGCAATCTCTGAGAACCTGTCCCTTCAAAGCAGGCAAGGCACACCTGTTTTCCCTGGAGAGACGCGAACCTCCCCAGATGTACACGCAGAGGGCAGTGGCTTCCTATGCCTGCTGTTCCCCTGGAGAGCTGCTGAGCTTTGTGTGCAGGGTTAGGAGCCTCGTGGGATCAGCACAGCGCCTTCAGGACCAGGGAGGAGGCTGCAATGCGAGCAAGATGACATCCCTCATGTGCCCACACCCTGCCCTCTGTGGTCCATGAATACCCAGCATGGCAGGCCCTGTGTGCCTCAGTTTCAAGACTGGGGCAGAAACTGGAGGGGACAGATGAACAGTGAGTCATAGAGCAGGGCCCGGGACAGATAGTGATCAGGGATTGGGATCTGCTGCTGTTTTGGATAGGGCATCAAGGAAGGCCTGAACTCACAGGTGACATATGAGGAGCCACCTGCTGGGATGAGGAATGGACCAAGCAGACTCTGGAGAGGATGTGGGTCCTTGGTGTGGAGCTCTGGGAGAGCTTTGAGCAGCAGGGTGACACAGTGGATCAGGCTTCAAGAGGAGCCCCTGCTGCTGGGAGGACAGAGATGTGGAAAGGAGGGAGGAGGGTGGGGCTGCTTGGTCCCTGGCCAGGTGTCCGGTTCTCATGGGGTGGCTGTGCTGCTCCCAGCTCCTGCATGGAAGCTTCTATGCTCCCCCTGTTCTGTGCATCCCTCAGCACTGCCTGGGATACACCGTGTGGCCCTGGGTTTTCCTACTGTCTCCTAACTGGGCAGTGAGTCACCCATGGGGTCTGGGGTGACAGGAGCAGCCTTGTGATCTATGAAGTCCCCAGGTGTCCAGTGTGTGCTCAGGACAAGTGTGAAATGCCAGAGGATGAGTGTGCACACCCATCCAGGCCACCACCACTGTATACAGTCAGCCTGCACAGCACAGGGCCCATCAGTGGATTCAATCAACTGTGGGCAGAAACATTCTTTAAGAAATTATATCTAGATGGGCATGGTGGCACACACCTATCATCCCAGCTACACCAGAGGTAGAGGTCAGAAGATCACAGTCCAGGCTGCCCCAGACAAAAGCATGAGACCCTATCTGAAAAATAACCAGAGCGAAAAGGGCTGGGGCATGGCTCAAGTGGTAGAGTGCCTGCCTAGGAAGTGCACGGCCCTGAGACCACCAAAAAAATTACCTCTGTACTGAGGATGTGCAGACATTTTTTTTCTAGTTCTGTGCAGTGCTGTGTCATTGTACGTAAGGGTCCCAAGCATCAGGATTCTGGTATTCTGTGGCAGACCTGGGACCAGTCCAAGGGATGACTGTGATCCCTCTGCATTCAGGTCTTTTGGCCCCCAAATCACACCCCCTCAATGGGGCATGGGGTCCACTGTCTCACATGACCGCCTCCCTTGGGCACTGGGCTGTAATCTTTCTCATACTTTTCCCTAGCAAGTGGCTTTTCAATCCCAGGACTGTCTTCAGGGTGGCTGACAGCAGAGCAAGGGATGCTGGGGTCAGATCTGGGTCTGAGTCAGCTCTTCCAAGGGACGTGAGTCCCTGGTCCTCCTGGGAAGGCTCCTGGTGTGGACAGCGGGGCAGTCAGCACCTGCTCCTTTTCTCTGGGTCAGGGTGAGCGAGGCAATTTGGACAGCACCTTGTCCTGGGGCTCCATATCACTCACCCCAGAGCCCCTGCCCCCTCTGTCCCTTGGAAATCCTTATGCAGGACAGTTACAGCAACCGACAGTTGACGCCAACCAGGAGCCACGAGGACAGACTGGGCAACTAGCTTGCTGCCTACAAAGACTCGCCTGCCAGCCAGGTGGGTGTCTTGCAGCGACCAGTTGTTGCAAGGACAAGGCAACAGTGGTGGAATAGGGCGAAAATGGTTAGAATGGCAAAAGACTCTGGGGGCCAAATCTGCCCAGAGTGTCAGCAGGTCTCTGACCCGGGAATGAACAGGAAGGGATGGAAATAGTGTCTTCTAAGAAGGCTGTCTGGGGTGGAAGGAGGTAAAGGCCTGTTGATGACTTGGGTGTCAGAGGGAGACATATAGGTGCCAATGGCCCTTCAACCCCCACTCACCCCACGGGAGGAAGAAGCTGGAGTCAGAAAGGCGAGGCTGGCCCAAGTCACAGGCAACTCACTGCCAGGCCCCAGACTTAAATTTCCAGTAAGGTGCAGCCAGCAAGATCCAGCTCCGCTACAGGCACAGGAGGCTGGGGAGACCCTGGGTAAGGTGTTGGCTCTGCAGAGAGCCCTGCCTGTTCTCTAGGGATCAAAGGCAGCCTGTGACATTCACAGACAAGCTCAGTCCCCACAGCCAAGGTGAAGGCAGACCCTCTTACCAGCGCCTTGTCCTGGGGCTCCACCTGCCCCACAGCCCCGAGTGTCCCGCCCAACACTGCTGCCCTCACTGTGGCCTCCTGCCTTTGTTCTCATATGTCCCTTGGCCCCATGCCTGGGTAAGATGCCATCTCCCCCAGGACACCGGTAATTCAGGCTGTCTGTCCATCTGTTCTCACAATGAACTTGGTAGAAATCAATACCTCTCTCCCACACTCTCTTTTCTCTCCCTCCTAGGACCAAGCTACCCAAGTGACAACACACCTGTATGCCTAGCAGCCAGTCCTCACTGTCCTCTGCCACTGTCCCCCTGGACACTGCACTTGTCACCCCGGGGAATCCCTCAGCAGTCTTCCCTGCTGCCAGTGCCAGGAAACAGCACCAGGGACACCTCTTCCTGAAGCTTCATGGAGAAGCCACCGTTCCCCAGCAAGCAGCCAAGGTCCACGGTGGGGCCCAGGCAGCCCCCACTGCACTACTGTGAAGTCTGCAGGATCAGCTGCGGGGGTGCCCAGGTCAGCTCTGCCCCTGTGGGCAGATCTGGGTCTCTCAGTCTCCATACCTCTCAGCTGAGCAAAGGTCAAGACCAAGTGTGGGTACAGGGGTCCTAGTCAGCACAGAAAGGTCCATTACTAACTTGCCCCACAAAGTGCATGTTAGCATTGATATGGGCCTACTGGCATCCAAGGGAAGAAAGGAGAGCCAGGCATGGCACTGATGGCCTGCCACAGAGAAATGGCTTGACCACCAAAGTGGTATCTCTTTTGGGTCTGACAGGGAGAGACTGCAGCAAGCAGTGAGGCCAAATTGGCTTCCAGCAAGTGACTTGTCATGGCATTGCTAGTGTCTCCCCAGTGCCCTGACCCTGTGGCCGGGATGGGGCTCAGCTGGCTGGAATCCACTGGGAGTGGAGGACTGGGCCTGGGACCTAGTGGTGACTCACCTGTGATCTTTGGCCGACCTCATCTTTCTGACTCAGCTTCTCCTCCTATGCATGGAGAGGCAAAGGATGAAACACATCCTGACTTAGCACCTATGTGTTTCCCTCTGACACCCAAGTCCTCAACAGGCCTTCCATCCTTCCATTCTGGGGGCTGGTTTTGGAGGGCCACAAGTGGCTGCAATGGCATGGGACACTGCTGAGCCTAAAACACTGTGCACGTTTACAGGAGTGTGCCTGTGTGTGTGTGTGTGTGTGTGTGTGTGTGCACATGCATGTTGTGTGTGTGCTGTGTGCATGTGCCTGTATGCACACACTGTGTGTACTAATATGTGCATGCACGTGTGTGCCAGTGTGTCTTTGCACATGTGAGTTCGTGTGTGTTGCATGTATGTTGGTATGCAAGTGCACACTCATGTATTGCTGTATGCATGCATACAGACGTGTATGCTTTTGTTTGCATGTGTGCACATGTGTTCTTGCATTTGTATTGGTGTGCATGCACTCGTGTGTGTGTGAATGCAGGGTTTGTGTGCATGTGTGTTCAAGAGTGAGGTGGTGCTTGGGAAGCACAGCTCAAGATCATAAAGCTCAGAAATAACCCTGAAAACTCTGGGCTTTTTCCCTAGAAAGAAAATTCCATGCCAGAGCTCTGTCTTGGTAAAACACACACCTTAGCTTTGTGAATATTCTGAAAGGAAGCTTGAGAGACTGCAGGAACACAACCGCAGCCTACGCAGACCTGTGAGGGACACACCTTCCGCAGCCACCTTTTCCATTGTCACACACACCCCAGTCAAAGGCATTCACTTGTTCTCATCAGCATTTCTGTGTGGGATTTTCATTTTCCATGCTGGGAAGCTTGCCAGCTATAAAAGCCTACACCCTTCTCAGTCCCTGGTAGCAAACACAAGCGTCTCCTGTGATCCCAGACTCTTGCCATTGTGGCTGGGGTAAGTAAATCATGCTCTCACCAAGCATCCTACAGGCCCCCAGTGAGGCTTACAGCCAGTCGGCCTTCTGAGCTCACTAACAAGTCCACCAGGCCATCTGCAACCTGAGCAATCGGCACCCTCTGTGAGCCTTAGTCTGTCAGTGGGGAGAGAGACAGCAATACAGCTGGCCTGGCCTGCCCGGGGGACGTGATGCCCAATGAGCCAGCCCTTGTATGGTCCCTGGCATATGGGAGATGTGCCTCAGAAATGCCTGCTCTGATTAGTCTTAACTTTTTCTTTTTTTTTTTTTTTTTTTTTTGGTGTACTGGGGTTTGAACTCAGGGCCTCACACTTGCTAGGCAGGCACTCTACTACTTGAGCCCTTTTTTGTAATGAATATTATTGAGATAGGGTCTCATGAACTATTTGCCCAGGCTGCCTTTGAACCATGATCCTCCTGATCTCTGCTTCCTGAGTAGCTGGGATTACAGTTGTGAGCCACTGGCACCTGCCTTATAGCACTTCTTAAATGAAAATTTGTATTGGGATTATTGTAGATTCACATGCAATTTCAAGAAATGGTGCAGAGACACCCCATAGCCCTTCACCGTTTCCCTCAATGCTAGTAACATTTCACAAACCATGATCAGTTATACAACCTGGACATGGATACAGTTGGCCATCTGGCTCAGGACTTACTGGCCTCATCACACACGTGTATTTTGTTCCGCTCTCACTCTGTGCTCAGTGTGCTCACTGCATATTCCCAGCACCACAAGGGACCCTGGTAGTGCCCTTTTATGGCAAGTCCTCTCCCCCTGCCAGCACTGTCTCCAGCCCATCACCACTGAAAGCCTTCCTCAGTCTGCACCTCTGTCCATTGTGGACTTGGGTACCTGTGGGCTCCAGGGCTCCAAGTATAGTAGGTGTTTCCAAGCCAAAGACAGCCCATTCCACTCCCACTGTCATCTTCATATTGAAAGGTCCATGCCTTCTGGGTGGCCCAAGGGGACCAGGAGTGAGGGCAGCAAGACAAGCTGCACCTCTTTGTGAACCTCTCATCACACATACAACACGTTTATGGTAAGGAGTCAGACCAGATCAAGGATACAGATGGGAAGTGTGTGCATTCTGTATGTGTGCCACATACCTGGCACTCTGAGGTATGTGGTGCAAATTATCTCATCCTTACAACCCTCTCCATGTGGCAAGTGTGTCTGAGGCTCGGTGAAGGAAAGTCCATCCGCACCCAGAGTCTGAGTGGAGACAGACCTCAGACCAAGTTTGTGGGAGTCCACTGGCATGCCTAGCACCCAACCCATCTCCCTGGAAGTTATTCAATGGTGTTATCTTGATGGGGTCCTTCCAGACCATATTCCATAAATCTTTCCCGTGTGTGTGTGTGTGTGTGTGTGTGTGTGTGTGTGTGTGTGTGAGTGTGTGTGAGAGAGAGAGAGAGAGAGAGGAGAGCTTATTCTGTCATGTAGGTAATAATTTTTTTTTGCAGTACTGAGGTTTGAACTCAGGGCTGACACCTTGAGCCACTCCACCAACCATTTTGTGAAGGGTTTTTCTCAAGGTGGGTTCTTATGAACTATTTGCCTGAGCTGGCATCAAACCACAGTCCTTCTGATCTCTGCCTCCTGAATAGCTAGGATTATAGACATGAGTCAACAGCACCCAGTGAGTTTCTGAAATTCTAAGCCAGGTGTGGTGGCACGTATCTGTAATCCCAGCACTAGAGAAGCTGAGACAGGAGGATCTGAAGTTCCAGGCCAACCTGGGTTACATAGCAAGACCCTATCTCAAAAAAAAAAAAAAAAAAAAAAGCTGGGCACCAGTGGCTCGTGCCTATAATCCTAGCCACTCAGGAGGCAGAGATCACACAGATCACAGTTCAAAGCCAGCCCAGCCAAATAGTTCACAAGACTATCTCAAAAACACACAACACAAAACAGGGCCAGTGGAGTGGCTCAAGCTTAAGTGGTAGAGTGCCTGCCTACCAACCTCGAGGCCCTGAGTTCAGACCCCGGCACCACTAAAAATAAAAAAGGCCAGGTGTAATATTACACATCTGTAATCCCAGCTACACAGGAGGCATAAGTAGAAGTGTTATGGTCCATGGCCAGTCCCAGCCAAAACCTAGGGACCCTATCTGAAAAATAATGAAAGCCAAAAAATGCTGGGGGCATGGCTCAAGTGTTAGAACACCTGCCTAGCAAGCTCAAGGCCCTAAGTTCAAACCCCAGTGCCTCAAAAAAAAAATGTTTCCAAAGTTCCAAGATTACACAGTGAGCTGTCTGTCTTCTGCCTCATTCCCTGCCCTGCCCCAATCTCTGCCTCTTTTTTTCTCCCCAGAACCAACAGATGGCGCAAGTTTCTTGGGTGTTTGGGGCTTACTCTCCCTCCATTGGCATTATCAAAGCACGTTGGGTTAGGGGGAACAGGAGATGCGGGGAGCTGAGGTTTGCCTCACTTTTAGGGTTGCAAGGACAGACTCCCGGATTTTGCACCAGGTCAGAGCATCAGATACTATGAGCACAGCAACCCTGGATGGCAACTGTCACGTGGAGCTCCTCCATGTCCTAGCAGTGAGGTCATTCAGGCAGCTGGGATCTGAGGTCTGAAATGGAAAAGCAAGCTTTCTTTCACGGCAGCTAAATGCCTGATGCTTGCAGGATGCTTTCTTAAGAAACTGTTTACTTTTAGAGAAGGAAACCTGATTTAAAGCTTTCAGCCCAGGTTCTGAGTCTGCCACTGGCCTTAATAAAGTGACACTTGCCTTCTCAGGTGCGAGGCGGTGGCCTCTGTCTCCAGCTGGGTTCTTGCCACCTGCCCAGGGGACAAGGCCATGCCTGGTGGGTGACATGTGCTCAAGCCACCTCTCCCTCTGCTACAGACGTACCGAGACCACTTAGAAGGGCAGAGGCACAGGAAGAAGGAGGCAGCTCAGAGGAAGGAGGCACAGCACAGCAGCAGCCCACGCAAGGTGCAGGGCCCACTGCACTGCGGCCTGTGCTCTGTATCCTGCACTGGGGCAGACGCCTATGCTGCCCACATCCGGGGAGCCAAGCACCAGAAGGTAGGAGCCTAGGTCACCTGGGAACCACAGCAGTTCTGCGCCCCCCTAGTGTCACTGCTAATGGAGCTGGGATGCTCTGTGGGGGTGGAGTGTGGCTCCCCACACACACACCCTGAGGCTCATAGAGGACAGCAGTCCCTTGTCCAGCTCAGGACAGACTCCAACCTCCCAGAGAAGTGAGCCAGCCAAGGAGGCAGGGAAAATGGGAGGGGGAGGGTAAAGACAGGGAAGGAGGGCTGTGCCTAGGTGGCTAAGGAGAGAAGAGTGGGGCTGCAGTCACAGGTTGAGACTTGACCTGTCTGAGATGTCTTCTGAAGGTACAGTGGAGGCCACCATGCAGTCCTGGCTGACTATATAACTGCCTTTAGCTCGAAGAGCTCAAGGGGTGTGACCAGAACATGGATGTGTACACACAAACATGCACCTTTTTTTTTCCAGTTTTTTGTTTTTGTTGTTGTTTTGTCTCCCTACACATCCCAGGTTGGTCTGGAAAGCGATATGTTGTCCAGGCTGGCCTCAAATTCACGATCCTTCTTCCTCTGCCTCCCAAGTGCTAGGATTATAGGCATGTGCTACCACATCAAGCTATGTGCCCAGGAGCCTGTGCACATATCCGTCTTAGCTAGCAACCCCAACCACATATCCACCTCCCACACACACACACACACACACACACACAGTCCCTCTCTGGGCTGGAGCACTGGGTTGGGACTTGGGAGACAGAGACAGATGGCTGCTGACATAGTAGAACTGGAGGGAGAGTGTCATCGGGAGCCAGTGCGATGTGGAGAACTAGAGATGCCACAGTTGCCCAAGCAATGGGCCTAGAAGTAGGAGAGAGGGCCCTGGCTTGTGAAGGCCATTCTGCAGTGCTCCAGAGAGCAGGAGCCATTTCAGGGCAGCCAGGGAAAAGTGGGGTCCCCAGGGGCAGGCCCACCACACCCCCTTCCACAGCACACCCACAGCACAGGGATCCTTCGCCTGGTGCCTGAGGACTAATCTGACAGGGCATGGGCTCCATTCCAGGTCCTGAAGTTGCACACCAGACTGGGAAAGCCCATCCCCACCATCGAGCCCACGCCAAGGAGCCCCACCTGCACCCGCAAGCTGGGCACCCATGCTCTGGACAGCTCCTCAGAGGCCTCAGGCAAGTCCTGGGCTCCTGCCCACCCCGGTGGGACTGGCAAGAGACTGGCAGCCCCACGCAAGGGTACGTGTCTCCCCAGTTCCCTGCCTCCCTCAATCTCCTGAGAAGCCATCATCTGTAACCTTTGTGAATGTTGTGAGAGGGGCCACACAACCTCAGCAAGCACTTAAGATCAGATGGGGTGGAGGGTGGGGGCCACACCAATCCAAACCACAGATTGGCGAGGTTGCCAGGAATTTAGCAGCACAGGTGACATGGATGCCATTACTCCCATAGAGTTTTGGTGCTCTACTGGCAGCCATGTGTGCCCCAGTCAGCCTCCCCAGTCGCTCCGGTGATTTTGTCACTAGTCCCCATGTGCAGATGGAAAAACAGGTGGAATTCCAGCCTGGCTCTGTCCCCCAGTCTCTGCTCCAGCTACATGCTCTACCAGTGAGCTGTACCCCCAGCCCTCAGTTTGATTTTTGAGCTGGGGTCTCCCTGTGTAGCCCAGGCTGGCCTGGAGCTCTCCATCCTCCTGCCTCCATCTCCCAAGTGCTGGGATCACAGTTGAGCGCCACCACACCCAGCAAGGCGTTTTGATAAAGAAGTTTCTACCCTAAGGCCCCATAAATTTGCCTAACTAGTAAGGTGTACTGGAAACTTTGATCCACCCGCTATTTCACAACTGATTGACTTGGGGCTGTAGATTCTGAGGAGTTGGTGGACTCTCCAAGCACTGACCTGAAACCAGGAATCCCCATCACGAATTCAAATCAGCCTCAGCTGTGATGCAGTCATGACAGTATGGGTCAAAGTCAAACAAAAGCACAGATGAGGTAGTGCCTGGTGGAGACACCTGTAATCCCAGTACTTGGGAGGCAGAAGCAGGAGGATTGGGAATTGCATTCCAGCCTGGACTGCATAGCAAGACCCTATCTCAAAACAAAACAAAGGCAAACAAAAAGAAAGAAAGAAAAACCAACAACAAAAAGGGAAAAAAAAAAAAACAGATACAAATCCCTAATAAAGGAACTTGTATTTGGGGGTGAACAATCAATAGGATGCATGCCTTCCAGTCACCACTGCAGGGTAGGTGGCCACTGATATCTCTGGTGAACAAAGGGAGGATTCTGGGCCTTATTAGACTGAGAAACTTATGAAAGTTGTTCTGAAGAAAGATCCCACTGGACACAGTGGCTCATGCCTGTAATCCAGATACTTGGGAGGCTGAGATCAGAAGGATCACAGTTTGAAGCCAGCCCCAGCTAACAGTTCACAAGACCCCATCTCCAAAATAACCAAAGTAAAATGGACTGGAGGTGTGTCTCAAGCCAGCCCTGATGGACCAGCTCCTATGTGAGCAACCCCTGACCATGTGCTGAGTCAGGCAGGCTGGTTCCCTGCATGGGGTATAATGGGATGGGGTGTCAGGTAGCTGTCCTTGTGATTTCTATCATCAGGCAGCTCCTGCGACAGAGCCCTCCCTTCACAGTTCTCCCTGGCTCCATTTGTGGGGTTTGACACAGGTGACTCTATTCTGAACCTGAGAACTTTGAGAGCTGGAGGCATGGCTCAAGTAGTAACATGCCTGCCTAGGAAACATAAGGTCCCAGGTTCAAATTCCTGTACCACCAAAAAAAAGTTACGTGAATCTGAGAACTTTTATGGGCGGGCAAGGCTAGCTGCCCAGGAATGTTCCAGTCGCCCTCCCAAGGAAGAAAAGGGACCTGCGTTGCAACTGGCCATGGATTTCCTCTGGGGAATATTAAGTAACACAGCCATCTTCCCTTCAGAGCCTCCTGAGCCACGGGCAGCACACAGCCAACACCAGGAGGGAAAACTGGCCCGACACAGGACAGAGAGACCTGGAGAACCACTCACCCTAGGGGGCCTGGAAGAAGCTTCCAGGGAATGCTGGGATGTGGAGCCAGTGGGCCTGGAGTTTGTGGAGGAGGTAGGCCAAGGCCCAAGTGGCCATAGAGCCCTGGTGCCACAGGACCCCATGCAGACATCCAGCAGCAGTCAGCTCACCAGGCTCCTCTGAATTCCAAAGCCTCTCTCTGGCCAGCTCCAGAGCTCCCAGCCTCCTCAAGTGCCCCAGTGACACTCAGCATGTCACCCCCACAGGCGCGCCATGGCTGAGTGGGGGAGACGGTAGTATGCCTACGTCCCCAATTCAACTTCTTGTGTTTTGTCCAGAGCAAAGCTGCCACAGCAGCTAGGACGAGGCTGCCGAAGACCCTGTCCCTAGGTTAAGGAGGTTAGAGTCACAGAAGCTGTAGGAACCAGAGAGGGAGCACAGTGGGCAGAGGTGGCACCACAGGGACAGCCTCATGGAACAGTCATTACTGTGTCCAGGAATGAGTGGGGGAGAGGGAGGTAAATGCACAAGAGGAGGAAGGGGACAGGGCGGAAGGGAGCCGTGAGCTGGTGTTTATACAGCTCCCTCCTCAGCAGGCACGACTCTGCCTGGCCACAAGGGACGGCTTAGTGCCCAGGACATCGGTGGCATCCCTTGTACTCCTCCTGGGCCTCAAGCCTGGCACATGCACAACCATAACTTTGTGTCCCAGGTGTGCGACGATAAAGGGGAGGTGATTCGGTTCCGCTGCAAGCTGTGCGAATGCAACTTCAATGACCTCAATGCCAAGGACATGCATGTGACAGGGCGGCGGCACCGGCTGCAGTACAGGGTGCGTCCATGGGGGTGGGGGGGCCCGATGCTGTCTGAGGGCCTCTGTGGTTAAGTCCCTTCTGCCTAGCCTCTGGTTAGCTTAGGGCTGCGGTGGGGGAGTAGTGGCTTCTGTTTTCTACCTCTTGATCCGCATCTCAAAGCACACCTTTTCCTCTGTGAAACTGAGCCCTGGGTAATCCTCCAGGTCCCCTGGGTCCTTGGACACTGTGAGGTCGGTGCCACCCTGGGGCCTCCTCTGCTGAGGATCCACAGGCCCCAGGCACATGCAGCTGATGCCACCCCAGGCATGCCTGCCCTTTGCCAAGGTGCTGCCTGACCAGCAGGCTGAGCCATAGCTCAGGGGTGGCTCCGTCACTCCTCAGCTCCCATAGCCCTGGGTACCCCCTCTCAGGTGCCCCTGCACCTCCTCAGAAGCAAGGGTGGGTCTCCCACCTCAACCCATAGTCCATGTTCTGGAACAGCCTCTCACCCACTGCCTGCCCAGAGGAATCAGGAACTAGAGGACGGATGGATGGACAGGTGGAGGAGTGAGTGAATGTTAAGTGAGTGGAGGAATGGATGGGTGGATGGATGATGGATGGATGGGTGAATAGATTGATACAAATCAACGACATCCATGTATTATTTTGGAAAATGCCTTCAGTTCTGGTCCCTCAAGACACTTGCTGACCCATTTATAAAATTAGTTGGTGTGGGGCGGAAGGGGAGTGGGGAGGTAGACCATAGGAAATCCCAGAATTGTGACTGAGGTCTTGTTTCCTCCCTTGCTGAGTTGTCTGATGGGAGTGAGTGCATTTAGTCAGTTAGTGAGTGCTCTTGGTTGGAATTTCTGCCTACACTCCATGACCACAGCGTATTCACCAACACAGTCACACGCAGCTCAGTGGCTTTCGGTCATCAGACTGAATAGTGCAGAATACGTGGTCCAATAAGGTCACATCACTAAGGGACGGGGTGGCTGTGTTTAGCTGTGCACACACTCCATGATGTTTTCAAAGCCTGAGCTGCCCAGGATGCATTTCTCAGAATGTGCCTGTGTCCTCCTGCACTGCCTGACCATCCTATCCCAGCACCCTCTTCCTAACTCCCCTCAGCACCCCGTTCCCCACATTGCCTTTGGGATGCAGGGTTTCAAGCCTACAGAGAATGTGAACCCAGCATCCTGAGCTGCAGCGGGAAGCGACATGGGGTGTCCAGGGTCCCCAGGGTACCCACATGCATTGTGCAGCCTGACCCCACTTTGCTTGCCTTGCAGAGGAAAGTGGACCCCCGTCTCCCCCTGGCCATGGGGTCCAGCAGCAGGGTACAAAGGGCACTGGTAGAGAGGCTGCGCAGGCAGAGGCAGCTGGCACAGAGGCAGCTGGAGGACACACGGCAGCGCTGGCACACGGAACTCAGGTGCCTGGTGACCCCCTCTCCACCTAGTCACATCTCAGCTTCTGCCCCCGGCTACCCCACACAGACATCAGCCACCCAACACCAGTGCTCAGGCGGGAGTACAACCCTTGCTGGGAGGGTGGAGGGTGGGGGAACTCAAGGTGGGCCGTTCAGCAAGGCCAGGCTGTGTGGGTCCCATCACTGCTTCACTGGCCAATAGGTGGCAGATGGTAGGGGAAGCCCTGCCCATGCACAGGACACCTGGGTTGCAGCGCCACCTGGTGTCGCCTGACCTCTGGCATCCCTGTATCTCCCCACCTTTGGTGTTCCCTGAGTCTCCTGTCTTGTGGCATCCCGTGTCCCCCAACACAGGCAGTATGAGGCCCACTGCAGGCAACTAGAGGAAGACCTGCGGCCCCAGGAGGAGGAGCAGCCACCTCTGGCACTGGCCTGGGCCCCCGAGTCCCTCACAAGCAGACCAGGGACACCTGCAGCCCCACGCCCGGTAGGTGCCAGGCGTCGTGCAAAATACCTCTCACTTCTCCCAAGACCCCAACCTCTTCCGGGGCTCAGCTGGTGGGTGCCTGTGGCTGGGGACCCATATCCCAGCCCCTCACACCACAGATGGGGTCCCCTGCCCAGCCCCCACTGTTGGCCTCTTGAAGGCCCAGGAAATCCTCTACTCATGTGTCCATTAGTCCCCACACTGTGGGTCCTGCCAGCTCTCCAAAGGCATGTGTCACTCCAGGCCCAGGCTTCTCCCTGGCTCACTGCCCTGTGGCTCCCACATTCCCCACTCCCTGTGTGTGGCTGGACAATTCCCTGGCTGTGCCACACCTCTAAGTCCAACTAGCCACAGTTACCCACCCACCTGCATGGCTCCCCAAAGCCAGTCTGGCTCAGGAGCCCCTCCTAAGTCCTCTGGCCAACTACAGGGCCCTCTGAATACTGTCTGCCACCATGGCATGACCAGCCATCTTGTCCCCTTCCCACTCAATCTCAGACATTCCTCAACCCTCCTTGATGAGGACGACCTCTCTCCACAGCCCAAGCGGCGACCAGAGACCAGCGATGACCGGCACGTCATGGGCAAACATGCCACTGTCTACCCTACAGAGGGGGAGCTACTGGCCATCCAGAAGGCCGTGTCCCACGTGGAACGGGCCCTGAGGCTTGTGTCTGACATTCTGGTAGAGGAAGATCAGGAAAGCCTAGAGGACGAGGGTAGCCAGCGCAGGTAACAGGACATCACTGCACTCCTGAGCCAGGGCCAGTTCTTGGGATGGAAGTGGCTGCCAGTTCCCTGGACCACCCAGCAGAGGCCTACAGGCCCTACAGGCTAACCTCCACCTCTGCCTGGTCTTGAGCCCTGTGTGGCCATCAGGCTTCCCAGCCCCCGAGTGCAAAGTCCCCCAATCTCAGAGGACAAGCACTGTCGGCCCAATGTCACGAGCCCTTTGTTATGGAAGGTGCAGCTCAGCCTATGGTTCACAGAGCCGGGCATGGTGGCACAGACTGGTCCCCACAGCTCAGAAGGCTGAGGCAGGAGCATTACGTGAGCCCAGGAGTTGGAGACCACCCAGCAGGACAGGGAGACCCCATCTCAAAACCTCAATTAAATGCAGTTCACAGAAGCCTCGCGTGTCCGCGAACCTGCGCCCTCACGCACAGAAGGAAGTCACGTGTGACTGAACCCCGGCTCCACCTCACAGAGCCATTCCGTGGTCAGAGGACATATCTGCCAGCGTCCATTAGGAGCCACTGTGGATGCAGCAAGGTCCCTCTGTGTCGTAACTGCCACACAATTTCATCCTCTCATGGAGAGTGGGCTTTTCCACGTTCTTCCTCTCTGGATAGTGTCTTTTTCATTTTCTTTCTTTAGTGTTTTTCTTTTCTTTTTTTAACAGCAGACTGGGGTTTGAATTCAGGACCTCACCACATGAGCCAACCCCAGCCCTTTGCTTTAGCTGTTTTTTCAGATAAGGTCTCAGCCTCAGACACAGTCCTCCTACTTATGCATCTAGTGTGGCTGGGACTGGCTAACATTTTTGCCCAGAATGACCTCAAACCACTGTCCTGATCTCTACCTTTAGCAGAGCTGAGGTTACAGGTGTGAGCCACCATGCCTGGCCATGAACCCTTTTTATTTTTTTGTCCTGCCCAAGAGCCACTGAGAAGCTAAAATCAAACACAAGGGCTCACGAGGACAGTCTTTGAATAGGGGAGGTATGTTGTGCCACAGCCCCTTACCTCTGAGGACATCATCCTGAGGTGGCCTTTCAGTTCTGATCTGAGAGGCCAGGCTTTGTGGCCCTGTCCCTACCATGCCTCTTAGATGAACAGTCAGCTGTCAATATCCACAAATCCGATATCTGTGGATTCAACCAACCGAGGGTTGAAACTGCTTTGTAAAAAGCTGCTGCATCTGTACTGAGCAGGTACAGGCTTTTCTTCTCATCATCCCCCAAACTGTGCAGTGTGACATGGTGAACCCAGGCTTGACCTTGTACTGGGTACTGAGTCATCTGCAGATGATTTAAGTCCCGGGGAGGACATGCACAGGTTCTATGCAAACGCTGTGCTGGGTTATAGAAGGAACGTGTTTTGATGTCCATGGGGCCTGGCAGCCATCCCGCAAGTATCAGGGTTCTTCTACACAGTGATGTGTTTGCACTGAACCTGCCCAGGCTCTAGAAGACACTGGCATTGTAACGTTTCATCTCAACCTGCCAGGGCAGGAAACTGAGGCACGTTGCCAGGGTCCCCAGAAGTCCTGAGTAGAGCAGCTGGAGTCCCTGTACCCCTTCCGTGATGGAATATTCTTGGCTGTGTCTTGCCAGGGCTGCAGCACCCTCCCCTCGGGTCCTGAAAGGCGTCATGCGGGTGGGCATCCTGGCAAAAGGCCTGGTCCTTCGAGGGGACCGGCGCGTGCAGCTGGCCCTGCTCTGCTCCCAGAAGCCCACGCATGCCCTGCTGCAGAGGATCGTGGAGCAGCTGCCCCGGCAGCTCCCGGTAAGGATGGCTGCCCTGACCCCTGTGGCTTGTCTGACCCTCCCCTCTCCCCGAGGCTCTTCTGCTCCCTGCCAGGGGTGACTCTGCTCCGTGGTCCCTAGAAGCAATAGGGCCGGGGTGTGTGGCTCAATGGTGAGCACTTACCTAGCATGCAGAAGGCCCTGGGTTCCATCCCCAGCCCCGCAAAAATAAATAAACAAGAAAAAAACACAGGCATCGCTATTGGAAACCAGCCAGAGGTGGTTTTCATAAAAGTTGCAAAGACAAACTGGGTGTGTTTGTTCATACCTGTAATCCCAGCTACTCGGGAGGCCGAGGTAGGAGGATCTCAGTCTGAGGCTGGCCTGAGCAGAATTTCAAGACCCTGTCTCAAAAACAAGCTAAGAGTAGAAGGGCTGGAGCGTGGCTCAAGTGGTAGAGTGCCTGCACAGCAAGCATGAGGCCCCAAGTTCAAACCACCAAAAAGAAAAAAAAAAAAGAGCCCAATCCTGGAGTCTGTCCTGTAGTACCAGGGATCCAACGTGGCTCTGCCCACCTGTCTAGTGAGCAAGAGATAATGGCTAGGCTCCTGGCAGACCCCAGGATAGACAGACACATTAGCATGCTAACCTCCAGTTTATCTCCTGTGAAGAAATTAATGCCAGGTGCTGAGCCAGGTTGAGCACAGCTCAACCAGGAGTTATGGTTGTGGGGAGCCAGGAGCTACTTCTGACAGGATGGAGGGAGGTGTATGTCCCTGGCAGAGGACAGGACAGGTGAGGTCAGACCTGACATGTCTGACAGAGGTCCAGAAGGACCAGCACCTGTAGAGGCAGAAGGTGGGAAGCCCTAGATCAAACTGAGCCTGAAGGCCATGCAGAAAGGCAGGATTACATTCTCAGGGAAGCAGAGGACTGGAGGGGTTGAAGTGGCCAGTACCATACTCTGACTTCAGGAACCTCATCATGCAGTTCCTTAACACCAGCCTCTGGAAACTCACAGCCTGGTGGCCAAGTCCTAAGCCCCAAAACTATGGCCAAGGATTTGGAGAGGCTGGGAGCACCCCCACCCCAGTGGTGTAAATGGAACCCCCAGGGGCTGCCTCACTGTGAGAGTCCCCAAGACAGAGGGGCTCAAGGATAGGGGGAGGCCTGGCTCAGGTGCAAACATAGGCAGTATGGAGGCCGGGCCACTGTTCAGACCTCCTGAGCATTGTTCTTCCCTCAGGTAACAACATTTCACCATAGCATTAGTTTGCTTCTCTCTGGCTATGGGGTTAATTTGTGTCATCTTGTAGAAAAGTTATCTGTATTTCTTTTTCTACAACTATTGGTTATCTCATTTGCCAATACTTGTTATTTTGGATTGCTTGTCTTGTTGAGTTCTGGGTGCTTTTTACATATGGAGGCCTCTTACAGCATGTATTTCTGTTTGTGTGCACCCTGGGAGAGCTACACTGTGTCTTAGTCACACGGAAGTTCCAGACATTGAGCTCAGGGCCTGACATCTGGGCAGGGAACATGTGAGGGCTGGAGTCACATGGCCTTGTGTTGCATTTACATCTAGATTGTGGCCGAGGACAAGTATGAGGTTTCCTGTGACCCTGAAGCCAACATCGTCATCTCCTCCTGCGAGGAGCCCAGGATGCAGGTCTACGTGTCCATCACCTCACCCCTAATGCGGGAGGACCCATCTGCGGACCAAGGTGCAGCCAGGCACTTCTGCCCAAGCCCCCACACTGCTCATGGCATACTTCCATAGCAAACACCCACAGCAAACACCTGTGCAAACACCCAGACCTGGGGCCCCACCCACCTCTGCTCTGGGCAAGAAGGCCAAGACAGCAGCCTTCTGGCACTTCTGTGTGTCTGAGTGCTGCGGGTCACAGAAGGGTTAGTCTGGGACAGCAGAGGAAATGAGCAGGTGACAGAGGCCCTGATAGCTCAGAGCCTGGCTACAGCCTTGTCCTCCATGAGCAATGAAACACCAGTGCATGGCCCTGCTTCCTCACCCAGGTGTGACCTGGCAGGAATGTGGCAGCAACAGGACTCTCCGAGCAACCAGTGTCCCCACAGCTGGGGACCACAGAAGGTCCCACTGATCCTAGGGCCACTCATCTGGAACAAGCCAGATTCACCTGTGGAAAGGCAGGGAAGGTCCTGGTCACTGGCTGCGGTGACAGTGAGTGACAGCACACACCACACAGCTGTGCTCACTGGGATCTCAGCCTTGAAACCATCTAGAACAGTTTCTGGGGCTGTTTACCAGACTCCTGTCATCCTTGGAACCCCTTCATGACTTTTTGGTCATAACTACTTACATTGATCCACTATTAAAACTGAGTCTTTTTTAGGGCTGGGGTGCACCTCTGTGGCAGAGCACTTGCCCAGCATGTGAGACCCTGGGTTCTGTCCCCAGCACCAAATTTTTTTTTTAAAAGACTTTGAACCGTACATGGAAAGCCATTATCAGTTGTCATAAATAGTCTAAAAAAGGCCAGGTGCTGGTGGCTCACGCCTATAATCCCAGTGTGTGGGAGGTTGAGATTAGGAGAATCGGGGTTTGAGGTCAGCCCAGGCAAGTAGTCCTTGAGACCCCATCTCCAAAATGACCAGAGTAAAATGGACTGGAAGTGTGGCTCAAGTGGTATACTGCCTGCTTTGCAAGGATGAAGCCCTGAGTTCAAACCCCAGTCCCACCAGTAAAAATAATTATCTAAAAAAGTGATACATGCAGCTTAGTGGTGAGCACTTGCCAAGCATGCAAGGCCTTGGGTTCCATCCCCAGCACCCTAACAAAACCAAAAACACCTTCTTAAAAAAAATAAATGTGGTGGAGGAAAAACATAGAGCCTTGAAATCTAGCTGGAGGTCCTGAAACAAGGGAACAGGGAGGAGACTGGGGAATGTTCCAGAGTGTTCACAACAGAGGCTCTCTCGCCTGGCCCGACTGGACAGAGTAGGAGACCTAAAACCCATACTAAAGAATGGCATAGACCATTCTTTAACGAACCGGCCTGCCAGGAAACCACACTTTCCGCTGGCCACTTCCTCCCTCAGTTTCCCGTCCCCACTCGGTACGGGGGAGGCTGACTCCTGATCCCCATTCTACACATTACCCTGGCCAGTTCCACCTTAACCCTGAAGGAGGGATTTACCCATGAGGGACAGGGGGACAGAAGTCACCACAGACACTCACAGACTGAACTGAGCCCTGAACTCCATCTTGTGATGGACAAGCTAGGGGTTCATCGTGGCTTTTATGCCACCAAACGAGAATATTCTTTTTTTTTTTTTGACATTATGGGGTTTGCACTCAGGGCCTTGCACTCACCAGAGCCAGCCTGGATGTATTTACTCTTCCCAAGTATCTGGGGTGACAGGCATGTACCAACAACCAGCCATTGGTTGAGATGGAGTCTCAAGAACTATTTCCCCAGGCTGGGCTGAAACTGTGGTCCTTGCTATCTTCACCTCCTGAGTAGTGAGGGTGACAGGCAGGAGCCACCACACCTGGCTTGATGAGCATATTCTTGAAGCAGCAACAGGAAAGGCAAAATGAACCAGAGGCCTGTGACCTCTGTTGGCAACAGTAGTACGTATTTAAATCAGCCTGCCTTCTCCTTTCTCATGATGTGTTTTGAAGTTTCTGGAAATCAGGCTTAATCCATAGTTTTACAGCTACATCTTAATTGGCTGGTAAGAAGGCCAGTGCCAAAGTCATTCAGCTCCTGTCAGGAATTCTTCCCAAGATGAGTGTTAGCAGCAGTGGTGTCTCAGGCCCTGCCACATCCCTCAGGTGGGTCTGGGAGGAACCAGCTGTTCCCAGATCCCAAGGATGGAGGCCCCAACCTGATCCAAACTGCCCATCCAGACTGGACAGAGCAGGATGAGGCTCCTGCCCACACACCCTTGGTGACTCACTGTCCCCTTCCTTCTATAAGGAATGGAGCAGTCTCAGCATAATCCAGGAGATGTCCTGAGTCAAGAGAAGTGCCTGGAGACCCTGGCCGCCCTCCGCCATGCCAAGTGGTTCCAGGTGAGGGGCGCAGGGCGGGGGCGGGAGAGGACCTGTCACCAAACACAGCCCCAGACAGCCTGGGCCCGGGGCTGGGCACAGACAGGATGACCAAGCAGGTGCCTATGTCCTTGTTCTGCCACATTCTTGCTGACGAGCACTGACCAAGATTGGTCCTTGGTGGAGTGGGTTGGGAAGACTAGACATAGTGAGCACTGCTCTTTGGGTAGGGACAGGACAGCTACTCTTGGCCACCTGGCAGCCTTGGGTCTATGTGGAGTTAGACTCGGCCACTCTTGAGGCTGGTGGCCCTGTCACCTCTTGTAGTCCCCCTCCAGTATTCACCCTCAGGTCAGGGACCACTGACCCCCCCCACCAGGAACCCTAATCCTCCTGTGGCCACACAGCCACCATCCCCAACACAGCTATGTGTGCCTCTTTCTCCAAAGGCGCGAGCCAGTGGTCTGCAGCCCTGCGTGATCGTCATCCGGGTCCTGCAGGACCTCTGCCGGCGCCTGCCTACCTGGGGAGCCCTGCCAGCCTGGGTAAGGCAATGAGGAATGCTCAGCCCCCCAGAGGTCCCTAGGCCCCAAGGTCCTGACAAGACAATCCTTGTTTCCACCTCTTGCCAGCATCTGGTTGTTCTGGAAGGGGCCTGAGAGAGCTCTAGCAAGAGAGGTAGCTGAGGGCGGGGAAGTTCCAAGCACTCCTGGGAGTGGGAGAAGGGACTTGGGCCTCCCTTGTTTAATTACCATTATCTTAGACTCCAAACTTGAGGTGAGGTTGGGGTGCCATGCAAATGCGGGTGCACCAGGGAAATGGGTGGCCAACGCCTAGACATGGTGGCATCAGGACAGACAGCCAGGCCTTGCCCTGGCTCCATGCTGGACTCTGGACCACCTGCAATTCTAATTACCTCCCCCTCCCCCCGCCATTCAGTATATCCCTGGGTCAATCCCAATGGAAAGAGAAGAGGCTCCTGTGTCCCCCAGCGAGGCCTCAAGGTCCCTGCCCAGCCCCCATATCTCCACTGGCCACAAAGCAGCCACAAAGTGCAGCGTCCCATCCCCCAGGACCTCTGTCTTTCCATGGGATGGTAACTCATCCATGCACCCCTCAGTCTCTCCACCTCGTCCACACTCCCACACTGACCCAGCAGTTAGAAATAACACGGTAGGTACATTTCTAAGTCTTTGGCTTCTACATTAGTACTCAGGGAGTCCTCCACCCTGGACCTCAAGGGACATGTGAAACACACACACACACACACACACACACAGCCTCCTGTTCACACACACACACACACACACACACACACAGCCTCCTGTTCACACACACACACACACACAGAGCCTCCTGTTCTCACACACCCACCCACACACACACACAGCCTCCTGTTCACACACACACACACACAGCCTCCTGTTCACACACACACACACAGCCTCCTGTTCACACACACACACACACACACACACACAGCCTCCTGTTCACACACATACACATGTGCTGGAGGGCCACCTTCATGCATGTTCCCACCTTGCCCTCAAAGCTGGGGTGACAGGGACTTGCCACTGTGGGGTGGCCTGCTGGAGTTGAGTGACTTTCATTGTCACTCATGGTGGTTTATGGTGTCACTGGGGACAGAGTGCAGATAGCTAAAGTGGGACTTGAAGAGGCAGAGAACCTGCCCCTGTCTACACAGGTGGTGGCAGATGCTTCACTGGCCATCAGTGGAGATGTCTGAGGGTGGGCAGGAAGAAGGAAACAGCCCAGAGGGGTCTTGTGTCCCAGAGTCCCTGAGTCCCCCTGGGCTGAGCCCTGATAAAACCACTGCCAGTGGGAGGTGTCTAGTGGGGGCCTCCCAAAGCCCAGGGTCTCCCTGTGTGTCCCCCCACCAGGCCATGGAGCTACTGGTGGAGAAAGCACTGAGCAGTGCGACCAGGCCCCTAAGCCCCGGGGACGCTGTGCGCCGGGTCCTGGAGTGTGTGGCCACAGGCACACTTCTGCCAGGTGAGTACTGGGGCAGGGGGAGCTGGAATGGGGGCAGCAACCCAGAGGCCACAAGTGTGCGCAGGCTGGAGCGTACCATCCACATGCCTGAGGAGGGGCCCGCCCAGACAAGAAAGCAGCCAGGATATGGCATGCAAGCATCCCAGTAGGGAGGGAACAGGGCAACAGGGTGGGTACGTCTGCCCTCTAGGGACAAAGAACTTCGGCTGGAGAGAGCAGGCGTCGCTCTCTATGCCTACGCCCACCCACAGCACTGAGCCTTTTTGGAGAATGGCCAGCTCATAACCAGGTGACTGGCCGACTATCTGCCCAATGCAAATTTATTTGAATAAATGCACTATTATTTATTCAAGGGAAATAAGCAGAGGATAAGATGGGTACAAAGTGACACAATATGTTTGACCATGGAAGCGGGGAGCAGGAAGTGCCATGGTGCCCTCCCAGGAGGGGACAGGAGTCACCCAGTGAAGAGGGTGGCCCCAGGTTGTAGTGACCAGGATAATGCTGTGTGGAAAAGAAGGGTTATAGAGATGGCCCTGGTGCATGAGCCATTTGTGTCACACACATAGGCATGTACACACACACATGTGCACAGACCCCTGCACATGCCCAGGTAAGACCTCATACCATCATTGGCAGGCCCGGCCCCATGTGGCTTGTGGGTCACAGGTGCCACGAGTGGATGTGAAGACCCTGTGCGTGGACCTGAGTTCCCCTCACAAGGCAGAGCAACACTGTTGTGTCACTGTGAGCCCCTTATGAAGTGTCCTCATGTTCTTTGCCCCCTCCCCCGACCTTGCACAGATGGGCCCGGGATCCAGGACCCCTGTGAGAGAGACCAGACAGATGCCCTTCAGCCCATGACCCCCCAGCAGCGGGAGGATGTGACAGCCAGTGCCCAGGTACGAGGGCTGGGCCCAGGACAGGGCGAGCCCTTTTCTTCTCCTGCAGAGAGACTGGGTCCAGGATTGGGGAGTGGGGTGGCCCGTCTGCTCCCGTGGGCAGAGCCAGCCCTATGTTGGGCCCACAGCTCAGAACCTCAGTCACCACTAGGATGAGGCCCAGACCCCAGGGTCTTACTGGCATGATTGTCCCAGGTGTCCCTGCACAGTGTGATCCAGAAACACCCAAGCTTCTGTGGTTTCCTTGTAAGAAAAGTCTCCTAAGAGCCAGGTATGATGGCTATGCCTGTCATCCCAGCGCTTGGGAGGCTAAGGCAGGAAGATCATGAGTTCAAAGCCAGCTGGGCTGCACAGAGAAACCCTGTCTAAAAAGAAAAATAAAGATCTGGCCACACAAAACTCATCACCCAAGGTTCCACTTTCATGGGATGAGTTGAGTCACTCCATCCACATGCAGGATTTGTGGTCCCTCTAGTGAGGTGACAGAGTCAGTGTGCCAAGGAGCTCCAGGACAGCCCTACTTGTCAACCAGGACCAAGCTGCACTGGGTAAATTTCCTCATGGGCTGTGCAGCTGGCACTGAGCAGGTGCAGGAAGGAAGACGATAGGCCTGAACCTGGGGACCCCCAACAGGAGCCCCTGTGTCCTCAGTGTCCCATGTGTGGGGGCCGGGAACAAGGCCAGGCAGGAGCATCCTGACAAGGTCATGTGGCCTGCAGCACGCCCTGCGCATGGTGGCCTTCCGCCAGATCCACGAGGTCCTTGGCATGGACCCTCTGCCACCTAGACACAGGCCTGGGGCCCGCAGCAGGAAGAGGCCCAGGGAGGCCCTGGAGGGCACCAGCGAGAAGAAACGGGGCCGGCAAGGTGGAGAGGGGCTCGTATGAGCTGCCCGCCTCCCCACACCCTTTGCACATCTGCACCCTGTCAGCTGTGCACACCTGGCCACAGTGTGCACCAACAAGCTGTATTTTGTCCCTGACATCAAATGGTGGCATTTCCCTTTTCAGTCATGCTTGGTAGTTTATTTCAAACATTATGCTTCACTTACTAGCGAAGTCACAGCTTCTGGCCCTGGGAGTCACCCCAGGGCAGCTTCCTCCCCTGTGGCCCTGTCTCCAGCTGGGTGACCCCCAACTTGCTGGCTTTAAACTCTCCCCATGCAATACACTGGGGTGTGGAGTTATAAATTGCTCCCTCCAGAGGCCCCTGTTGTACATGTACCTGAAACAAGGCGGACAGGCTGTCCTGGGCCACTGTCGCTGAGGCTGGTCCCAAAGATTACAGAAGAAGCCTTGAAGGTGTGTGGGGAGCACCCAGCGTTGTGGCAGTGGCCTCATCCCCACCCTGTGCATGTGTTCAACCCCATGGTGCCAATGGAGACCTCAGACCCAAACAGGCACAGGCTGGGCTCCCCCCACCGCTGGGAACACTGTGACCTCCCCCCGCCCCCATAGTGGGATCCTAGCCCCAGATACCTGCCACCGCCCACAACACTGAGTGCCTTCTGCAGAGAGGAGCCACTCTGTGGCTCTGGGATGTGCTTGGAGGCCTGGATTCTGCCTTGGGTCCTCCCTGGTGTGGGCCTCAGCCTGGCCTGGGGCAGGTGGACCACACTTCCCCTCGAGGGGAGCAGGGCCTGGCCCCCGCCCCACCCTGTTAGACCACAACCTCTTTCCCAGAGACATCGGGAGAGGAAAGGCCATCTTTGGACTGAACTGACCCAGGGACATTTGGCTCTGTCGATTCCATCTCTAAGACTTAAGGAGCAGCCCACATGTGGCATGTAGCTTTGGGCATCTTTGTAGAGCCGCCTGGAAATGGAAACGAGGGGAATAAAGGAGACACACTTGTCTGCGTGTGGCCTATGTTTTCCTTTGCTTGGGGTGCCAGTGGCCACCTCCTTGCAAGGTCCTGAGGCAAGACTGGGCAAAGAGGGTGTCCCAGGGGCTGAGCTGTGCTATGGCTGCTCCCAGATCCCTTAGCTTTCCCCGACACAGGACCCCTGTGGATGTCTAAGAAATGTCCATCTCTGAACATCACACAACCTGGGACTTTGCCTCCCTGGCCTTGTCCCAGGACATAACGGCCACAACACAAGGGAGAGGGGGTCAGGAGGCCCCCAGAGGCTTCCTGGAAAAAGGGGTCAGCTCAACCAGTTCCAAATCCCTACTGCAGGATTTGGAGACTCCTCCAAATGGCTCAGATAAGGACATTCGGTCACAATGGTCACTGTGGGCCAGATCTGGGGTAAGGTTTGAGCCTGGGGCTCCCCAGGCAGCAGTTGAAGGGAGTTGGGGTGCAGGCGGAAGGGGAGGCACAGGCAAGGTAACAGCCTGGCGGGTGGAAAGAAGTATGTATCATGGGCACAGAGCCTGAGCCCCTCTTCTCCATATCTTTGCCCTCACAGACAGTCCACCCTGAAACCCTGCACTCCACCTGCTCCATCTTCTTAACTCCTGAGAGCTCCCCATTGCACTCAGGCTGAAATCTCAAATCTAAACAAGGCCCCCATTAGCACTCCCTGCCACCCTGACCCTCAGTCACTCCACCTCGGACCTAGGCTCTCTGATGATGCTCAGATGAGCCACACTCAGTCCTGCCCCAGGCCCTTTGCACGTCCTGCTTCCTTCTCCTTCTCCTGATGAACTCTTCCCCTGGCTGCCGGCCTCCCCTTTTTCAGACCTCTACTCCAGTGTCACCTGCTCAGAGAGGTCTCCCTAACCACCTCCAGCGGCCACCAGACACGTCTGGTGAGAATGTTCTGTTAGGTAGTTGTGGACAGGAAGTGCGTCCACCTGACCACATTGTCCCAGGTCCCGAGCGTGGGGGGGGGGGGAGGGTGGCGGAACAGCTGAGTGACGAACTCTCATGCGGTGCTCTCGCACGCAGTTTAGAGAACGCCATGTGCTCCGCCCCACTGCAGCGCAGAGTGGCGGAGTGGGGGAGGGGTGGGGACCACCGCGGCCACAGGGGCGACTTCATGGCGGTGCGGAGCCCGCGCAAGCAGCGCTGGCAGCCTCCCTCCGGAAGCGCCCCGCACCCTGGCTCCTGGGAAGCAAACCGCCACCGGCAGCGGGGTGAAATGCAGCCTCGCCGGCAAGCGTTACGCGGGGCCTCCGAGCAACCCCAAGAGGCTGGGGGAGCCATCGCGCCTGACCTGGCCGGCGGAGCCCCGGGGCACCGGGCAGCGGACTGCACAGCGTGCGGAGCAGAGCGAGGACCGCAGGCTGCGGATGCTGGCGGCGCGTTGCTAGGAGACGCGGTGAGTGTGGGCGGGGCCGCGGGGGGCGGGGCCGCGGGGGGCGGGGCCTCGGGGGCTGCTCGGGGGGCGTGGGGAGGGAGGGGCCGTCTGCGCGCTCCATCCTCAAGGTCACCGACTGCGCGCGCGGGTGGACCGGGCCTTGCACCGCGGGAGCCCACGCGGGAGCCCCGCAGATGCTGCAGGAAAGCAGAGGAGGGCTCTGCGCCGTGATCCACCCCAAGCTCGAACCTTCCCACGACAACAGACGGGACAGCTCTGGGGGACGCGTGTTACCCGCGTCTGCCCGCGTTTGGGAAATAAATGTATTTGAAAACAGATACTGGCACATTCGTGTTCACAGCAGCCAAAAGGTGGAAGCAGCCCAAGTGACAATGCAGAGGAGGATGTATACACGCAATGTGACCCATCCATGCACTGGAATATTATGCAAGCATGAAAAGGGAGGAGATGCAGACATGCGTTACAACGAAGAAGGACCTTGAGGATACTGTGTTCAAGGAAATGAGCAGACACGGCAGGACACACACTGCAGAACGCCACACCCAGGAGGTCGCGAGTGGAATCATCAGATCCACAGACAGAGGAAGTAGGGTGGGTGATGCCAGGAGCGGGGGCGGGGGGGGGGGAGGAAGGGAGTGGGTGTGGAATGGGGAAGATGAGGCGGTTGGTGGGGACGGCTGCACAACCACATAAAAGAACCGAACACCGCTTAAAAACACGAGTAAGATGGTGAATTTTATGTTTATATGCATTTTACCACAATTACATTTTTTTCTAAAGTATGAGCGTTTTCCTATTAGAAAAAGAAACTGAAAATTCAGAAAAAAGGCAATCAGTCAGTCAATTGCTCTTAAACTCTACTTGCCACCAGCGGTTTTTTAAATACTCTGTTGGTTCTTTGGAGGTAACAGCTTTGATTTACCACCTGCTCATCACGGGCTGTGTACACTTTAATTCTTTCAACCATCTTGTGAATCATAATCTTTTTGTGGCAGGACTGGGGCTTGAACTCAGGGCCTCGGGTTTGCAAGCTCTACTACTTGAGCCATAACCCCAACCCTACTGCTGTAGGTATTTTTTTAATAGGTCTTGTATTTATGCCCAGACTTGCGTGGACCACGATCCTACTATTTATAGCTGGGATAACAGGTGTGCACCACTTCACCCAGCTGATTGATTAAGATGGGGTCTCATACTTTTCCCCCTGGCTGGCCTTGAACCAAGATGCTCCTGATCTCCACCTCTGTAGTAGCTGGGATTACAGCAGTGAGCCACCTTATCAGGCCCAAGAGTATCCTTTTTTTTAAGTGTGGTAAAAGACATAAAACTTATTTCAGCTATTTCAAAGAGACAATCTATCTAGTTCCAGAACATCCCATCAATCCAAAAGAGACCCCATCCACATAAGCAGCTGCCCTGTCCCCTTCCCAGCCCCTGGCCCCCAGGAGTTCACTTCCTGTCTCTGGATTCCCTGTTCTGGATGTTTCCTATCAATGAAGTCACACCCTGTGGGGCCTGGTGTGTCTGCTTCTCTCACTGACCACCGTGTCCTCAAGGTCCCTCCGCATTGTAGCATGAGTCAGAGCCTCAGCCTGTTCATGGCTGAGTAATATTCCAGTGTGTGGATGGAGCACGCTGCATGGACACTCAGGCTGTTTCCACTTTTTAATAGCTGCATAATACTCCATCAATTAAATGTACCCTACTGTGCTCAACCAGCCCCTACTGTTGGACACTCAGACTGTTTTCAAGGTGTGACTTACATTGGGACAAACGGGTCCTCAACAGGTAGCATTTGGATCTGATAGATCCCAAAGAAAAGAATGTCCCCATCGAAGGGCATGGCCATTTGACATTTGAACCTTCCATGTGCAAAACTGTTTCGGAAGAGCTTTGTCAATTTTTCTTTGACTCTAGACAAGGGGCCTGGTTCACCCTCTATGTCAGGACTATTCTCCCTCTTTTTGGTGAGGTGGGGCCTTAATATTTCACCCAGGCTGGCCCAAAATCCTAGACATAAGTAATTCTCAGTCTTCTCTACAGCTGGGATGACAGCCACTGCACCCAGTTTTGTGACTGCCCAGTTTAAAAAATTGCCAGGCACTGGTGGCTCCCACCTGTAATCCCAGCACTTGGGAGACTGAGGCAGGAGGATCTCGAGACTGAACCGAACCTGGGTTGCACAGACAGACCCTGTCTCAAAAACCACAAAACAATAAGGAGAAAGGAAAAGCTGAGAGGCAGTGAGTCTTGCTTTTGCTACAGAGAATGACAGCAGGTGGCAGCTATGGGGTGGTCAGGGAGGGTCTCTTGGTGAAGTCGCTGGCTGTGAGAAGAGCTGGGGACACACGAGGAGGTGGTGGCAGCACGTGTAAAGGGCCTGGGGCTGGGCGGAGCCTGGAGGGCAGGGCCAGGGAGGCAGGAGCAGAGGATGCTGGGGAAGGGAGGGAGCTGGGAGCAGAGAGGGGGCCCGGGGGTGACATGGCGGACCGCAGTGAGGGCTTGCTGTACCCTAAACATGGCAGGAGCCTGAGAAGTAGCTGGGATGCGGTGCCAAGTGTGGCTGAGAAACAACGCTCCCAGTTCTGTCCTTAGTGTGGGAAGACAGGCCACAGGCGACAGCAGACAGCCTCCCCAGAGCAGGTCACCCCAAGAAACTCCCCTTGCACTGAGTCCAGTGGCCGCAGCTCATGGCTGGTGACAGTGAGTAAGGACCCCTCCCCAGATCCCAAATCCCTGGCTGTGGAGAACACTGAATTGAAAGACGCACTAACTGGGGCAGTCGGATCTGTGGCTGCTCTTCAGCTGACAGGCTGGGGATGAAGGACATGGCTTCTGCTGAAGCCACCAGGCTCTGCTGTCTGCACCCCTGGTTACAGCTGACCTACAGGCCAAGCCATCTAGGTTCAGAAAGCTCCCTCTGTCTTTCTATGCACCCAGTACCTGGCTGGATGGCCAGACGGTGGCCACAGAGCCCAGCCCACTTGGGGTGGCCATTACCCCCCAAGCCTCCGTTTCCCCATCTGCAAAATGGGCACGATGAGTGTTCCCGTCACGGGACAGCCATGGCCCATTAAACCCATGCAACGAAGCCACACATCATGTGATCTTCCAGGAAGCGTCCTTAAAGAGAAGACGTGTATGTCTCTCTACTCCTTCCTGCTTCCTGTTGCTGGAATCAAAGTGCAGCATATTTGAAAGCCATATTAGATCAAGAATTATGGAGGGCTGGTACAGGGCCTGCCTAGCAAGCATGAGGCCCTGACTTCAAACCCCAAGACTGCCAAAAAAAAACAAAGTTAGAAATGTGTACTCTATGAAATGGTGCAACAACAAGATGTCAGGAGCCTGTGTCCCTGACACCACCCAGAACTGTCTGCCTCAGTAACAACTCATTTCTAGCTGATTCAAGCCTCTAGAATTTAGGGGTTTCCATCCCTGAATCCTCATCCTGACTGATGGATCAAAGAAAGTGTCTGTCATGCAACTCTCTCTCTCTCCACTGGCTACCATGATTTTCAATGGCATTAGGAAAGAAGAATAAGAACTATATCCTAATCCAGGCATGGTGGTGCATTCCTATAATCCCAGCACTGGGGAGGCAGATGAAGGAGGATCACAGTTTGAGGCCAGCCTGGGCAAATAGTTTGTGAGACCCCCATCTCCAAAATAACCACAGCAAAATGGACCAGAGGTGTGGTTCAAGTGGTAGAGCTCTTGCTTTGCAAGCACAAAGTCCTGAGTTCAAACATGAGTCCCACCAAAAACAAAACAAAAATTGTCACAGTTTGAGGGAAATTATGGGAGAAGAGTGACATGTGGAGAACAGAGATCTGTGTGTGCAAAGGAAAGGCACTCTACCCCTTGAGCCACTCCTCCAGCCCTTTTTACTTCAGTATTTTTCAGATAGGGTCCATGCTTTTGCCTGGCACCATTTTTAGTACTTGGGGGCATTTTGGTTTTAAGTTCTGGAAACTCACTCCTAAAGGGACCAAAATGCAGACTGGCTTCTCCAAACAGGCCTCCTATGAACTCTGGGTGCTTAGTGGAATCAGAAGGAGACAAGGCCAGACTGAAGGGCCCTGGATGCCAGAGTGTAGGCACTAGGGAGCTATAGAAAGATTTAGTGTGAGGGAGGAACACAGTCACAGTCTCTTTCCCTTGGTTATGAAGTGAATGGGAGCAGGGGGAAAGTGGAGAGGCAGCCAGGAGACCAGGACGTGGACTGCTGCGTCAACAGCCTGCCCGGGACTCGGGGAGACCGAGAGCTGCAGCAGCCCCTCCATCTCCTTGATAGGAGGCAGGAGAAATTCCTGTTGGGTTCTGGAAACAGAAAGAGACGAGGAGAGTTTGTGATTCAAAGTGGCCAATTGTTGGACACCTCCAGAACAGGACAGTCACTTTGCTGTCTCTGGGATTCCTGGGCCAAGTCACGGAGAATGTCTCTGCACGGTGTCAGGGCATCTTAGATGTTCCCCAATGTGGCACCTGTCCCCAAAGAGCAGCAGGGAGGCATCCCTCAACATGGAGCACAGCTATGGCCGCGGCAGGCCTCGTGAGAATTTGCTGACGCTGGTGGGCTTCCACTGCGATATTTGGACTTGACACTTCTATTTCAGGCGAGCGATGGAGAGTGGCTGTAGAGGGAGGTCCCTAGGACATCTGAAATGACAGCTGCAGGGTCCCCAGGCCTCTGGTAGCCACTGCTAGACCCTCAGCCACTCCAGGGAGCCAGGTCGACTACCCAGGGGACCGTACAGAAGGTCCATCCTGCAGAGGACAGGAATAACAAATTACAACTCAGCTAGGAGACCCTGCTCTCTTACCCTGTCTTCTGGCCACTTCCCTCCCTGCGGCTGACAGGAGGGACCCATCCAGGATGGCTGTCCCCCTGGACTCATTCTCTCACGGGTACCGTGGCCAGGGTCATGGCGTCCGCATGGTGCTTCACTCTGCTGGTGGATGTGGCTGCTTGTACAATTGAAAAGCTGTCATTTTAGCCCACAGTGTTGCAGGTTTCAATGCGTAATGGTCCATGTTGTATGCCGTGAAGGATCTCCTAACTGAGCTTCTGCTCCCACAAGTCAAGAAACACCTTCGAAGCTGGGCGCCAGCGGCTCATGCCTGCAATCCTAGCCACTCAGGAGGTAGAGACCCCAGCTCAAAAAAAAAAAAAATCCATCACAAAAAAGGGCTGGTGGAGTGGCTCAAAGTGTAGGTAGGCCCTGAGTTCAAGCCCCAGTACCGCAAAAAAAAAAAAAAGAAACCCAACCTAAAGCCTAGAACTCTGCCTTATACTTAAAGAAGGCACAGAAGACCCTGATGCCTGCTCCACTGTCCCCTGTAATCTTCCTCTCTGTCCAAGGGGTTTCTCCATTAGCCATCCTGACCCTGGGTCCAGTAAGGTCCCCCAAGGCAATCAAATGGGATCTGTCCTCTGAGAGATGGACACAGCAGCTCAGCCTGCCTGTAGGGGAAGCCCCTCCTCTGAGAGGGGCAGAGCTGACTCGTTCCCTCACTGTCCCCCACGACCCACTCTCTGTTGCCTCCAAGGAGGGCAGCTCCACTGGGAACTTCCAACTCCAAATATGATTGTCCTGCCCACCTCAGTTTTCTTTTCCATGGTTGATGAGGAGGAGGGTACCAATGGAGGTGGGCATTTTATGGGGGGGGTGTTGGGGTGTTGGACTTGGGTTTGAACTCAGGGCTTCACTATTGCAAAGCAGGCGTTCTACGGCTTGAGCCACCCCTCCTGCCCATTTTCCTCTGGTTATTTTGGAAATGAGCGTCTCAAACCGTGATCCTCCCGATCTCAGCCTCCCAAGTAGCTAGGATTGAGGTTAAAGGTTGGCATTTTTTAATTCTTTTTGTGTGGGTCTTGTCCTCCGGGCTCTGCGACTTGCTTACCTCCACAAACAGGGAGCTCATTCTCACTCCCGCCACGCACGTGTATGCGCCGCAGCCTCCACTCTGCGCTCCAAGACCCCTGATTCCCCGGGAGGATGACGGGTAGCGCAGGTCGGGGCTCGACGTGAACCCCAAGAGCGCGCCGGCCCCCACCTAGGCGCGCGGGTGGTGCCGGGGCCGGCGGGGGCGGGGCCAGGAGGGGCGGCGGCGGCGGCGGCGGCGGCGGCGGCGGCGGCGCGCACGGAGCTGACCGCAGTGCGGCCGGCGCTAGGACCCGCGGGGGCTCCTGGCCGCGGCGCCTCCCGCGCTCCCTCCCCGACCATCCTTTCCCCCCCCCAGCCCTCCCCCAAAAAATGAGGAAACCGAGCAACTTGCTCCGAGTTTTGCCGCCCGGGCCGCCTCGGGGTGCGCAGCCGGCTTGCGGGGACCCTCCTGGGGGCGGGCGCGCAGTTCAGCCCGGGGGCGCCCCCTGAACAGGTGAGTGCGTCCGCGGGGAGTGGGAGAAGCGCCCCAAGGCGGGTGGGGATCCCAAGGGCTCCGGGGGGCGCAGCACGGGTGCTGGAGGGGCGCGTGGCGAGGACGCGACTGGGGCGGAGGGTGGCAGAGGCGATCGCGCGTGGCGCGCGGTGCGCGAGGTATTTTCTGGGTGCGGCGTGCGCAGCTACGAGCTCCGGGAGTGGATCGGCGCGTCCACGTGGAGAGCTGTGCGCGCGTGTCCGAGATGCGTGTGCGCGGCCCTGCGTGGAGCTCTGCGCGCCCGCGTGGCCCGGCGTCTGGCGCCCAGGTGTTCAAGTGTGGGTCCGTGTGTGTGATGGGGGCGGGGGACAGGTGCACAGGTTCTCTGGTGTCAGTGTCTGTGCGTGTGTCCACACGCGTGCTTGTGTGCGCACACCTGCCCGCAGGTGGGCGCATGCCTTTGCTTGCACACCCAGCCTGGGTGCCTGCAGGTACCTGTGTCTGAGCCCCTATGTTTTCTGTGTGCTGTGTATACATCGGATTCGTGTGTGTACACCAGGGAAGGAGGACTTACGGGGTGGGGGGAGGCATACAGAAGATGAAACTCACCCCCAAACCTCTCCCCTGCCCACCGGTGGTGGTGACATGGGAGAGGCAGCCAGGGTCTCCCACCCCAGCAGCAAGGGACTTTGGTATGTCTGTCCTGAGTTAGGTTGAGGGGGAGGGGAGGAGGCCACAGAGGAACTTCTGGTGACCCAGGAGGTGGCAGGGCTGCATGGCCTGCCTCCTGCCCCCATCCGCCCTGGGTGAGAGTCTTGGGAATGACCTTGACTCATCTGTGGATTCCTCACCCTGGCCCTGCCCTCTGACCAGAAAAGAGGAAGAACCAGGCTCAGTGGGGTGGCACCACACTTCTTACACACTGTGCTAGATACTGGTTCTCAGCCACTCAGTCCCACAACCCCATCCTGTGTCCACTGGCTCTATGCCTTTCCTGTGCCTCACTTTTCCTTTGTGGGCAATGGTAGGGTGAAGCTCTGGCTTCTTGGCCAGCATTTTGCAACTGTGACTCAGCTGAGGATCTCTCTAGGGTAAAGATCATTCCTTCAAAGGGACTGGGGAGAGCCAGTACCCCGGCTCCACTGGGATGCCTTTGCGGGGGGCTCTCCGACTCCTGCCTCTGTCCCACCTGGCCCACCCAGACAGAAGGAACTGGATCCTCAGGCCCCAGCCTAGCTGGAATCCGGGCTCCCCTACTTGACCCTACACCCCTCTCCAGGTGAGCCTTCACTTCTACCAAACCTGGCACTCCGGCCCATCACAGCCAGGATGCCTACGGTGAGTACCCCCTCATGGGTGCCTCTGTCCCCAGCCCTTCTTCCTCATGGTCCCCACCCCAGTGGAAATGGACCCACAGAACTCAGCTCCACAGCCCCAGGTCTGTGCGTGCTCCCTGTGCCTTTCTGATCTTGGTCCTGGGCCCCTTCTGCTTATGACCCTGGTATGTCTTAGCCACTTTCTCTGTCTCTCTCCTCCTGCCCCTGGCCCTCCTGTTCTCTTCTATTTTCTGTCTCCAATATCCCTGTCTCTCCCAATTTCCATTTCCGTCTCCCTCTTGTCCCCTCTCCTCCATCTCTACTCTCTGCACATCTCCTGATGCCCCAGAGGCGCTGGGCTCCTGGCACCCAGTGCATCACCAAGTGTGAGCACTCGCGCCCCAAGCCAGGGGAGCTGGCCTTCCGCAAGGGCGACGTGGTCACCATCCTGGAGGCGTGTGAGGTGAGCGTGGCTGGAGGGTGCACCTGGAGTGAAGGGGACTCTACCAGACCAGCACCAACCTGTCCCTCCCTCCCGGACAGAACAAGAGCTGGTACCGTGCCAAGCACCACGCCAGTGGGCAGGAAGGGCTGCTGGCAGCTGGCGCACTGCGGGAGCGCGAGGCCCTCTCTGCGGACCCCAAGCTCAGCCTCATGCCGTGAGTGGTGGCCGGCCCCGGGTGGGGGTCATGTCCCAGCTCGGCCCACGCAGCATCTCTGCCCCCGCCCCCCCCAGGTGGTTCCATGGGAAGATCTCGGGCCAGGAGGCGGTGCAGCAGCTGCAGCCGCCCGAGGATGGGCTGTTCCTGGTGCGGGAGTCCGCCCGCCACCCGGGTGACTACGTGCTGTGCGTGAGCTTTGGCCGTGATGTCATCCACTACCGCGTGCTGCATCGTGATGGGCATCTCACCATCGACGAGGCCGTGTGCTTCTGTAACCTCATGGACATGGTGGAGGTGCCCTGCGGGGACAGGGTGGGGCCCAGAGGCGCGTGTTCCCCATGTCCAGGGGATGATGGCAAGGCTGCTCCCCAGGGACTACAAGCCCCTACCCCCCAGGCTGTGGCAACTTTGTGGGTCTGGGAGCCCCAGAGTCTTGTCCCCCCTTCCCTGCCCAATGCAGAGATGAGAGGCTGGTCCCCATGGGCTGTGGACTCCACAGGTGGCCTGAATAATCCTGGATCCAGGATTGGGGTGACTCCTCTGGGGACCTCCAGAAACCACAGGACACCAATCCAGAGGGCCCCCCAGAACCTATTCTGCATCTTTTCCCATCCCCATGGAAACCAGCCCACCTCTGGTGGGACCCAAACCCATCTCCCCAGATCCTGCCTGCCCCACCCAGAGACCACCTGGGAAAGGGACAGGTTTAGGGGTGCCCTGCCAACTTCATGTTCACCCCTGCCTGTCCCACAGCATTACAGCAAAGACAAGGGTCCCATCTGCACAAAGCTTGTGAAGCCCAAGAGGAAACAGGGCACCAAGTCAGCTGAGGAGGAGCTGGCCAAGGGTAGGGAACCCCTCAAAATAGTGGGAAAGGACCCCTCACTTCCCATGTGGCCCTGTCCATATCCAAGCCCCGAATGGGACCAAGCTTGTCCCCTCAGCTGGCGCTGTGGGACAGAATGGGAGACCAGAGCTGCCATGGGTCAAGCAGAGGACATCACAAACACAGACTAGGTCCATAGGGAAGAGTCCCATGCCTGCTTGCCTCTTGTCCCATCATCCATCACGTCATCTGAGCCAGAAATCTGGGCCTGAACCTTGTACCACCCCAGCCTCCACCTCCCCTCCAAGGGCAGTTCCATTAATGTCAGTTCATCCTTTCCTTGCCCCAAAGCTCCTTCCCACACCCTCCCATCAGACCACCTCCTTCCTCAGTCGGGGGAAGTCTCCCTTCCCCCTGTATGGGGCCCCAAGACCTTTCTGTTACAAAAACACACCCATGCCATGCCCTGCTCAACACTTCCATGGACACCTGGAGGGAGACCTGGCAACCCCGCCACCTTCTAGAGCCTTCCCACATGGGTGGAAGTACATTTCCAGGGTTGTCCACAAAGCCCTTCCCCCATTCCTGCACGCCCCAACCCTCTCATGCCTCTGTGCCATTGTAAATTCTGTTCCCTTCACCTGGAATGCTTTTCCAGCTGTACCAAGAGAGGGGAGTCTCGGACACAATCTTAGGGGTGCTACTGGGAGTGTGTTTCCCGGGCTGGGGCGCTGGGAGGCCACCACTTACTCTGTTGCTGGGTGCGGCCATCCCCCCCCCCAACTGGGTCTTCGCTCCCCCACAGCTGGCTGGTTGCTGGAGCTACAGCATCTCACGCTAGGAGCCCAGATTGGAGAGGGAGAGTTTGGAGGTGAGACGGGGGGACTGAAGGCAGGGCGTGTGTGGCAAGGGACCCAGTCCCTGTTTGCCACCACGCTGTTACGTGTTGGAGGACAGGCACAGGCCTTCTCTGAGTCTGTTCCCCCGTCATGGGCTCACAGGGAGTAAAAGAGCCCAAGTGGGCACCGGGAGATCAGCCATTCCCTCTGCTTCCAGCCTTGGGTTTTGGGTCTCTTTGCTTGGAGCATCAGTCCCTGGAATCCTTATTCTGGAAAGCTCTGGGCTTAGGTCAGGGGTCAGCCAGCTCTGTAAAGAGCCAAAGCACAAATACAACCACTCAGCCCAGTGGAGAGACTGGCACAGATAATATGTAAACACTCGGGTGTGGCCCTTAGAGCTTTCTCTTTTTGGAGGCACTGGAGTTTGAACTTTGGCTTGCTAGGCAGATGCTGTAACACTTGAGCCACACCTCCAACCCTTTTTGCTTTAGTTATTTGTTTAATACGGTCTTGAGGTTTTGCAGGGGCTGGCCTGGACCTGTTTATGCCTCCTAAGTAGCTGGGATGACAGGCACACACACACCACATCCAGCTATTGGTTGAGATGAGATCTTGAGAACATTTTTCCCCAGCTGCCCTTGAACTATCCTCCTGATCGCCATCCTTCTGAGTAGCTGGGATAACGGACGTGAGCCACCAAGCCCAGCTCCTTAAAGCTTTTTGGTAGCACAGGAATTTGAATTCTACGTAATGTCCACGTGTCATTACATCTTTAGGGTGTTTTTCTTTCCTTTTTTTCTTTTTCTGTGGTGGTGGAGCTGGAGCCCAAGACTTCGCACATGCAAGGCAAGCACTCGGCACTGAGCCATACCCCCAGCCCCTTTGGCTTTTTTTTTGAACTCAGGGCCTACACTTTAAGTCATTCCACCGGCCCTTTTTTGTGATGGGTTTTTCGAGATAGGGTCCTGTGAACTATTTGCCCGGTATTTGCCCCAGCTAGCTTCCAATCACGATGCTCCTGATATCTGCCTTCCGAGTATAGCTAGAGCATTACTGGTGCGAGCCACTGGCACCTGGCTCTCTTTGGTGTTTTTGAATCATTTGAAAACACACGAGCCACCCTGAGCTCCAGGGCTGTGCCAAAACAGGGTATAGGGCTAGATTTGGCCCTCAGGTGTGGACGTCGGCAGACCTCTGGTTTCGATGGTTCTCTTTGATGGAGGTCTGAAGCTGGTACAGTCCCTTGGGCTGTACCAAGGTCTGGGGCCCCGAAGCCATGTTGGTGCACACAGCAATCAGTGAATCCATCTGTCCTGATTGATGTCAGTCCTGATTTCTGTCTCCCCACCCCTAGCCGTCCTGCAGGGTGAATACTTGGGGCAGAAGGTGGCAGTGAAGAACATCAAGTGTGACGTGACAGCCCAGGCATTTCTGGACGAGACAGCTGTAATGACGTGAGTCCCCAGGTGGGGTCAGGGCCCTGGGCTGGGGTCCTATGCATGTCCTCAACCCCACCTCCATTCTCTAGGAAGCTGCAGCACCGGAACCTGGTGCGGCTCCTGGGCGTGATCCTGCACCAGGGTCTCTACATCGTCATGGAACACGTGAGCAAGGTGCCCGCGTGGGGCAGCCAGGTGGGCAGATGGGGGTGGGCAGTGAGGGGTGGGCAGCCGGCAACCCCCCCATGTCTCTTATCCCCCACAGGGCAATCTGGTGAACTTCCTACGCACCCGGGGCCGGGCCCTCGTGAACACCACCCAGCTCTTACAGTTTTCTCTGTGAGTGTGGCTCCCCACAGGGACGTGGGGTTCCAAGGTCAAGGGGAAACTGAGGCACGGGGCAGGAAACCTGACTGAGAGCCTCTCCCCAGTCACGTGGCCGAGGGCATGGAGTACCTGGAGAGTAAGAAGCTGGTGCACCGTGACCTGGCTGCCCGTAACATCCTCGTCTCTGAGGACCTGGTGGCCAAGGTCAGTGACTTTGGCCTGGCCAAGGCTGAGCGAAAGGGGCTGGACTCAAGCCGGCTGCCCGTCAAGTGGACAGCGCCTGAAGCCCTCAAACATGGGGTGAGCTCCCCTCCATTCCCAGGGCTTTGGGGTTACCCCAGAGCAAGCTTGGCATCCCAGCTGTGCCGTGTGACCCTGAACATATCACTTGGCCTCTCTGAATCTCCCCCTAGAAATGGCGCTACCTCTCCAGGAAGTCCGAAGCCCCCTCTTGGCCTCAGTTTCCCCATCTCTAAGCAGGCATGGGCTCACCCTGGAGGGAGAGACTAACAGGGCTTTCACTCTACAGAGTCTGACTCCCCTGGACTGTGGGGGACTTGGGGGAGGAGACTGTTGGGGGGAGATCAGAGAGCGAGGTGGCCCTGCATGGCTTCCTGGAGGAAGCAAGGCCAGGAGCAGGAACCCCAGGGGGATCCCTCTTCAACCAGACCTTGGGCCCCACAGAAGTTCTCCAGCAAATCGGACGTCTGGAGTTTCGGGGTGCTGCTGTGGGAAGTCTTCTCATATGGACGGGCTCCGTACCCCAAGATGGTGAGTGGGACTCAGGTGGTGGCAACTCCAGGTCTCGTGGCCCTGACCGGGCCCTGACCCACGCCACACACCCTCCATCTGCAGTCACTGAAGGAGGTGTCAGAGGCCGTGGAGAAGGGGTACCGCATGGAGCCCCCTGAGGGCTGCCCAGGCCCTGTTCACGCCCTCATGGGCAGCTGCTGGGAGGTGGAGCCCGCCCGCCGGCCGTCCTTCCGCAAGGTGGCCGAGAAGCTGGCCCGGGAGCTGCGTAGCACGGGCGCCTCGGCCCCCGTCGGGGGACAGGATTTGGACAACTGTGCTGCAACCCGAAGCCAGGAGCCCTGACCCCGCCCAGTGGGGCCAAGAGGACCAAGAGAGTGGGGGCCACAGGGCAGGGATGTGGCTGGGCCTGAGGAGGGTCAGGGCCAGTGACCACCCTCCCAACCCCGGGCAGAGCAGGCCAGGCTGGGGGGCTCTGGGCAGCCACTGGACACCACAGACACGGGAAGCCAGGAGTCATTGCCTCCATAAAGACAGATTCCAAGGACTGTGGGCGTCTGTGTCTCTGTGACCTCCAGGGGCGGGGCTACTGGCTTTGGAGAACCACTCTGGGTGCTGTGTTCCCATCTACCCATGGAGCTTGCATCCATCTGGGGTCTCCCCATGCCTGGAGACCCCTATGGAACTCCCTAGTCATGGCCCCAAGCTACTGAACTCCCTGCCCAACCAGACGGTGATGGAGTCACCGGGACCCTCTGACTCTGCTCTCCACCTCTGGCACCCAGATGGGTCCACATTGGGCCCTGCTGCTGTCCACAGAGGCCCACTGAGAAGCACCCACCCACTGGCCACCATGGGGATGCAGTCCCCAGGTAGCTTCCAGGCTGAGGACCCACTAGCCATCAGCCATGAGGTCCCCTGAAGGGATGAGGTATTTATGGTGGAGACCCCACCCCACCCACAGGGTCCCAGGCTCAGAGGTTCCTGGGAAGACCCTCACTGGCCACATTTCCTCTTCCACTACAGCCTCTTCTCAACCGAGCAGCCCCTGGCTCTCCCAGAGAGGGGGCTTTGCAAGGCACTATCCCCATTCGGGGAGGTGCTCAGGAAGCCACCCTGGTGCTCCAGTTGTGCCTCCATTTATGGGCAGCGCTGTGCCCTGGGCTTGCAGGTCAGGTCCTGCCAGTGCCCAAGAGGGAAGGGTTTGTGATGTCCCTGTCACACAGGATGGTGAGGCCCAGACAGCAGGTGCTTACCCCAGGTGCCCTAAGAGACAGTGGCAGAGCCAAGATGTAACCTGGCCTGTACAGTCCAGGACTGAGCTTCCATCACCTTCTTCAGCTGGGCCTCCCCACTTCTGTACCAGCAGAGGATCCCAACCCAACAATGATGGTGCCACAAGGTTTCAAGGATGTGTGACACACAGAGAGAGGGGGAAGCCACCATCTGATAAACATGCCACACTTCCAACTTGCCCTCCAGCCAGCTCACCACCACCCACCCACCCACCCATACAGCCACTCACTCATCCATCGCCCACCCAGACCCATCCATCTATCCATTCACCCATCCTTCCATCCATCCACCCAACCATCCATCCCTCCCTCAGTACTTACTGAGCGTCCACTGAGTGTCCCCATAGACCCTAATGGGATAGCCCAGAAGTGACATCGGCCCTGGACAAAGATTGACCAGTTGTGTAGAGACCACACACCTGGGCCAGTAACTGTGGGACAGCATCTGAGGATCAAAGACCGTAGCCTGGCATGACCTGCCCTCTCCACCCCCAGGAGCTGGCTCTGAGCTGACCCACTGGGACTCAATCCTGACTGGTGCCCTGAGGTTGAAGGGCCTCCTCTGGCTGTGGAACTTAAGTGCTCAAAGTTCCCTGTCGGTACCTGCTGGGCAAAGCACCCAGGCTCAGCAGTCCCCATCATGCACGGAGTCTCTCTCAACGCGGAGCCAGATGTGGCTCCCTTCATCCCAGGGGTAGAAGGGAGGGAAACAACAGGGCCAGAAGGGAGGGAGGCCCTGCTGCCCAGAGTCCTAACCAGCAGGGCTCCCTGAGGCCCCAAACCGCGCTGCCCGCTGCCCGGGGCGGTTGGCTCGAGGGTTCTGCAGGCGGGCGATGCAGCAAGGCGTGTGACTCCTAATCACTCCAGCGGGGCGAAGTGCTAACGCATGGCGTCTCAGGCCCAATTAACTAACTGGCCCTGGTGGGCTAAGAGGCCACAGCAGGTCTCGGGGGCTATGGCAGGCGCGTACAGAGGGCCTGGGCGACTTAGGTGAGTGGCAGCTTAAAGCGTGGATTAGGGGTGGGGGGTAGGGCCAAGGGGACAGGTGGCCTCTCCAGCGGGGCTAGGCGGGGCCCTTCCGGCCTTTCACCCTTCCATTTCTCCCAGAAAACCTCCAGATCCCTTCAGGCCAGAGTGGGTGGACTCCAGGGGCCACGCGGGAGGTCTGAGTGACCTTAGCACATCTCTGTCTCAGGCTCCCCTTGGGCAGGGGTGGGTAGGACAGAGGCAGGCATAGTCTATCTGGTGCCCGCACGAAGTCCCGCCTGGGCACCTGAATTCCTCACTGTGGGTTTGGAGAGGGGATGGGGCGAAGAGGGATTCATGCCACTCTTGGGGAGCTCCTAGGCACCCCAGACACAGCTGTCACATGCAGCCTGTCCCTTTTGCCTCTTTGCTGGCTTGCAGCTGGGCCCTGATGCTTCCTGCCATGTGTGGAAGCCAATGTCCTAGGTCACTAGGCTCTGCAATAGGACCTGGACAACCCAGGCGGTCGCCTGCTGTGTGTGCTATGCACTCAGCTGTCTCTGTGTCTCTCTCCCTTCAATGTCAACATCGCTGAAGAATCTGTAACCCTTCACTTTGTACCTGTCCCTCCATCCCCTGGCCTAGAGCTCCCCCTCCTGTCCTCGCTTGACTAAGTCTGGGCCCCACCTGGCCCTCCCTGCCCCTGGGGGTGGTACTTGCCTCCTCCTTCCTTCTACCCCTGCCCTCCTAAAAAGTCTCCCTCCAGAAGTGCTCTTCCATCCCTCCTGTCCCGTCTATCCCCACCACTCTTACTAACCAGGGTCTTGCCTTCCCTCCTGGACGCCAGCCTCTTGCCTCCTCCTGGCTTCCCATCTTGCCCACGGTACACATTTGTCTTAAGATGTCACTGACTGTGCCCCCTTGCTCTACAACCACCCATGGCTCCCCAGTACCCTGTCTTTCACAACCAGTTGTATCCGGGATTTGCAGCCTTGCACTCCACCTCCCATCCTGACCACTTTCAAGACAGCAACCCTCCCCCACCTCCCCCCCTTCCCTGTTTTTCTCCCTAGGCTAATGACATGTGACACATCCTCCATTTTAATTCTTTCAAATTCATTGATTATCTCCCACTAGAAGGCCAGCTCCATGACTTTTGTAGGTTGTTTTTTTTTTATTACTGTGAACAGCACCTAGGACACACTGAGTGCTCAATGAATGTCTACTCAGTGAATGAATAGTGAATTTCTACTCATACATCAAGACCTGGCAAAAATGCCCCTTCCATCTTGTCCTGGTCAGTGTTCAGAAGAGCTGACCAGGATGCCCCTCGCCTCTGTGCTCTCACTTCCCAAACTTCTGCGCCATTTGTAAATCTGAAACAGTCCCTTTCAGACCTCAACTGATAAAAGAGTAGGTGGGCTTTCATTGAGTGCTTTTTACTTTCTTCACCTCACTGTGGCCCCAAGATCGCCATTTCACAGCCAGGGAAACAGGCACAGAGTAGAGCCCCCTTGTTGTCCCATGGCTGGCCGACAAGCCCCACTCAAGTGTGTGTGTGTGTGTGTGTGTGTGTGTGTGTGTGTGTGTGTGACTGTGTGAGTCCCTGCCCTCCCAGGGGCTCAGAACAGCCAGGAGCCAAAGGCGAGGCGCCTCAATTAATCGCTTGAGCTAATCCTGCCTGCCCAGCCTCCAAGCTCTGTTGTCTGCTGGGCCAGTGCCCAGTGGATGCCAGCCCACGCAGGGGCTGCTGTGGGTGACAAGCGTCAGGCGCAGGTGGGCACAGGTGGGCAGGCAGGAGTGGGGTGCAGGGAACACAGCAGTGTAAGGAAGCAGCCTGTGGAGGCAGCAAACTGGCCTCCTCCTTCCTGAGGGTCAACACACAGAGCTAGACAGAGAGGCTATGGGGAGACACTGAGACAGAAATAATGGGAGGAGGGACAGATAAACACAGTGCGAGATAATCCCGGACAGACACACAGACAAATGGGGTGCAGCAAAAGCTGAAGGTGTGCTCAGGGTTCCCTGGTCCTCCCCCAGCCAGCAGTCTTTCCTGCTGTCTCACTGTGATCCGTCCTGCTTCATCCAACATGGCAGGGGCCATGATCCTAAGCCAGAGTGAGGGGCCAGGGGTGGAGGGTGGAGGCCCAGGGCTGGGCGAGGAAGCCCCCAAGAAAAAGCACCGGAGAAACCGCACGACCTTCACTATGTACCAGCTGCACCAGCTGGAGCAGGAGTTCAAGGCCTTCCATTACCTGGACATGTACAGCCATGAGGAGCTGGCAGCCAAGGTGCACCTGCCAGAGGTGCTAGTGCAGGTGAGGGTGCCCCATCCCCCCCACACCTGGGAAGGTTTCTTGGAGGAGGAGGGAGCAAGGGAGCTGAGGCCTTGACGTTTCAGTAGTTTACCAGGTGGGAAGGAGAAAGGGTTTTTCTAGGCACAGCATGTGCAAACATGTGAAGGAGTTAGGTTGTAGGTGTTTTCTTTGAGCTGGGTGTGAGACAGGTGAAAGGAGACAGAGAAAGGAGCCAAAGACAGCTGTCAAAGGCCTCAAATGCCCAGCTGAGGAGCCCACCATCCTGCTAAGGACCAGAGGGAGGACAGAGAGCCCACCAACGAGGCAGGGCACAGTGATGAGTCAGGAGTGGATGCAGGGACAATAACGGGGCCACCGTTGGGAGTCGGGTCAGACAGCAGGCAGGACCCGCAGAGACTGGGAGACCCAGAGGGGCTCCACAGAGTAGGGAGGAGGGGTCCAGCCCCCATATCACTCTCCCTGCCCCTAGGTATGGTTCCAGAATCGCCAGGCCAAGTGGCACCACCAGGAGCAGTTAAGAGTCCAGCTCAGAGGCTCTGGCAGCCCAGAAGCTCCCCAAGGCCCCAGACCTGCCATTTGCCCACCCTCTGGACATGTCGCTGCCCCTGGAGGCCTGGGCTTCAGCTGCTCCAGCTGCTGGCCAAGGAGCACGGGCAGGCCCTAGAGGGAGCCTGGCCACTGGCCTGAGACTGGGCCCGTCCAGCTGCACTCCTTGGTCCACACCCAGGGCCTGGAACATGCCTGAGTGACAGCAGCCACCGTTAAGACCAGGATTTGTGGGTGTTTCTGCCCTCCTGGGCCTCAGTCCTCGATGTGTGCAATGGGCAGTGGTTGGGTTGTGGGATCGTGGAGCACGAGCAGCCAGGATGTGGGTTCTGTGCGTGGACGCATTCGAGCAGCTCTTGCTGCCCCATGCCGGCTCCCAAGGCCTCCTAGTCCTTGGAAAGTGACAACCACAGCAGTCCATTTCGTGTTCCCATGGTGTGCTTACTGTCACTATATCCCACCAGTGTCAACCACTTCACCCCTCCCACAGCTGGGAAGGGGGCACCATCATCAGCCCTTTACAGACTGGAAAACTAAGGCTCAGAGACAGAAAGCCATTTCCAGAGGTCACACGGCCAGAATGGACTGGGGCTGGTTTCCTAGTCTTGTCTCCTGATGCAGCGCTACAAGGACGAGGACAGCACCAGGTGCCAGGACAGGGAGCTGTGGGGCCTGTGCGTGTCCCCAGCCCAGTAAGGCAATGCCAGCCTCTGTCCTGTCTAGCAGACCACATCTCCCCAGGGCTCAGCAAGGCATGAGGAGCGGCCACCCTGTCAGAATGGGGCGTGGCTCTAGATCAGGAGGCTGTGAATGAGGTAGGACTGGAGCCTGTGACTGCCCAGAGCAGGCTGAGGGGACACTGTCCAAGGGATGGGCCAGACACAGAACAATGGCCCTGGGTAGGAATGGGGACAATGTCAGAAGCTGCAGGGCCTAGGATTCCCCAGGAACCACACTCAACCCAGGTGCTCACTTCCCTGTGTCATCCCACACCAGATAGCCACCCAGCCCCAAGTGCCCCTCAGGCAGCCCAGGAATCTGAGCCTGAAGCAGCCTGAATGAGGGGTTCCCAGGGAGATAGGAATAAGCACCTGCCTCTAAATCAGGACAGTGTGGGAACCCCTGTGAACACCCAGCTCCCCTAGGGAACAAGCTTTACTTGGAGTCACTTACCAAGCAGCTGATGATTTGAACAGCAGCCCCACCCAAGTCCCTCTATCACCACCCATTCCATTTTTCTTTATTTTTGGCAGTACTGGGGCTTGAACTCAGGGACTACACGTTGAGCCACTCTACCAGCCCTTTTTTTGTGATGGTTTTTTTTGAGATAGAGTCTCACAAACTATTTGCCCAGGCTGGCTTTGAACTACGATACTCCTGATTTCTGCCTCCTGAGTAGCTAGGATTACAGGCGTGAGCTCATTTTCCTTTATCTACAGGGTGGTGGTGAACATCTCTCCAGGAGGACCTTTGGAGCAACCAGGCCCTGTTCCCAGCAGGAAATGTCACCTGGCCCATCATCCCTTAACCCATTGCTCTTTGACACACAGATTATTTAAGTTCTTGCATCCCTGTGGGCTGGGGTCCTTGGTCAGTCACTGTGGCAGTTCAGTCATGTCAAAACCAGATGAGCAGTCTTCCTACACCCATCAGCCCAACCACCTGCCTATCTCTTCTTCCACCATTTTCCCATCCACCTGTCCATCCACCCATCTACACCCTCCCTCCCACCCATTCACTGTCCTCCCATCCACCCATCCATCCACCCACCCATTCACCATCCTCCCATCCATCCATCCATCCACCCATCTGCCCACCCACCCACCCATCCATCCATTCTCCCATCCACCCATCCATCCACCCACCCATTCACCATCCTCCCATCCACCCATCCATCCACCCACCCATTCACCATCCTCCCATCCATCCATCCATCCACCCACCCAATATATCATATGGACCAGGCAGTAGGGTCATGACAGTAAAGGAGACACAAGATCTCTTTTTTAAGCTTAAATATAAAATGTCAGAGACATTAGAAGCACCATAGAGGAAAAACAAGAAAAGCATCTGGGTGTGTGGCTAGAGTTCCAATTTTAATAGGGAGGTCTGGGGAGGTGACATCAGAGCAGAAACCAGAAGGTAAAGAAGACAGCCATGGAGGTGTTGAGGGAAGAGCATCCCAAGCAGAGGGCACAGCCTGTGCAAGGGGCCTCGGGCAGGACGGAGCCCGCTCTGTTGGAGAAGCAGTGAGGAGGCCCAAGTCGTTGGAACAGAGGGAGGGAGTGGGAGAAGGTGACAGGACAAGTGGGGTGGAGCCTGGTGGCTATTATAACTTTGGTGTGGACCCAGAGAGCCACTGGGGAGCCACAGGAGGATTGGAGAAGGGTGAGCATGACCCTCCAAGACTCAAAGGAGCACGTGATCACTCCCTCTGCCAGGCATGGGAGGGCAGGTGTGCAGTGATCCACTCTGCAGAGTCCGGCTCTCCTTTCCCGGGGAGAGGACAGGATTAGCCGCTCAAGTCTGCAGGAGCTGGTGGAAGCTGGAGGGTGGGTGGACCTGGCACAAAGCTGCCCCCTGGCCACGCACACGCACACACACACGCAGCAATTACAGGGGAAGGTCCTGGTTACCATGGCTGCTGCACTGCCCCTTAATGGCAGCACCCCCGGCCCTCTGATCTGTTGGGCCCGGCCTCACCTGCAGAACCCCACCTCCAGGCCCCTCCACCACAGGTGGCTGAGCAGTAGTCAGGATTCCAGAAGCCGGGACCAGGGTTCTCACGGGGCTGTGGGTCAGACGCTCAGGTCAGCAGACCCCAGGACATGTCAGGCAGGTGAAGAGGAGGCAGAAGGGAGGCTGAGGCACGGCTCTGGTGGACGAAGCAGCTGAGGACTTGGGTGAGGACAGCAGGCCCATGCCCTGGGCTTAAGTGACTAGCCAGCAAGGCCCGCCTGTGACACCAGTGAAAAGGAGGTGGCCGTCCCTTCCCCAAGCTCCACTTGCCAAGCAGGGTAGGGGTGGCAGGCCAGGATCCCTGAGGCTGTCCCTGCTCACGAGCACCACCCACTGGGAAGACAAAAGGATCAGAGATGGAAAGAGCCACAGATCTGACTCGAAGCAGCTGGATCCAGCCATGCCCAAAGGCAGCCATCTACCCCTGACACTTCACTTCCAGAAGCTCACAGAACTTCTAAAGGTTTGGGTGTGGTATGAGGCCCCTGAAACCAAGAAAGGTTGACCAGGACAACCATAGAGGTTTCCTAGCCTCTTGGACAAGGCTAGGAAATCCCAGGGGCCATTGAAGACTGAGGTGAAGGAGAACCTGCAGAAGCCTGGCCAACTGCCAGGTGGAACTGACCCAGCTCCCTCCCAGCTGATATCAGACAGCGCTGAGGAGCACTGGGGTCCAGGAAGAAGTATTTACTGGCCCCAGGGCCCTGGCCCAGCCTTGCTGGGGCCACACAGAAACCCAGGTGCAAGTCGTCTTTCTCGCTGCGGCCACCCAGCTCCTCTCCTAGAACTTCCTGTTCTTGCTCAGACGGTTGTGGCGCCAGATGTTCTGTTTGCGCAGCAGCCGCCAGTACTCCCGGCTCTCAGGGTCCAGCTCCTCCAGCGTCTTGGGAGGGCCCACGTTCATCTGGAACAGCCTGGCAGTGGGGTAGGAGTCAGGGCTGCAGTGAGTGAGCCTGCAGCACCTGGGCATCCCTTGCACAGAGAAGGTGGCCAGGCTGGGGCCAAGTGCCACCAGGAGGGTGCATGATCTTGGGGGTCTTTCTGCTCCCCTGGGTCCATGGCTGCTCAGAGACGGCTGTTTCCACTTCAATGGCACTGATAGCTGAGGAGGGCACACCCCACACCCTGCCCCTAGCCACTGTCCTGTACTGCCTTTTATCTACCTTCCTGACCCTTCCCCAGCTCTCAGGACCTGCATGAGTCAGGGGTTTCCAGGCCCCACAGCTGCTCTTGGGGCCAGAGTGAGAGCTTCCCAGCAGTTTACAGAGCCTTGCATACCCTACCCTGTTTCCTCCCTGCCTCTCTCTTCCTTCTCTCTCCCTTAGTCTCTTGCTCCAGCCACAAGGCCTCTTTGCTGCTCCTCCAACATGCCAGGCTTCGTACTGCCTCAGGGCCTTGGCACAGGCTGTGCCCCCTATCTCTGAGGTCCCTTCCCTTTCGCACCCCAGCTCCTGCTTCATCTTAACAGGGAAGCCCTCCCGGAGACCTCAGGCTTGATAAGCCAAGCCCCCATCTGTCCCTGCTCCCTCTCCCACCCCCTTCCTGCACTGTGGTCCCCACTGTATCTGCCCATCTGTTGCTTCCTGTCAGCTTTTAGCTTCCTTTGTGCACCTTTGGGTCCCTGGACCTGAGAAGGGGACCTGATATCCAGCCAGTGCTCATTAAGTATTTAGGTTTGGTTTGCTTTGGTGGTTCTGGGGTTTGAACTCAGGGCCTTGTGCTTATTAGGCAGGCGCTCTACCACTTGAGTCATGTCCCCCAGCCCTTAATAAGTATTTGTTGAAGGAAAAAAAAGACATTTCTGGCACTGCACACAGGTTCTGATTTCATACCCTCTGAAGGACATATGGTCCCCTCCCATACATCACCCATTTACAGATGGGACAACTGAAGCTTGGAGTAGTTAAGCCCTCAAGCCTGGACATCAGGACAAGCGGGTGTGACTATCTGACCTGATGGCTGAAGGAGGAGGCAACAGCTGGTCCAGGATGACCCAGCCCAGCCTACTCACCACTCGGGGTACTCAGCATCCGGTTTCAGGACCACATCCTGGCCATCCTTGTAGATGTTCACACCCATGGCATGTGTGGTAAGCTGGATGGGATCTGTGCACACTTCTGGGTCCTTCAGTGCCTCACTGACCACGCCACCTTTGCCACTCTTGGCACCCCTCATGACTGTGGGGAGGAGGGAGGAGTCATTTCCAGCTAGCTCAACCCACATGTGCCCCCTCTCTTTGCAGCCCCAGCTGGACTCTGACTTCTCCATTTAAAGGAAGTGGCACAGGGACCCGGCATTAAACAACACCAACGCTCCAAGTCACCAAGTCACTTCCTTTTAAATTCTATTTTGATTCCTTCTATTTATCTCACCAAGAAATCTCCCTTCACAGCCATGACATGACTTTAAGGTCTAACATTTGCCTATTTCCTCCTTTCAACAAAGGAGATCAGGCAACACTATATCCGGCTAAAATATAGTAACTAGCTACTCAGGAGGGAAAAGATCAGGAGGATCATGGTTTGAAGACAGCCTGAGCAAACAGTTTTTCAAGAGAGCCTATCTTGAAAAAACCCATCACAAAAAAGGCTGGTGGAGTGGCTCAAGCCGTAGAGCGCCTGCCTAGCAAGTGCTTAGCTCTGAGTTCAAACCCCAGTACCGCCAAAAACAATTAATATTTAGATGGGCTCCGTGTCTTTCCAATTCTCGGTGGTGACTGGCTTGCCCAAAGTCACACGGCAATCAGGACAGAGTCAGAAACTTAACAGGAGTCCAAGTTCAAGACCTATCACGCCTACATCAACCCGCGCCTGCGCAGTGAAACGCGTTCCTCTGCGGAAAGCACGCTCATTCCGAGCCTCTGGGCTTCGCACCTGCGCCTGCGCACTGAGTGCAATCGTCCCAGTCCCGCCAGGCGCCCGAGCCCCAAGCAGCCCTTAAATCCCTCAAACTGCGCCTGCTCAGACAGCCCTCGCGGCTGTATATCTGCACTTGCGCAGTAATTCTTGGCTCCACCTCCCCATCCGGCGCCTGCGCACTACCAATTCCTCATAGTACCCGCCGTGCCCATCTTATTGCCTGTTAACTCGGCTTACCCGGTTTTTTTGCATAGTCCCGGACCAGCAGTCTCCTAAAAGCGGCAGGGTCTGGGAGCTCCCGGGTCGCCCAGCCGGCCCACGTTCGAGTATCCCTGAGAAGACGTCTGACCGCCATGACGTACGCCGGCTGCTTGCACGTGCACGTTTCCGTGAGACGTAGTGGCCCAGAGGACTCTTGGGAATTGTAGGACCTTGAGGACTTCTGGGAAATGTAGTCTTCCTAGTCTTAGACATTACAGTTAGTATGACTTTAAATTTTTGTAAGACATACCCAGTTCCTAGATAAGAAGCTTTTCAAAGGATATTTCACTAACTACTTACCTTCTTTATTATTTATTTACTTAAAATGTCACACCTTATGTATTACTGATTCCATTTAATGAGCAATTATTGAAAGTCTAAAAGTAAGAAAAACTAATACTTAATAGGCTTTTACTGTAGTCCAGACCTATTCTAAATCCTTAACCCGCTGGAACACACACACACACACACACACACACACACACACACACACACACACACACAAGGTTGCTGGTGTCCTGAAGTCACAGAGACTACCCTCTCTTCCCATGTGTTATCACAGCATAAGACATAAGAGGCAGGCAGTAGTTAATAGCTTCGTTTTGCAGTAGAGAGGCCAGCCCGCGTGCATGGAGGCCTAGGATTCGAACCCGCGCTCCCACCCCCCACCGCAACCCTACCCCCTCACCCCCATCCCCACCCCCGTCCCCCATGTGTGACAAGACAGACCGTAGGACTACATTTCCCAGCAGGCGTCGCAAGACTGCTCATGCCCACTGAGCCGGACGCCGAGCAGACAGAAGAGCGAGCGCCGGGGCCGGGGATCGGCGAGCGGTGGCGGCTGCTGAGACGACCGACGGCGATATGCCGGGGCTGGCCGGGCGGCTCGGGGTTCTGGGAGCCGCGCGGGGCAGAGACGACCTCGGTTTGGGAAGTGAGTGTCCCGGCGGGGGGGGGGGATCAGGGCCCGGCGCCTGAGGTCTGGGGTCGGTGTTGGGGTGACATGGGAGGTTTGGTCTATTTGGGGGCATCTTGGATCTCAGACTGTCTGAGGTCCTGGGTCTGCGGCCTTATAGAGCGAGGGCATTGAAGAGCGCTGTGTCCCCAGCCTGGGTCCCACGTCGCGAGAACTGGGAACGACCACCGCTCTAGTGGCGGAGGCGGAGGCGGGCAGGAGTCAGGGTGACGGGGATCGGAAGGCTGCCCCCCCCTTCTTTGCCTTAGTTTACTCATCTGTGAGCCTGGGACCCCGACGTCCCCACAGGGCCCGGGGGGACTCAGTTCTGTGAAACCGGCTTCCAACCTCTGTTTCAGCCGCGTGAAGATGCCTGCCTGAGCCTGGGACTCTGCATGGAGTTCCTCACCACCCCGCAGCCCCTCTCAGGGCCTCCAGCTATGGACTTGGAGGAGTCCAAGGGCTCCCCCGTGACCTCCGAGGACCTCAGCCCTGACAGCCGGTGGGACCCAGAGCCTGGAGGCTCGGGCAGCCTGACTCAGATGGAATTGGACGGGTCAAGCATTCAGGACCTGGTGCGACAGTTTGAGGCTTTGCCCAGTGATCTGGTGGGCCTGGCCCCAGATGGAGCCCCTTGCCCTCTGCACATTGCCACTGGCCACGGCCTGGCCTCCCAGGACACTGCCGATGCCCATGGGCTCTTGTCTGCTGAGGCTGGCCGGGAGGACTTGTTGGGCCTCCTGCAGTGTGAGGCGTGCTCCCCTTCCCAGCCGAGTCCCCCAGAGCCTCCTCAGCCTGCCCCTCGCCTCCTGCAGCCCCCTGGGGACTCAGGTGGGGGGCCTGCCTCCCCAGAGTGGGCAGATGGAGCCTCTGCAGAACAAGAGGACAGCAGAAGCTCAAGCAGCTCCCCTGAGCCCTGGCTGGAGACGGTCCCTCTGGTCACACCCGAAAAGTCACCTGCTAGTGCCCAGGTAGTGCCTGCTCTAACCCTTCAGTTGGCCTGCATGGCCTGGAGCTGAGCAGGGGGACTCAGCCCTGCTCCTCTTCTGTCTTCTTCCAGAGTCCTGAGACCCTGGCCTCGTGCCCTGCCCTCCAGGAGGGTGAGTGTCTTTCCCTACCCCTGTCCAATGCCTGAGGATCCAGACCTCAGAACCAGGCCCCCAAAGTTGGCACAAAGTTTGATGATAAGGACAAGGTTCTAGGAAGCCTTGAGGGCAGTTTTGAACAGATTCCACGTGGCCAGAGAGAGGAGACACACTGCAGAGAATGTTCTAGAGTGAGTCCAGGGTAGCAGGGCAGGTGTGGCTATTGGTAACACTTGGCTCTAGAGCAGAGGTTAGCAGATGACCACCTGCTGGTCAAGTCTAGTCCCTACCTGCTCTGGTAGGTCTCATGAGCCAAGAGTGGATTTTGCATTTTTAAATGGTTGAAAAAAATCAAAATTGAAATGTGAAAATGATGGGCAATTCAGTCTGTTAGTAAAATTTTATTGGAACACAGTCACACCCACTCAAATAAATGTTGTCTGTGGCCACTTCGGCAGAGAGAAATGCAGTCATGTGCCATATAACAGTTGACCCATAGGATTATATGGTCTATTCAGCCATGGTGGTGCATGCCTGTAATCCCAGCTACTTGGGAGGCAGAGACAGGAAGATCACTATCCAGGCAAAAGCATGAGACCCTATCTGAAAAGCAAACTAAAAGCAAAAGAACTGGGGGCATGCTTCAAGTGGTAGAACCCTTGCCTAACAAGCACAAGGCTTAGTTCAAACCCCTGTACTGCCAAAAAAAAAAAAAAATTGTGACCTAGTGATGTGGCTGTCTTCATTTGTTTTCATCAACACTTTGACATTCACATTTCTCACAGTGTGAGAACCAACTTGACTATAGTTTCAGTGGAGATCATCTGGCCCACAGAAATGAAAATATTGAAAAAGTTTGCCCAGAAAAAGTTTGTTCTAGAATTCTCTCCCAAACCACCTTAGGATATAAATCAAAGCAACTTCTGTGGTGGTAGGGAGGGGAGCTGCTTTGGACCTGTGTCTCTGAGAAGGTTCTAGAGTGGCGGGTGCGGCTATGACTCACCTATGGAGTTCCAGACCTTGCCAAGACACACAGGGACAGCTGCCTCCTTCTACAACCAAGGAGTACAGATGCCTGTTTTCCTGGACAACCCGCAGAGGATTCCAGAACAAAGGAGCCAGGGATGAAAAGTATTCTGAGTTAATGCCGAGCTGTCTGGGTCTCCTTGGACTGCAGAAGTTCTAGAATCACAATATGAAGAGAGCTCACCTGCTGTTCTAGGCCAGTGGTATTCTAGAACCCTGGGCAGAGCTGTCAGCCTACTGTGATCAGACAGTTGTAGAGCAGAACTCTACAATAGAAATATGTGAGCCATATGTGATTTTGAATTTTCTAGCTGGCCAAGTCAAAAATCTCAGAAACAGGTAGAATTACCTTTTTCATATATTTTAACCCAGTATAGTTAGTATATTGTTTATTATACAGTCAGTAATTTTCAGGGTTTTTTTTTTACTTTTTTTAACATTAAGTCTTCAAAACCAAGAATGTATTTGCACTTCACAGCTCATCTTGGTCAGGAGCTGCCTTGTTCTGATGTGTCCCGGTCTTGGGGGCCTGGTGGCTACCACACTGGCAGCACGGTTCTAGAATCCTAGAGTGGAGCCGTCATCTGTTATTTCAGAAGGCTTAGATCAGGAAAGACCACAGACAGTGCTTACTGGCTTCAATTCCCTGAGAGGTGTCTAGAACTGGGACCTGTTGTATCTGTGATTCTAAACCAAAGAGCAGTAGCTACTGGCTGGAACATTCTAGAATCAGTGGCAGTACTGTCTGGCATGGGGGAATGTAGAACCTTGGGGTGAAGCTTTCTGTGGTTCTGGGCTGAGTTGAGGGGGGAGAGCAGCCATTCTAGAATGCTCTTAGAGCAAACATGGCTTCTCAACTGCTCAGGTGATTCTTAGAACAACCACAGCAGCTGAGGTTGGGAACTACTTGAGATTCTAGAACCACAGAAGAGCTACCCAATGCTGTCAGGGTTTAGAAGTTCCAGAATCGGGACTGTGGGTGCAGCTCAGTGGTAGAGCACTTGCCTACCATGTGAGAGGCCCCTGGTTTCATCTTCAGCACAGAAAAGTTCTGGAATCATGCTGTGAGGAAGTTGGTTTCTAGAATCCCTGATGGAACTGTATGTTAGGGAGCTCTGGAATAGGTCAGAGCCACTGGGGTCTGGACAGTGCTGAGTTTTACACATGTGGACGGACAACTGTTTCTTACAACCAAGAACTAGAGTTGCCTGTTGTCCTGGGCTGACTGCAGAGGATTCTAGAACACAGGACCCAAGTTGGCTGGGTCTCCATTGAAGCAACTCCAGAGCTGTGGGGGAGGGGTTAGCTTTGGGATTTTAGAAGTCAGAGCAGACCATATGGTTCCACGTTGATCACAGAGTTCTAAGAGTGCCTGAGGGTGGTATCTAGCCTGGCTCTGGACCCCCAGAAGGCTTCTAGTATGGGGAACAGTGCCCGGGAGTCCTTGGGGGTGAAAGTGGGCGGGAGAGGTAACTGGCCCTAGACTGACAGGGCTCTGGACCTCTGAGGGCTGAGCCACATTGATGATTATGGAGCAGGGGACAGAACCCAGAGGTAGATAGGCCTGGCAGAGGCTCTAGAGGCCCACCCTCTTGCCACTCCTGCCCTCAGTATCTGGGCCCTGTGACCACGAGGACCTCATGGACGGTGTCATCTTTGGTGCTAAATACCTGGGCTCCACCCACCTGGTGTCAGAGCGGAACCCACCCCCCAGCGTGCGCATGGCGCAGGCCCAGGAGGCCGTGGATCGCGTCAAGGTGAGGTGGGGGCGAGGAGGACAGGGAACTGGGCCCGTGGTGGTGGGGGGTCTCTTAGGGTCTCCACCTCTGCCACTTCCCCGCAGGCCCCCGAGGGCGAGAGCCAGCCCATGACGGAAGTGGACCTCTTCGTCTCCACCAAGAGGGTCAAGGTCCTCATACCGGACTTGCAGGTATGGGGCGGGGTATCATAGCCACAGGGGCGCAGGGGCCTGGCGAGGCCCACAGCCCACAGCACGTGTCCCCAGGAGGCCATAATGGACCACGCACTGCAGACCGTCTCCTACATCGCGGACATCGGCCCTATACTGGTACTCATGGCGCGGCGGCGGCTGGCACGAAGACCAGCACCCCAGGACCGCAACCACCGCCTGTACAAGATGATCTGCCACGTCTTCCACTCCCAGGATGTGAGCAGCGGGAGCCTCATCGCCCTGGGAGGAGGGGAGCACAGGCCTCACCCCTGCTGCTTCCAAAGCTTCCCAGTGCTCTGAGCCTCCTGGCCCAGATAGAGCTGGAGAAGGCCACTTGCAGCCCCCTGCAGTCAGGGCCAGTCCTCTTCTTGGGAGGACGCTGAACGGTTATTGGAGGAACCCAATAACCCAATTGGAGATAGGGCTTTGAAGTATTTGTAGGAGTTTGCTAACCTTGAATGCTGAGGCTTACTGGTCTCTGCCTAGCACAGAGACATCCTCAAGTTAACGGAAAATTCACAGTCTGGGGCCACCAGCTCTTCTCTCTGTAATTACAAACAGCTCCCCAGGGCGGGAAGCTGTCCCCTGAAGATCATGTCCCAGATGGGAGACCTGAGGGTGGGATGCCCCAGGGTCACACCATGTCTCCTCACAGGCCCAGCTCATTGCTCAGGCCATCGGCCAGGCCTTCACGGTAGCCTACAGGCAGTTCCTGCGGGAAAGCGGCATCGACCCCAGCCAGGTGGGCACCCGGCCGAGCCAGGGCACCGCGGGCCCCGGCCACCTGCACAACGGGGACCTGGACCACTTCTCCAACAGTGAAAACTGCAGGGAGGTGAGGATCCGCCCTCGCTGCGCACCCCCCAGCCGCCCACGCAGCCACCCGCCGATCACGGGCTGGGCCTCCGTCCCCCAGGTGTACGTGGAGAAGCTCCGCGGCGAGGGCCTGGGCGTGGCCTTGGTGGAATCGGGCTGGGGCTCGCTGCTGCCCACCGCCGTCATCGCCAACCTGCTGCACGGGGGCCCCGCCGAGCGCTCAGGCGCCCTCAGCATCGGGGACCGGCTCACCGCCATCAACGGGGCCAGCCTGGTGGGGCTGCCCCTGGCCGCCTGCCAGGCCGCCGTGCGCGTGAGTCCTCCCGCCAACAGGACAGGGGACCAGGCCCCAGTTGACGGGTGGGTAAGCTGAGGCCCCAAGGGACTGCCACCGGCCCCCATATCCCGCAGGAGGTGAAGCCGCACACGTCGGTGAGGCTCAGCATCGTGCACTGCCCACCCGTCACCACTGCCATCATCCGGCGGCCGCACGCGCGCGAGCAGCTGGGCTTCTGCGTGGAGGACGGCATCGTGAGCGCGGGCGCGGGCGCGGGCGCGGGCGCGGGCGGGCGGGGGCGGGCGGGGGCGGGCGGCGGCCACCAGCATGGCTCTGAGCAGCCTCCTCACCTCCCCAGATCTGCAGCCTCCTGCGCGGGGGCATCGCTGAGCGCGGGGGCGTCCGCGTGGGACACCGCATCATCGAGATCAACGGGCAGAGCGTGGTGGCCACGCCGCACGCGCGCATCATCCAGCTGCTCACAGAGGCTCAGGACGAGGTGCGGCGCAGCCTGGGGACGCCCTATGCTGACCACGCCCCCTCTTGTCCTGCCTCCCTGTAGTAATGTCCACGCCCCGCCCTGACCCTGACCCCGCCTCCCTTGCTGACCACACCCTCTGGCCCAGACCCCGCCTCCCCATCCTGACCGGGCTTTCCCATCCCCAGGTGCACATGAAGACAATGCCAGCTGCCACCTACCGCCTTCTCACAGGCCAGGAGCAACCTGTGTACCTGTGACCATCCCTCCACCCACATCTGCACCGCCGTGCCTTAGTCCCCACTGGCCAGGCCCCTCCTTGGCCAGACGGGACCCCAAAGGATTTCTGGCCCTATATTATTTTTAATGTAAAAAAAAATTAAAAGTTTATTGAATGGGCAAAACCTCCAGTCAAGGTCTGCAGGGCTGAGAGAGGAGAGACCACCCCCCTTGTCCTTCCTGGAAGCTGCCAGCACTGTAAAAATGCTCAGTTTATTACCGGCCAGGCAGGGAGAAGCAAAGTTCTGGGTTCTGTAGGGGAAACTGAGACCCAACGCCAGGAGGCAAAGGAACAGCGGGCCAGCTGGCAACCTGAGAGGGGTCACAGGTCAGTGGCTGGACCCCAGTCGTAACCCTCCTCATCAGAGGACTCCACATCTCGGGCTCGGGTAAACTTCTTCCTCAGGGCCTCCCGTTCATATGTCCTGTGAATCAGAAAGGAGGAGTAGAAGCCTCGGATGGGAGGGCGTGAGTTCCCCTAGCGTTACTGTGACTAACTCCACTAGGCACAGTGGTTATGGGCAGGGGTGAACAAGACTGGGCATTGTGAACAAACTTCTGTGCATCCCACAAAGCCCCAGTTCCAATGCTCACTCCTTCAATAAGCTTTCACAGTCATCCCAGGAAGTGGATCCCTGTCCCTTCAGCCTGTGTGCAGGGGGCTTGGAGTGGCCCTGTTGGGCTCTACCTTAGCCACTTGGTGCCATGAAGCCACAGCCTGGTCCTAGGACCCCTCCTAAGCCACAGTCTGAGTCCAAAAGAAAGGGTTCAAGGTCCCACACCCTATGTGGGGGCTCTTACCGCATACTGTCCTGGCGCCATTGTCCCTGGGGATGGTAGCTGTCCACCTAGAGAGAGAAGGGTTCACATTAACCCCAGAGCACGGGGATGAATAAATGCCCCATCCCACCGCAGTGGGATCCCAGGCAGTGCAGGGGGAGGGGAAACCATGGCAGAGACCTCCTGCCTATAGGCAGGGGGAGAATTCTATTTCTCTACAGTTCCCCAGAGGACAGTGCTTGTGCGTTCATAAATGGTTTAATGTATGTAAAGGGCTGACAATAGTGATGCCCCACAAACAGGCTGCCAGGGACAGGTGAGTGGGTTGAGCACTGCATCATTAAGACCAGGACGTCACAGATTGGTAGATGTTTACATCTAACTACCTAAGGTCTGGAGGAAAGGGTGCAGGTGCCTTAGAATTCCCTGAAAGATGCTGAGCCAGCCCCACTTAGACGAAGTACTGAATACACGTTCATTCTGGGCAGACACCCACCTACAGTGTGGCAGAAAAAGCACAGTTTTCACAAACACCCTGTGACAGTGAGACCCTTAGAACTTACCCCGTGTCCCAGAGGAGGTGATGCACAGGGCATCGTGGCCCAACCTCCCTGTCCACATTCTGTGTCTGCACTCAAGCAAGAAACCATCCAAAATATTTGGACAAAAAATAACAAGTAGCTGGGCGCCGGTGGCTCACATCTGTAATCCCAGCTACTCAGGAAGCCGAGATCAGGAGAATTGTGGTTCGAAGCCAGCCCCAGGTAAAAAGTTCTCAAGACCCTATCTTGAAAATACCTAACACAAAGAAAGGCTGGTGGAGTGGTGCAAGTGGTAGAACTCCTGCCTAGCAAGGGTGAGACTCTCAGTATGGTAGAGTGTACTGATCACACATACAACTTGTTTTAGCTAGTATTCAATACCAGGCCACGCGATTACATAAGGAATTGAAGCGTCCGCAGACTCCGGACTACACGGGGTTCTAAAGGAGATCCCCAGGGATACCCAGAGACACCCATACTTGTTTCAAGTGCTTGGTGGCTCAAACACCCCAGGTCTGAGTCCCAGAAATGGGTCCCATCAGAGACATTTTGAAAGCTCACTCCAGGCAGCCAGTTTCCGAGCTGGTGTCTCTGCTCCGTGTGGACCCTGCAGGGACCACTGTCGCCATGCCCTGCTCACCTGGGTCCCCCGCTGAGCCAGGATTCTCCTGTGATCCCTCGGGCTTGGGGGTTCATCCTCCTGCACAGGCTCTGAGGACCGAGCCAGGGCTGTTGATGGAGGCCCCTCATCCATGTCCGTGTGGGGTCCACCCTCGCCATCGGTGTAGGCACCCTCGCCATCAGTGTAGACACCACCCTCGCCATCCGTCTCCTCATAGTCACTGTTGGCCCGACTGTCGCAGCTGAGGTCCGCAGAGCTGTCAGCCAGGCCTCGGCGGGGCAAGTCCAGGTTGTCCTCCAAGGAGCCGTCCAGCTGTGGGTGGATATGGTCGCTGTGGCCAGCTCAGCTGAGCTGAGACAGCCCCCCTGCCCTGGCTGGCCGAGACCCCAGCTCAGGATGCTATCTTTAAACTGCTGTCCCAACCAGGCAAAGACCTGACCCCAGACCTCACTCAAGTGCAGCTTAACCCTGGGTCCCAGGACATCTGACCATCAGCCTCCATCCAAAGCTGACGAGCCCCAAACCTCAGCTGCACCCCATTCCCCAAACTGAGTTTTCAATCTCATCTCACTCTGAAGGGCAACCACCTCGGGTTGGACTCTGACCCTGGCCAGACCCTGACCACCTCAGAGCCTCCAGACCCCACAGGGGCCCCATGCCTGGCACCTGGTCCTCAGCTGTCCAGATGGGCCGTGTCTGCTGCTCTCGGATGGCGTCCTTGACCTCCTGGTACCAGGTGTCACCAGTGCCATGCAGGGGGACGGTCGCTGCGGGAAGAGGGTGTCAGCATGGCCAGGGGTCACTTCAGAACCCCCAGCCCCTAACCACCCCCTCCCGGCTCCCAGCCACCTGTGAAGAGGTGGGAACTGTGTTTCTGCAGCTTCTGAGCCTGGGCATAGAGGCGGCGGGTGCTGCGGCGGGAGGCTGGGGCCAGCCATTCTCGCAGGGCCTTGAGGGCTGGCCGGCTCTCTGGGGTGCAGAAGATGACAATGGGGTAGTACTGCACGTAGTTGAGGCGCTCAATGGCTGAGGGGGTCACATCCAGGAGCGCATGCTTATCCTGGACCAGGACAAAGTGGAGAGTGACAGGACAGTGAGACAGAAAAATGGAAAGACACAGAGTCTGAGGTCAGAGCGGACCCCGCCTCTCACATCCATACCCCAGCAATTTCAGCTCTGTGCCTCTGACCAAGCTGTGTCTCTCCCAGCCCCCCCCATCTCACACAGCATCTGAGAAAAGACCACGTGGGTTGGACACCCAAGCCTCAGTTTCCCCTTCCATGAGCAGGGCTGTACTCACTTTCTCTGCGATCACCCGCACAGTGTCCAGTTTGATGATCTTGGATGGGCTGTCGGTCCTCATCACACTCTCTGTTGGAGAGAAAAGAGGCCAGCAGCGTCAGGAGCTGGCTCCCACCCCTCAACTTCATGTCTACCTGGCCCTTTCTTGCTCAAGAGCCCAACATGGCTCCCATCACCCCTCAGGGAAAAGGGTAGCACCAGCAGCTCCTGCTGGCCACCGCCGAGCACTGCACTCACCCATCCCTCCTGACCTTGTCCCCACTGGTGAGCAGGGGGGCCTAAGTGGCCCCATCTGGCAGATGTTGACGCTGAGTCTCGGGGACAAGGGGCAGCCTCCCACACTGAAGCTCTGTCCCCACCCCAACCCCTAGCACCCACCATCCTGTTTCCTGTCTCTGAGGCTCTGTGACTCTGGGGACCTCCTGTGAGTGGCGCCCTGCACTGTGTGTCCTTCCGTGTCACTCATTTCACGGAACAAGCACTGTGTCCTCGAGGCCCCTCCACATAAGAGCAGGTGTCAAAATTAATTTGCTTTTTGTGGCTAAGTAATATCCAGTGTGTGGGTGGACCACAGTGTGTGTCCATCTGTGGCCGCACACTTGGGCTGTTTCCACCTTTATTTTTTTTTTATTTACTTACTTATTGCGGTACTGGTGTTTGAACTCAGGGCTTTGCACTTGCTAGGCAGGCGCTCTACTACTTGAGCCACACCTCCAGCCCTTTAGGCTTCAGTTATTTTTCCAATAAGGTCTCACACTTTTTGCTTGGGGCTAACCTGGACTGAGATCCTCCTTCCTGAGATCCTCCTTCCTGAGATCCTCCTGAGTAGCTGGGACAACAGACGCACAATACCATGCCCAGCTTTATGGACTGAAATGGGGTCTTACTAACTTTTGGCCCAGGCTGGCCTCAAATCATGATCCTTCCAATCCCAGTCTCCCAAGTGGCTGGGATTACAGGCATGATGGCCTGTGTTTAATTACTTGAGGATCTGCCATACTGTTTCTTGCAGTGCCTACACCTCTCTGCATTCCCACCCACCATGTGTGAGGGTTTCAGCTGCTCCACACCTTGCCATCCTCTGCTCTTTTGTTCTAGTTTCTACTGTAGTCACCGAATCTGGTATGCACTGGTGTCTCATGGTGGCACAAATCTACATTTCGCTTACGACTAACAACATGGCATGTGACCTTGCCCTTTGAACCACACCCAGCCTCCTCCCAGGAACAGCCGTCCATGCTCCAACTCTCCCTGTGACCCATGTGTTAAGAAGGATTCTGAGTGGAGCCAGACAAACGGTGCTCAGATTGAGGATGTCTGACCTGGGCATTGGAAGAAAAAGTGATGAGGTGTCTGCCCCATGTTTGCTTCTGTTTTTCTAATTCAACCCCCCCACCAAAAAAAAAGCATCACTAGCAGCCCCCTCCTCAAGTTGGCCCTTGAACTGGCTTCTCACCTGCAATTTCAAACTGGTCAGGCATCTCTGCAGTCAACTTCTGCATAGCGATATCTGCCACAGGTCCCAGGATCACCACCGGGCGCTTGAAGCTGGCTGAGGGGCAGAGAAACAATGACAAAAATCAGGATCCTATTCTTGGCAAAGACTGCTAGTGTCTTTCGTGGCCAGTTCTCCATTTCCTCCATAGTAATATACAGCTGTGTCCATGGTGGACTAGTGAGATGAACTACATCTCCCAGGCTCCCATGCAGCTAGGTGTGACCATGTGACTGAGCTCCAGCCAATGGGGTGCAAGCAGAGCTGGTGTAGGCAATGCTGGGCTGTGCCCTCTACAGGCAGAAGCTGCCTTCCACCACGTGTGCCCAGAACCTTATTGAACCGTGCAGGAGGGCAAAAAAACAAGATGCGGCTCCGTGGAAGAGCGTGCGCTCGGCATGCATTCGACTCAGCACGGCACACGAAAAAGAAAACTTTATTTTTGAAGTACTGGGATTTGAACTCAGGGCCTCACACTGGCGAGGCAGGTGCTCTATCACATGACCCATGCCCCAGCCCTAAAAAGAAACTTCTACTTTGGGCCCTAGCTAACTCAGCAGTGAGCTCTAACTCATGAGCTCTAACTCATGGGCCACACCTGGCCCACTGCTTGTTTTTGTCAGTAAAATTTTATTGGGACACAGTCACATTTGTTGATGTCCTGTCTGTTGTAACCTTCAAGCCCAGCTAAGTAGCTGCAGTACAGGCTATCTGGCCAGGAGCCAGTGACTTCTTCTCCAACTTTTTGTTTTATTTCATTTTTGGTTTTTTTGGCTGGAAAAGTTGGCTGAGCCTTGGCCTAATGGATATGCCATTTTACTAAAGGGGAAAAAAAAGCATTGTAGGGGAAGAAAGTGGGGAGACTGGCGCCCCTCTGCACTGGATCCTGCTCTTTCTCCCTTCCTTCCAGGCCGATCTGTTTTCTCTTAGGAGAGCAGGGATTAAGGGTGAGCGCTTGCCTGGTACAGCCAAGGCACTGGGTTCAACCCCAGCACCACAGGGAAAGAAACCTTGGCACTTTCACCAGCGGGAGGGAGAAATGCAGTGTGAGGGCTGCGGTTTTAAGTTTCTCCCTCCTGCACAAGGGCAGGTCCCAGGGCATCTGTGGAGCTCAGTCCCCACCTGCCTGGGCCACCTGCTGTTCCAACTCCTCTCTGGTTTTACTTTAAGGCCACACCTGGTGATTAATCACTTAATCCCCTCCCCCTGGGGCCCTGAGGGAGTAATCTCCTCTCTGCTGGAAGCAGGAGTGAGGCAGGGTTTCTCAAACAGGTGCTGAATGTTGTGTTCCTGTGGGGGTTTTTTGTTTTGTTTTGTTTTGTTTTCAAATAACATAAACTTTACCACTTTAAACCTGCACATAAAATATACAACAGCTCGGTGGTTTTTAGTACATTCACAGAGTTGTGAAACCATCTTCATTCCAGAAGACTCCATCACCCAAAAGGAAGCCCTGTCCCAATGAGAAATCAGTCTCCCCAGCTCCTGGCCCCCACAAGTACACTTCCTGTCTCTGGATTTGCCTGTGGCCTTTTGTGTCTGCTTCTTTCACTGAGCACCATGTCCTCAGAGTCCCTCCACGTGGTGGCGTGGCTCAGAGCCTCTTCCAGTGCATGGCTGTTACGGTTTGGATATGAAATGTCCCCAAAGGTTAATGTATTGAAGGCTTGGTCCCCAATGCAGGGTTCAGAGGTGGGGTTTCTGGGGTCCCCAGGGATCCCCAAAATGAACGATGTCATTCATGGATTAATCCACTGATGGGACATAATGTCATGGGAGGTGGAGCCAGGAACTGGGTGCCTCTGAGGGCACCATCTTGTTGTCTCCCTCTCTGCTTCCTGGCCCCTGTGATGTGAACTCCACTACACCTTCCGCCATGATGCTCTGCCCAGCCTTGGGCCCAGAGTAATGCATCTAGGCAACCATGGACCAAAAACCCCGTAACTGTGGGCCAAAGTAAATCCTCCCTTTTTAATTCAATTTTACCACTTGAGCCACACCTCCAGTCCATTTTGCTCTGGTTATTTTAGAGACAGGCGGTCTCTCAATGTATTTGCCCACTCTGGCCTTGAACCTTGATCCTCCCAATCTCAGCCTCTCAAGTAGCTAGGATTACAGGCATGAGCCACTAGTCCCTAGCTAAACCCTCCCTCCTTTTAAGTTGTTCCTCTCAGGTGTTTTGTCACAATGACAAAAGGCTACGTGATATGCCAATGTGTGGAGGGACCACACTGTGTGTGTCCATCTACCCAGGGACACTTTGGCTGGGGCCACCATTGGCTGCTGTTTCTTGGGTGCTGTGAACATTCATGCACAGGTTTTTGGTGGAACACCTGTGATCAGTGTGCATGTATTTTAAGTGTGTCTGCTTTTACCCCAAGCCAACAATCCAGCAACGGCAACCCCAATAACTGTACATCCTGCTCTCCTGTCCTGTCTCTGGCCACACAGGCCATGTGTGGCTACGGAGCACTTGAGGCTAGGAATGTCTCCTCACCAGATCATGAAGACTGCACAAAGAAAGAAGGTGAAATAGTTCATTAATAATTCTGATATTAGACTGAGTGTGATAGCTCACACCTGTAATCCCAACTACTTGGAAGGCAGAAGAGATTGCCAGTCCAGGCAAAAAGTTAGCGAGACTCCACCTCAATAAACGAGCTGGGTGTGGTGGTGCACACCCGTCATCACAGATACTCAGGAGGCATAGGAAGAATATGGTATAGGCCAGCCCAGGCAAAGCGTACAAGATCCGATCTGAAAAATAACTAAAGCAAAAAGGGCTGCAGGCATGCCTCAAGTGGCAGAGTGCCTGCCTAGCAAGAGCAAGACCCTGAGTTCAAACCCCAGCACTGCCAAAAAAGAAATTAAAAATCTGACGGTGGACACGTGTGGCCCCAGCTATTCAGGAGGCTGAAGCACGAGGATCAGCTGAGCCCAGGAATTCAAGGTCAACCTGGACAACATAACAAGACCTGGTGACTCACACCTGTAACCCTAGCTACTTGGGAGGCTGAATGAAATAGGAAAGATCAAGGTTTAAGGCCATCCCGGGCAAATGGTTCATGGGACCCTCACGTCCAAAATAACCAGAGCAACCTGGACTGGAGGTGTGGCTCAAGTGGTAGAGTGCCTGCTCTGCAAATGGGAAGCCCTGAGTTCAAATCCCAGTCCCACCCACCCCCCAAAAAGCAGTAACACCGAAATAATAACAGTTCTCTATTGTGGCTCTGGATTCCATCCCTAGCACGGTCTAAAAAAATTATTTTTTTGATGTTGTCTGAAATTATACTCTTTTAAATGCCTTGTGGCTTTTCGGCTAAGATCAAGTGAACTTATTTTTTTTTTCTTTTTTTTGTTTTTTCTTTTTGAGACAGGGTCTCGATATGCAGCCCAAGCTGGCCTCCACCTTATGATTCTTCTGCCTCAGCTTCCCGACCAACAGGGTCACAAGTGTGTGCTGCCACATGTGGCTTCGAAATTAAACTTTGGGTATAGCATGTCAAACAAAATTATTTTCAACTGTATCTTTTCCCTTTTTTAAGATTACAGTCATCCCTCGGTATGGACCTGGGCTTGGTTCCAGGTTCCCCCCAACGTGTACCAAAACACCACATATGCCCAAGTCCCTTCTGAAAAATGACATAGCATTTGCACAGAACCTCGGCACATCTTCTCATGGACCTTAAGTCATTTCTAGATGACTTATAACACCTGACACCATGTCCATGCTATGCAAATGGTGGTGCTATGGGGTAGTTTAGGGAAAAATGACAAGTAAAAAGTCTGGACATGTTGAGCACAAACGCAACTGTTCTTGGAATATTTTCAACCTATGCTGGACTGAATTGCTGGCTGTGGAACCTGTGCACACAGAGGCTGGTTACATACGTATTTATTCCTCACATTCTAGTTCTGTTGGAAATACAAACAGATTTGGGGTTTTTTTTCTGGCGGTGCTGGGGTTTGAACTCAGGGCCTCAAGCTTGCTAGGCAAATGTACTTAAGCAACTCTGCTAGCCCTGGAACCAATCTTAAGCAAATGACCTGACTCTTTTCCCATCTCGCTCTGCCCCTAAATGACCACGAGCAAGTGCCTTTGGTGGAAGGTCAGTGGCAAGGTCAAGGTTTGGAGGCTGACACTGGGGACAGGTGCCTCTGGCCCCCACACCCCTGCTAGGGCCCCCCACCCCCACCTGGCCCACCTTCTCGCAGCACCACACGTTCGTAGGGCGGATAGCGGCCCTGTCTGGTCAGTGCCGACAGGTCCTCACGGCTCCGCTGAGTTGACTTCTTGGCCCCCCGACGAAGACCCCGCAGCCGCCAGAACTCGGCCCTTGCATTGGAGCCCGAGGACGAGCCAGGTCCCATGCCCACGGCCCGCTGTGCAGCCTCCAGGCTGGCCAGCTGCTCGGCCCTGGGAAGGAGGACGACACTGAGCATGAGGATGGCAGAACACGCCCCAAAGGTGGTCACATCCTAACTCCCAAGACCCGTGGCTGTGTCACTTCCCAAGGTAGAAGGGAGCCTACAGGTGGGATCAAGTACAAGACCCTGAGCTAGGATCATCCTGGCTTATCCGGGGCCCAGTGTCACCATGGGGTCCTCATAAAAGGAAGAAAGCTAGCAGAATGGCTCCGGTGGTAGAGCACATGCCTAGCAAGCATGAGGCCCCAAGTCAAACCCTAGTACCTTGGGCAAACCAATTTGCAGCTCATACCTGGAATCCTAGCTACTCAGGAGGAAGAGATCAGGAGGATCATGACTTGAGGCCAGCCTAGGCAAATAGTTTGCAAGACCCTATCTTGAAAATACCCATCACAAAAAAGGGCTGGTGGAGTTGATCAAGCAGTAAGAGCACCTGGCTAGCAAGCGTGAGGCCCTGAGTTCAAACCCCAGTACCGCCCAAAAAAAGGGGGCAGGAGGTCACAAACAGAGACTGGGGGACTCTGAGCTGCTGATTGACAGGGGAGGAAGGGGTAGTGAGCCAAGGGATATGGGACCTCTAGGAGCCAGGTCAGACCCCCAGAACTGTGAGTTAAAGTCACTAAGGTTAAGGTCACTTGGTACAACCATGGGACACACATCTATCAACTATGTCCCAGCCTGACTGAACCATGGGATCATGCCAGTTCCAATGGGGAAACTGAGGCAGTGGCCAGGTGGCTTACCTGCTCTGATTGGGAATGACACCACGTTCTTGCTCCCGAAGGTCACGACCCATGCGTGCGGCCAGCCAGTAGCCTCCGCGGCCCTGGCTCTGCCCAGCACCTGGGTACAGTGTGTCCACAACGTGGAAGACGTCACCACGGGTGAAGCCCAAGCCAGAAGGCGGGCTGGGCTCCAGCTCAAAGTGTGTGCGGATGTAGAAGGAGTCGCCTACGCGGGACTGCACCATCTTCCGGAAGACTGGGGACAGAGAGACCTTTGTGAGCCTCTCCATCCCACATGACTGCTCCCCCAGGAGCCCTCAGGACCACGAGCAGTGAGGACGCAGAGGACACACACCATGCCCTGCGCTCAGCACCGGGCCACACAGTCAGGTGGCCAGTGCTCTGTGGGCACGCACAGTGACACAGGGCCATGGATGCGCACACACTCACTGTCCTGCTTCCGCTGGGTCACTAGCTCTATCTCCTCTCCCGGTGGTAGCCCCTGGAGGAACTGCACGGCCTCCTCCCGAGTCAGATTCTGGAACGGTGTGTCATTCACCTGCCAGGTAGGAGATGCAGTGAGGGGACCAGGCCTGAGCATCACCCACTGCACAGGAGACCCCAGAGGACACCTGGGAACAGCTTGACTTAATGGCCTCCAGGACTCCTGTCCGTGGGAGCCACCAGGGAGGGCTGTGACTGGGCACCACCCAGTAGCAGTGTCACACTGACAGGAACAACTGATGGTGTCACAGCGACATGAGGTCCTCAGCACAGAACCCAGGCACCAGCCCGCAATGTCTGTGGTAGAGGCAGGAGGATCTCAAGTTTGAGACCAGCTTGGTCTACACAGTGAGACCCTGACTCAAAAAAAAAAAACAAACAAAAAGATGGGCTGATGGCTCATACCTGTAACCCTAGCTACTTGGGAGATCAGGAAGATCCAGGTTCAAGGCCAGCCCAAATAGTTCACCAGACCCCCATCTCCAAAATCACCAGAGCAAAATGGACTTCAGGTGTGGTTCAAGTGAAACCCTGAGTTCAAATCCCAGTCCCACCAAAAAAAGAGAGAGAGAGAGAGAGAGAGAGAGATCATGACAGGAAAGACAAGGCCACAATCCCACAAAGCAGGAACACAGAAAGAACACCTGCCCTGGGGAAGCGTGGCAACACGGCCTCCACCTGGCCATGGGGTTTCCACTTAGGGGACCCAGAAGTGGGGTTGTGGCTCCTTCACAAATTCTCCACTCAGATTTTAAGGTTGTGACACCAAAAAGATCATAAGAGCAAGAAAGGGGCCAGGACTGGGAGAAGGAGCTGGACTGGGCTCTGACAGACTCGTCAGGCCATCAGGAAGAACCAGGCCAAGCCAGGATAAGGATACAGGGTGACTCAGAAAACGACAAGATGGAGGGGAAGAAGGGACAAGTAACCTGGTTTGGACACACTGTCCATGTGGTCAGGACACAGTCAACATGGCTGTGACAGGAAAAAGGAGCCTGTGACCTTGCTAACAAGACAAAGTTATGACCAGGATGTAAGGTTGTGACCTGGACAATGAGATCATGACCTAAACGAGGCTGTGACTCAGGCAGGAGACATAAACTGCTAAGTGCCCACTTGGGTGTTGAGTCCCCCGGGGGACCCCAGAGGAGGACACAGAGACGGTATAGTCACAGGCCGGACCCAATGTACCCTCCGCCCACCAAAGTGTGCTGACTGTCCCTGGGTCACCTGTAGGATCTCGTCACCCTCCAGGATGCCTTGTCCATCGGCTGGGCTGCCCGCCTGCACCCCCGACACGAAGATACCCACGTCATTGCCCCCGGCCAGCCGCAGCCCAATGTGTGTGCCCTTGGGGAAGCAGACGACCCGTGTGTCAGGGCTGTACCTGTGGGGAGGGGCACAGGTCAGGCCAGGGCAGTGATGGGCTGTGCCAGGCAGCCTTGGCAAGCCCGCCCCCTACCCGGTGCCTCAGTTCCCCAAAGAGCACAGGTTGCAGTCATTCCATTCAACCAAACAGGAGAAGGTAGGGTTGCAGGGATGGGGAAATGTGGCCCCAAATGGGGGGGTTCTCAGGCCACTCGGCTGTTTCTTGGGTACACACCCACGTTCCTCCAGGCTCTGGCAGCTGGGCACCTTGTAAATGTCATAGCCACTGTTCCTGGGCGAGTCTGGAATAGAAAAGCCGGTCTCTTCCCAAACTGCTGTGCCTGTCCAGCCTCCTGACCTTTGCTTTGGATGTCCTGCCCCTCCAAGCACCGTCCCCACCTCCTCTCACGCTGCTGACACAGCCCTACCGGTAAGGATCAGAAAAGCCAGGAGCACAGTGCTCAGAGTCACCGCCCAGTGCCCTCCACCCACCTGGTTCGGAGATGGTTCTGGAATCCACCGACCTTTCCCGCCGAGGGCTCTCCCTGGGGGGACAGACTCCAGGTGAGGCGGGGGGGCGGCTGTCCATGGACAATTTGTTTGCTTGTCTTGGGTTTTTTAGACAGGGTCTCTCTGTGGAGCCCAGGCTGGCCTGGAACTCTCCATCCTCTTGCCTCAGCCCCCCCAAGCACTAGGATTACAGGCAGCTGCCACCACACCCGACTTATTTTATTATAAAAAAGCCGCAGAAGTCAGACACCAACACGTTCGCCTGTCATCCCAGGAAGTGCAAGTTCCAGGCCAGCCTGGCTACACAGTGAGGCCCTCACTCAAAAACCAGAAAAACCCATAAAGGTTGTTATGGACGTCAAATTTATGTCCTCACCCGGCACCACATTTACGTCTTAAGCCCTAACCTACAGTGGGATGTAGTGGGAGGTGGAGCCTCTGACTTCAGTGGGGTTGGAACAGGAAAGAAACAGAAAGAAAGTGCTCTCTGGCCCCACTGTGAGCACACAGACCTGAATCACCAAGACCTTGAACTGTGAGCAATGAATTCCTGGCATCCCAGGCCCCCTGTCCACACTAGCGTGTGGACAGGCCTCAAGTGACAATTTTCTGCCAAGATATGTGGTATCCAGCACGTACAGACCAGGGCTGTGATCTGAAGCTGGACACGGGACAGAGGCAGTGGGAGCCTTGAGATTGAGCTGTAAAAAAAAGAGGACACGCCCTCCTGTCCACCCTCAGCCAGAAGCCACACCCAGTGTCCCTTGCCCCACGACCAGTACAAACACAGGGGAGTCTGTCGGGCTGGCCTCTGGGCTTCGCTGCCTGTGCCTCGGTGGAGGTGGGATGTGAGATGGTGGCGCCTGTGATAATTCCGAGGTGAGGTCCGAGATGTCTGTGGGGAGGGGGTACCTGGTCAGCCATGGCCACAGGGCCAGCATGGACCCATTTCATAGAGGGGAGCGACGAGGCCTCCCAAACAAAGGGCCCCACGTCAGCCACAGCCCCAGTTAGAAGATCCAGCCTTGAGGGCTGGATGTGGTGACTCAGGTCTGGAATCCCTGACCCCTGTGCAAGGCCAGTTGGGGCAAAAGTTAGGGAGACCTCATCTCAACCAGTAAAAACCGAGTGTGACAGCACATGCCTGTCACCCCAGCTATGCATAAACAGAAGGATCACGGAGATGCTATCCCAAAAATAACTCAAGCAAAAAGGGCTGGGGACATGGTTCAAGCAGTAGAGCACCAGCCTAGCAAGTGTGAGACCCTGAGTTCAACCCCCAGTACTGCCAAAAGTAAAAAAGATCCAACCCTGACTTGCTGTGTGGCAGACCTGGCTTAAAGATGTTTGCTTGGCCCTTCTGGTGCTCCCCACCAACCCTGTCCTTCCTCTAGCCGCTGCCCAGCCCCTCACCCTCCAGAAGAGAGCTGTCACTGTCACTGACAGCCGGGGGAATGTTCACCAGGAACTGCCCTTGGTCCCTGAGCACCAACAGGGTCAGCTTTCCCTCGGACTTCTCAATCAGCCGCCGCGTGTCGCTCAGTGACAGATTTTGGCTGGACACCCCGTTGATCTGAAAGGGACCAGGAAGGAACAGAGAAAGAGAAGTGGGTGAGAGATACTAGAAGCAGATGGCTTGGCTGGGGGGACTAGAAACAGACAATCTCCAGAGGTCACTAAAAACAGTTCCTCTGGACAAGTGTTAGAACTAGATTCCTGCTGCAGGATGGAGACTGTGAAAAGAACTGACTGTCCACAGAATTCTAGAGGACAAACTAGAAATGAGTGGTCTCTCCTCTCCCCCAGGGAGCAGAAATTGTTCACTGGGCAGGAGGACAGATCTGAGGGTAACACTAGAAACCGCTAATTAAAGACGAGGGAGCGGACGCTGAGGTGTAGAAACAGACACGCGGAGGTGGATTGGAAACACACAATTCCTAGAAAGGGCTTTGTATCATCTCTGCCTACACCAGGAATCCATTCCTATCATTGTCCCTGGGGGTGTCTCTTTTCAGGAACCCTAGGGATTGTGAGTTTCTAGTGCTCCCCCAGTTACGTTTCTAGTGTCTGTCCCCACCGCTAGAAACAGACAGTTCCTCAGGGTCACTAGAAACAGATGACTCCAAGGAGTTATCTGGAAGTGTTTTGGAACTCCAGTCCTGGGAATCACTAGAAACAGACTTTCAGGGGCAGAACTGAGAAAGAATCCAGTCCTTGAGGCAGGTGGTTTCTCTAAGTCTGCTTTCTGGGCCGTTAGCCTCTTGGGGAGAGTCCAGGAATCAGCACTGCAGCCAGCACGGAAAGCCGTCAGGGTACTAGAAACAGCCAAATCAGTGAGAGTACTGGAAACCAAACCGACATTTGGCAGTGGAAATGCAGAAGCTGGAGAAAGCAGGGCTCTGTGCCTCACCATCCCCATCAATACAGGAAGAAAATGGCAGTCAGGGCCTGGCTCTGGAAATCTGGCTGACTGATTGGTGCCACTGCCCGCCCCAGCCTCAGTTACCCCACAGATGAGAAAGGCCAGGCTTACCTTCAGGATGAGGTCCCCCTCCTGCAACCCTTGGCTCCGGGCAGCCAAGCCGGAGTCTGTGATGTGCTTAATGTAGATCTGACTACCCAGTTTGACCCCGAACTCTGTAGGGAGGAGGGAAACTGAGGCAGGGCTCTGGAGACAGGTGCCTGCTGTAATGATGGCATCTGGGACCCAACCCTGCTGTCCCATCACCCAATCACATCACCACAGGCTTTGATGTCCCACCCTCCAGACAGGCTCTGCAGGACCACTGGGTGACATCATGGGAACACTGATGCCACATGTGGGTCTGAGATTCAACGGCCTTGGTGACCTCTACATAGGGGGAGAGGTCAGGCCCTATGTGACCATGCACAGGTTAGTGACAAGTCAGTACTAGTGACACCATGATTACAGAGATGTGACTGTCACTGCAGTCATGATGGGGGACAGGAGTAGTAGCTCACGTCTATAATCCCAGCTACACGGGAAGCAGACAGAGGTAGGAAGATTATGGTCAGAGGCTTGCCAGGCAAAAATTTGAGACCCTATTCAAAAATTAATTAAAGCAAAAAGAGATGGGGGTGTGGCTCAAATGGCAGGGTGCCTGCCTAGCAAGTGTGCGACCAAAACTCTGAGGTCACAATACTGTCGTTAAATTCAGACCAGGGCCAGAAATTACATTTCTATTGATGTGGCCATGATGAAATGTTTGAGTGGACTGCAGCTGCTGTAACAAAGTTAGTGGCTTTAAAACAACACAAATCTGTCATCTCATGGTCCTAGAGGGCAGGAGTCTGACAGGGACCTCCCTGGGTTGTAGTCCGGGTGCAGCACAGGGCAGCTCTGGGGAGGACCCGTGTCCACCCCCGTCCCCACTCCTCGAGCCCCGCATCCCTTGGCTCATGGCCCCTTCCTCCCTCTTCAGAGCAGCAGCTCAGGGTCCCCCAGTCCCTCTCTGCCTATGACTTCCTGCCTCCCTCTTACAAGGACCCTGTGTGACACTGGGCCCCAGACAATCCATGGTGATCCCAGCTCATGGCCTGGGAATCGCAACATAGATGTCTCTGGGGGTCATTCTTTGGCAGACCACACCCAATAAAAGTCCAGACACCGCATCAGTGACATTTTCCCTTTCGGGGGACACCGAGCCCCACTCCCCCTCACCTTCGCTGTTTCTCCTTTTCACCAGCACGGACTTCACCGGCTTCATGATCACGTCCTGCCTTGGGAGCCGCTTGTAGCCAGACACCAGGGCCAGCCCATTGGCCTCAGAGCCACCACCCGGGCTGCGGCGTCCGTGGCTGCCAGCCCGGCTCCGGCGCCCTGCCCTTGGCCGGCGGGATCGCTCATCCCAAGAGTGGCCTGAGCCACTGGAAGAGCCACCTTCATAGCCCCCGCCGTGGTCAGCCTCCTCATCCGAATCCTGGTGCCCTGGGCCAGGCTGGCTGGCCTTGGTGGAGGGTAGCTGGACCTTGCGGGGACGCTTCACTGTCTGGTAGGAGAGGGGACAGGACAGGTCAGCTAGAAGCAGGGGGCTGGGGGAGGCTCTGCACCATCCACTGGGTGGCCCTGGGGACCCCAGTCCCTCTCTGGGCTTCAGCACCCAGGCTGTGAGTTGAGGACAAGGACTGGGCATAGCTCAGTGCCTGGCACACATGCGGGAGGGTTCCACCCAGCACCATAGAAAACCCAGGAAATCAGGTTCCAACAGTCGACACTTCTACACCAAGAGTGACAGGACCAGGGACAGGGTGGGGTTGGGGATCCAGAGACCCTGTGATGCTGGGGCTGCCCCTCCCCCCTCCACCACTCACGATATTGGCTAACTTGGTGCAGGTTTTGAGAATCTGAATGGCAAAGGCGGACGTGACATTTTCCACAGAGACCCCGTTCACCATGACAATGCGGTCCCCTGTCCTGAGGGAGAGGACAGATCTCAGGGAGGAGGCCTCATGGCCCCATACCTTGCTTGTCCCCACAGACCTGCAGCACCTCCAGGTCTACAAGGCCTGCTTCTGACTTGTTCATGTCCCCGGGTTCAGAAAGACACTTATTCATCCTTCCTGCCTCAGTTTCCTCATCTATGAAATACAGTAAGATGGAAGTCCCCCTTTCTGAATCTGGGCTGCACTGGGCCATATCACCTGTCAGCCACTCAGGGCTCAAAGTCATTTATTTTTATACAGAATTCCTAGGAACCTCCTGCCACCTAGGGCTGAGGCCACTGGGTCTTCTCTCCTGCCAAAAAAAGATGTTCCCAGGACTTTCCATTTCAGGAGCACCCTGGGGCCATAATGAAGAACTGCACTCAAGGACGAACCAGGAACCGCCTCAGGGAAGTTAGGGCTGAGTGGCTGCTGCCAGAGCCAAGTCCTGTGTTGACAGAGCCACAAGTGCCAGGCGTTTTCCCTCCTCCTGGCTTCGGCTACGCCAACCCGCCCTCCCCCTGTGGAACCACAATGGTGGCCTGGTTCTCACTGGAGCCTGCCCTCGGCCGGTCCTCCGGGCACCACATCCGACACGATCACGGATCCACTGGGCCGGTCCCGGCCTCCGGATATGGCGATGCCAAAGCCACGGCGGGGGTCCTAAGGGACAGGGGACAAGAAGAGCTTTACTTCTAAGACAAAGGGGCTTCTTTCTTGGAGCTGGGACAAAGCCACCATAGTCCCACCACCTCACCAGGTGAGGCTCACCTTGCTCAGCGTGGCTGTATGCTGCTCCCAGATAGTCAGCTCCTCCATGTCTGCCACCTGGGTTGAGGGACAGGGAAAGGGACACACATCAGGACACACAGGCTCACTGGAGAATCCAGATGTTTTCTCATCTGCAAAATGGGTCCCTCCCTCCCTCCCCTGCCCACAGCCCTCCATGGCTCCCGCCTCCCTCAGGCTCAAAGCCCAAGTCCTCCCTGCAGCCCACAGGGCCCTGCACAACCTTCCTGTCCCCTCCCTGCCTCCCTCCTCCCTCTGTCCCCCTCGCTCCCTCTGCTCCAGCCACACACGGCCCCCCTTGCTGCTCTTCCATCACCCAGGCTCGTCCTGCCCCAGGGCCTTTGCCCAGACTGTGCCCTCTAGAATTCTGTTCTCCAAATCCCTCACCTCCCTTCATGGTCCTTGCCCACTTCCCTGGTGAGGTGCCCTGACCACTCCATTTAGAATTGAACCCCTCTCCATCGAAGAGTCACTCTATTATCCCATTACAGGTGAGGAAACGGAGGCACCAGCAGCAATCCTCAGGAGGCTGAGGCAGAAGGATCAAATTCCAGACCAGCGTGAGCTGCACAGTGAGACACTGTCTCAACAGAAGCAGACCAAGATCCAGCCTCCAAGACAGAGAGAGATCCAGCCACCATCGTGAGAAGTAATAATAATGACGGATCTCCTTTGTGTCGAACGAATAAGCCCTACTACTCTGCTGGCTGCCAGCAAGAGCACTTGTACCCACTCATCGAATTCCCAGAATGACCCGAGGAAGTGGCCCTGCTATGAGTCCTATTTCACGGGGGAAGAAAGGGAGGCAGAGAGAGGCACAGTAACTCACCCCAGGTCACACAGCACCTCTCTCCCAGCCTTGGCTCTTAACCACCACCCTTCAGTGGCCTCAGCTCATTTCCTTTTTCCTTCTGGGCTTATTTTTCAAAACAGAATCTTTCTCTTGCTTTGATGATTACGTGATTAAATGCCTCTCCCCTGCCTGGAATTTTTATTTCTTGGCTTTACTTTAAGAAACAGCCCCTGGGTCGCCGGGGCCCCTTGGGGAGCTGGGTACAGGTGGCTGGGCCTGTCTCTACTTGTGTGGGTTCGTCTCTGCGGATACCAGAGGCTTTCCCTAACACCACCCAGGGCTCCCCATTGCCCTAGGATAATGCCAAGCCTGGTCCACCACAGCTTGGCTCATCTCCAGACCTCTGCCCTGGCTGTTCCTGTGCTCCAGGACTCTGCTTGCCTGTCCTCTGCCTCTTGGGACTTGGCTCAAATGCCTCTCCTTGGGAGGTCTCTCCTTGACCACCCTAGAATCTCAGTAACCACCAGGCACCGTATCATCTCTCCTGATTCATTTATTTGCTTTTATTCAGAGCATCTAAAATCATCTTTATGTCATTGAATCATCACTTGGTAAGTTTCTGATCCTTCTTCCCCAAACTCTTACTCATTCTTCACAACCCCAGGCCTACGGTCTCATCCTCCATTCCCAATGCATGCATCTCACATCCCTCCCTCTGGCCCAACCCTGATTATTGGGGGCTTCTCCCCCACACTCCCCCCAAGTTTGGTAGGCTGGGCTGCGGGCTCTGGGACCCCCACATTGTCCCCACAAGGCCGTGCACTGGGGGAAGGCTTTGAGGAATCAGTGAAGGGTGGCTGTTCCAGTACTGGCTCAGCCAGGTGTGTCCTGACAGTCCCGCCCCACCAGGTGAACTGGGAAGGCACCGTCCCGGTCCCGCCCCCTGCCACCTGTGGACACAAACACCAGGAGGAGCCGCCCACAGGGACTAAGGAGGAGTCGCCAGCCCCTGGCCGGGTCTCTGCTGCCTCTCCCCTCCCCCACCCCCAGGAACAAAGGCGGGGGAGGCTGGAGGGGCCGGGCGCTGTCCCTTGTGTCCTGTCAGGAGGTGGCCGAGGGACTTTCAGACCCCGGCCGTGTGGCCCACTGCAGCCTGTTTGCCGCTCACCCGGGTTCAGGCTCCTGGACGGCAAGGTAAAGTCGCTCTAGAGGTGCAAGGACCGCCATCGCTCCCCAGTGCAAGACGGGGTGCAGACCCCACCCCTCGGTGCAGGTCAGCAACTCTGCACACAGTAGCCGCCTACTAAACGCAGATGGCCTCCCACAGCCTATGCACTTAGAAGCACCCCGCCCCGCCAATGAATCACTGTGGGCTTCTCACTGCGCCCCTACTACACGCAGGGCGCTCCCACCGCGGCCCCCGCAGGACCCCGGCCCCACGCCCTCTGCAAACCACAGAGGCACGGAGCATGGGCGCCCTGGCTCCACGTTACACCGCGGCCAGAACACCGGGATTCGAACCCACGGCTCCGGGGACAGGCGGCGCGGAGGAAGCCCCAGAAGGGTGAAGGGGCGCGGGCACGCCTCGCCGTGCAGCCCCCGGGCCTCAGTTTCCCCACCTGTTCTGTAGGCAGAGGGTGTTCTGGGGTCTTGGGTTCAAGCCCTCACCATAGGGGGTGCCCTCTTCCCCCCAACCCTCGGCGGGCCACTTGCCTGGAATCTCACCGCCATGTCCACCCCCCGCTCCGCAGCGGCGCCTACCCGCGGGGGGCCTGGAAACCGTCAATCCGCCCCCACCCCGGCCCAGGGGACGCAGCTGGGGAGGGTCGCGGCGGAGCGGGGGTCCCGCTGTCGCCCTCCTCCGGTCCGCTTCGCTGCTCCCGGCGGCACCTGTCCCTCTTCCTCCTCCAGGTCGGCGGCCGCCCCGCCCCGGCCCGGCCCGACACGCCTCCGGGAAGCGGCGGAGGCGGCCCCCGCCCCGTGTCCTCCATCCTCGGCTCCAGGCCGCCGGACACAGAAATCCGCACCGGGTTTTCCGAGGAGCCGAGCCTTATCCCGTGGCCGGAGCTGGAATGCAGCCCCAATGAAGCTGCGAAGAAGACCCGGCTGGGAGAACAGCCCGCGGGCGGAAGGGAGCCGGGGAAGTGGGAGGTTTGTCCATCCGTGAAACGGGCACATTTTGAGGTTCATCTGAGAGGTCTCTTGAATCAAGAGCTCGTGAAGAGCCAGCAACCTCGGGCTCTTATCGGAACACCCACTCTCCAGGAGGATGGTCCATATCCAGGCTCACAGCAGTTCACAGGGGAAACTGAGCCCCAGGAGGCCAGGGACATGGGCTTTATGAAAAGGCCCAGCTGCGGCCTCTCAGCTCGGACTTCACATCCAGCTCTGGGCTAAGAGGGGATGGAGGGGATGGAAGGTGACTGAGAGCGGGGCAGGGCGGGAGGACCTTCTCCAGGCTCCTGGGGGAAAAGGTCAGCCTCCTCCTACACCTGGCGTCGCCCCCAGGCGCCCCGGGTTCAGAAAGACTGGACCAGGACCAAAGCAGGAAAGCCTCTACCTGGGCGTGGGGGAGGGAGGAAGTCACCTGGATGGGTGGGGCTGCCTGTGGCTCCGCCCACACATTCCTCCCTACTTAAAAAAACAGCCCCTGCCCCACCCCAGCTCAAGGTCCAAGGGGTAAATATGGGCTCGAACACCTTCCCCTCCCTGGTCTGCAGTCAGGCTGGGCAGCAAGAGGAAGCAAGAAATGGGAGGCAAAGCAGAAACACAGGGAAGTTCGGGAAGGCTTCCTGGAGGAGAAGGACATCCCAACTGGGGTTTTGAAGGCTGGATAAGAGTTTGCCAAGTGACCAGGACACAATATCATCAAAATCTTTGAAGCCCTCAAAAGTTATTTCTCATTCCATCCACTGCAATATTAGTCAGGTGTCTCAACTAGCTAGTCAGCCCCTCAAGGATCCCTGAAAATCCCCAAGGCAACAAAACCTTTACTGAAGGTTATCCCTTCTGGGGACCCACTTGGATCCTTGGGCCGAGGGGGTTCTGAATTTGCTGTGCGACCTCAGGAAGTTACTTCCCCTGTCTGTGCACTCCTCCGCATCTGCAATTGAGGAAAATGATAGCTTCTACATCACAGAGGGGTCAGGAGGACGAAAGATGCTTAAAATAAGACGCTAATGTGCCCTGCTGCTCTACCCCAGCTGTGGGACCTTGTGCAAGCCGTTTAAACAAGGGGGAGAGGGGACAGAGACTCAGTTTCCCTGTCATAAATGGGGAGAATTACTGTAACTGTTTCCAAGCACTAAATGAGGGGTGGCTGTGTATTATCAGGAAATGTGACACAGCCATTTTTAAAACGATGAAAGAAAGGCTCAGAGACAGCTCAGTGCTCGCCAGGGTTGCACAGCAGGAGTCCTTCACCCCAAGATGGTGGAAGCACCATGGACCCAAACGTGACGCTTAGGGACCAGAAGGCAGCGCACTCACACAAAAGCTTAGGTAGGAGAGGGCTGAAGTTTTTTTAAATAGCCATCTGCTTGTTTTAATGAGTCATAAGAAAATCATAAATTCCAGGCCGCCCCCACATGCAGATGGCAGCTGTGATTGCAAGGGGGACGGGTGACCTGCAGGTGAGAGAAGTTGGTGGACAAGCCAGCATTTCCGTCCCCGCCACCTCCAGACCTCGGCACGGCGTCTATAAAATAGATGGGTGGACGCCCCAAGTCCCGTCCTGCTTACTCACTCTCAGCCCAGCTCTGTTACACGCAGCACCATGCACCCATTTGGCAGCCAAGAAAACAGAGGCTGCCGGGCCCCCTAACAGAGGGAGGGAGGGAGGCAACCCCCACCCCAGACCCCTTGTCTCCCTCCTGCCACCCACCATTCTGCTCTCACATGTTCTGCTCTGGAACCCTCAATAGCTCCCTAGTCCCCACCATCAGCCTTTGAGCTCAAATCTGTAAGTTGGAGACAGCAAAGTCAGTGCCACGTCCCCGCACCAGGTAAGACCCCTTGACACCCCACACACACACTCCCGACCGCCAGACCACGGCAAGGAATTTAAGGTCTCGTTTCATCAGTCCCCTCCGTCATTCACTGGTTCTTCTGTCCATTCCATCATGCACTCAACAAACACTTCCCTCCCTACTAAGTGCAGAACCTGATGCCATCAGACCTGGAACCAACTGTGCACCTGAGGCTGCAGTACCAAGTACAATCAGGGGGGCCTAACAGGCAAGGAAGCCAGGGGCTCCCTCCTGAAATATCTCGGGGTAGGGGGGTGGATCCTGCTCCACCCCTTCTGAGAGCATTGAGGGAAACTGAGGCCCAGGAGTTTGGGCAGAGGCCCGGCCGAGGTCCTTTGGCGGGATGGCCAGGAGAAGGTGGGAGCCCTGGAGGGTTATGGGGTGAATCTCCCTGGGGCAGGATTGCTGCAGGGAGGAGGCTGAGGTCCTATGTGTGACCTAACAAGTCTGACCAGAACCCAACAATAGCCTGGAAACTCTGCAGCCGGGCACTGGCTCATTCTTTTAGTACTTATTGAGCACCCACTGTGTACATAGTCCTGAAGTCACAGGCTATAAGGAGACACAGCCCAACAGAGGCCCATGCTTCTCAGGCAGGATGAAGGACAGTCACATGTGATAAAAAGGACAGCCACACTTCTGAGATGTCCGGAAGGACCCAGGTCCCCGAGGAGGAGGTGGTCCTGGAGATGGACCTGGTGCGTGGGACCCAGGGGCAGTTAGATTTGCTGAAGCGGGGAAGAGCTTTGAGGAGGGGTGGGAAGGTGCTCCAGGCAGAGAGCACAGGCTGTGCAAAGGCCCTGGGGCAGGACGAGCCTGGGTGATGGAGGAGCAGCGAGGGGCCGTGTGGCTGGAGCAGAGGGAGCGAGGGGGACAGAGGGAGGAGGGAGGAAGGGAGGGGACAGGCAGGTCGTGCAGGGTCCTGTGGGCTGCAGGGAGGACTTGGGCTTTGAGCCTGAGGGAGGCAGGAGCCACAGAGGGCTGTGGGCAGGGGAGGGAGGGGCTGGATGGGCGCTCACGGGTGCCCCCTGCTGGCCTCAGGGAGGAGAACAGGCTGTGGAGGTCTGGTGAGAGCTGGGGACCAGGGGAGAGGACTGTGCTGGACCAGGTGAGAGATGATGGAGTCCTCCAGGTGGAGACCCAGGCGAGAGAAGTGGATGGATTCTGAACTGAGGGTTCTTTTTGTTTTTGCAGCACTGGGGTTTGAACTCAGGACCTCACGCTTGCTAGGCAGGTGCTCTACCACTTGAGCCACTCTGCCAGCTCTTTTTGCTTTGGTCATTTTTCAGATAGGATCTCAGGTTTATGCTCAGGGCGGGTCTGGAAACTGGTCCTCCTCTTTATGCTTCCCTTGTAGCTGGGATGACAGGTGCTCAACACCAGGCCCAGCTTATTGGTTGAGATGGGGTCTCGTGAACTTTTTGCCTGGGCTGGCCTGGAACTGCTATCCTTCTGATTTCTGCCTCTGGAGTAGCTGGAATTACAGGCATGAGACATTGCACCCAGACTTTTTTTTTTTTTACTGGCCTTGAACTAATGATCCTCCTGCCTCACCCACCTGAGTGCTGGGATTACAGGCATGAACCACCACACCTGGCTCAACCCTTTTTTCAAAGGAAAATAAGCCGAGTGCCAGTGGCTCACGCCTATAGTCCTAGCTACTCAGGAGGCAGAGATCAGGAGGATCAAGGTTCAAAGCCAGCCCAGGGAAATAGTTCGTGAGACCCTGTCTCAAAAAACTGTTCACAAAATAGGGCTGGTGGAGTGGCTCAAGGTGCAGACTGTGAGTTTAAGCCCCAATACCAAAAAAAAAAAAAAAAAAGGAAATAAAAAAACCCTTTAACCTCAAAACCAAAGGCTTCAGGCCAGCATTCAGGGATGTCACCTCAGACCTCTCCACCTACCTGCCCAGCTGTCTGTTCTACTCACCTGTTATAATCTTCCCCCTTCCTTATCACTCATGCGGCCTCTCTCTGTCTCTCATTGCTCAACCCCTATGAGGGGTCCAGAATCCCTGCACTCCTGCCTCTGCGGGCTCCAGAAAGGGCTTAGTCCCTGGTCCCCAGTCTCCCCAGTGTGTCTTCCCCACAGCAGCCACCAGGGGACGCGGTGAGCCAAGCCAGGTCCTCCCTCCCCTGCCCACAGCCCTCCATGGCTCCCACCTCCCTCAGGCTCAAAGCCCAAGTCCTCCCTGCAGCCCACAGGGCCCTGCATGACCTGCCTGTCCCCTCTGTGCCTCCCTCCACTCTGTCTCCCCTTCTCTCTCTCTCTCTCTCTCTCGCTCTCTCTCTCTGGGGGGTGGTACTGGGGTTTGAACTCAGGGCCTCACACTTGCTAGGCAGGCACTCTACCACTTTAGCCACTCAGTCCTGTTCTATGATGGGTTTTGTGAGATAGGGTCTTGCAAACTATTTGCCCAGCTGGCTTTCAACCGTGATCCTCCTGACCTCTGCCTCCTGGGGTTACAGGCCTGAGCCACCAGTGCCCAGCCCCCGTCTCCCTTTCTCTACCTCTGCTCCAGCCACCTGAACTCCTTGCTGTTCCTTCATCCATCAAGCTGGGTCCTGCCCCAGGGCCTTTGCACAGGCTGTGCCCTCTGCCTTGAACACTTCTCCCAAACACTAGTTGGCCAACTACTCGGGTCCTGCAAGGCTTTGCCCAAATGCCACCAGATGCCCAGATCTTTCTATTTAAAGTGATAAAATGCACCTAACCCATGCTGTGATGTGACACAATTTTCTTCCTTATTGTGGTTTTCCTTTCTTGTCTGTCTTCTTGCCCATGATACTAGTCACCAAAACAGGGGTCTTGCTCTCTGTTGTTCCCTGCAGAACCCCAAGGTCTACTCCCTGAGCACCTGTCATACAGTAAGTGCTCAATAAACGCTGCTTCACTTCCTGCTGCACTAACCAGCCCCACTAACCCCAGCCCATTCCAAAGGGTGTCAGGCTCCACCCTGTATAAACATGGCTCCTCTGGCACCCGGCCAGGCCTGGAGGAAATAGGACAGCCCAAACTCCCTGTGGTGGACTTTCCCCAGCACTCAGGGCCACGCGGAAGTGAGAGTCAGGCAAGCCGGGCCTTCTGTAGATATTGAGGGGAGAAGCAGCGCACAGACCTTCCTGCTTCTGCATTTTGGCTCATCTGCCTGACATTCCTACTTTGCTGTGCAACCCCAGAGAGGGCTGACCCTCTCTGAGCATGGGACCGTGGCACTGGAATTGAATTCTGTGTTCTGATTTGGAGAGGAATGGCTCACCCTGACCTCCGTGTGACCTGTCATCTGTTTCCTTGTCACTTGGTCTCAGCAGCGATAGCCAATGATATTCATTGTGCAGAGTGAAAAATCGAGGTCCGGGCAGGAAAAGGGGCTAGAGCTTCCTGAATGAGGGTTTTGTTTTTTTTCTCCAATTCCCAGCCAGCGCAGCATCTGATGGCAGGGATGTGTCCTGTCCCCAACCCACCGTCCCCTACCCTATCCCCAGAGCCCACCGGATATCAAGCCGGCTACCTCTCATGACCACGATGCCCTGCAGTAACCCCAAATACTGGACCCACCCTGCACCCCAGGATATGGACACTGTTCCTCGCGGGCCCCAGAAGGCCTGGACAAAGAGACCCGAGGTGCAATCAGACACTAGCCCCTCGGGGAGCTCCCTGCCTCCTCCCTGTTTGGGAGTGAGTGACCCAGAAAAAATTCCCGTCACCCAAGCTGCATCCACCACTCCCAGGCCCATCCTGAATTTCTCAGTTATGAGATTTTACTGGTGGAGCAAAGATAAGTGACCCTGAGGTCCTGGAGGGTTTCCCACTGTGCACAGGACTGGAGGGGCAGGGGAAACTTGGGGGTCCCAGGGAAAGTCCCAGGTGGCTTGGGAACAGGCCAGGTGCCAGCCAGCCTGCCTCACCTGCCAACTCCCCACTTCAGGGGTGATCTGAGGACCCGCCCCCTGGGGACTGACAGCCCCTGCCCACCCTGGGTCAGGGAATTAGAGACCAGCCTGTGTCCCTTCACTGCTCCACTCTCCGCCATCACCTGTACCAACAATGGCCCTTTCAAGGCACGGGCCCCAGCGTCCTGGGCTGTCAGCCAGGGCAGCCAGTAATCCTTAGAAACTATGTCAGATGCCCACGCAGGACGCCAACATCCGGCTGGCTGGGGAGCAAGGAGGCATTTTGGGGTCCCAGGCCCCTGAACTGCAGGTGCCTGGCTCCCACAACACCCCAGGGGTGGGCAGAACAGGACTGGGGGACTTACCTGTGCTGCAGGTTGGGTGGACTCTGAGTGGATGGCGGGAGCCAGGTCCTGCGTCCCCGTCTGGCATGGGCAGTGGGGAGGGGACCGAGGATCCCAGCTCTCACCAGGCAACCTGTTTGCCTAACCGTTCCTCCCTCGTGGTGGCAACGGGCAGGCAGGTCCCTGACCAGGTGGAACCAGTACAAAACGTATGCAGGCCACTGAATAAGTGAGAGAGGCCGGTTGGTAAGGGTGTGTGGTCTGTCGCAAGGTGTGCTCACGTGGTAGCAGCTGGCCTTAACCCCTGCACGCCTGGAGGCTGGCACTCCAAGTCCTACTTGTGCGGGTGCCCTGAACCACTCAAGGGTGGCACACAGTAGGAGCTCAGAAGAAACTTGTGAACACATTAAGGAATGAATGGGCCACACCTCCAAGCTCCCCTACTGTCTTTCTTGGGCCTCCAGCCATAGGACTTTTGCCCTTGCTGTGTGGTTTACCAGGGATGTCCTCCCATCAGATTGTAACAGAGTCATTCCTTCCATGCTGCAGATGTGTGTGCAAATTCTGCTTCCCAGCTGAGAAGGAACCTGTTCCCTATGCAGAGAACTTTCCGTCTCTCCCCACTGGGTAGCTTCCTGACCCCCAGCTGTTCGCATATGAAAAACGGGAAAAATGGCCCAAGTGCAGGGACTCATGCCTGTAATCCCAGCTATAAGGGAGGCAGACACAAGATGCTCATAGTTCGAGGTTAGTCTGACCAAAGTTAACATGAGACCAAATCTCAAAAACAAGCCAGGCATGGTGGTGCAATCTTTCAATCCCAGCTACTGAGAAAGTGGAGATCAGGAGGATCAAGGTTCAAAAACAGCCTTGGCAAAAAGTTAGTGAGACTCCATTTCAACCAATAGCTGGGTGTTGTGGTGTGTGCCTGTCATCCGAGCAACACAGGAGGCAGAGGTAGAGGGAAGGAGGGTCAAACCAGACCAGGCAAGAAGTGCAAGACCCTATCGGAGAAAAGGGCTGGCAGAGTGGCTCAAGTGGTAGAGCACCTGCCTGACAAACTCAGGGCCCTGAGTTCAAATCCCAGTGCTGCCAACAAATTAAAATGAAATAAAATCAATTTCACCTGTTTTGTTCTCTCTCTCCCTCCCTCCCTCCCTCTCTGTCTGGTGTCTCTCTATGTTGCCTCCCAAGTACAAGTAGCTGGGGCTACAGAAGTGTGCCCTGCCATGTGATCCTTTTTACTTTGTTAAAATGTGGCTATCAGAAAAATTTAAATAACATTTAAAAATTTCAATTGAAGCCAGGCACCAGTGGCTCAGGTCTGTAATCCCAGCCACGCAGGAGGCGAGATCAGGAAGATCGCAGTTTGTAGATCTATTTGCCTGTAGATCAGGCAAATAGTTTGTAAGGCCCTATCTCAAAAAAGGGCTGGTAGAGCGGTTCAAGGTGTAGGCCCTGAGTTCAAATCCCACTACTACCCCCCCAAAAATCAATTGAAACTGGGGGCCTTTGGATCAAGGCTGTGCTCCGTCATAGAGCCCCGTGCAGCATGCACAGGGCTTTGAGTTCTATCTCCAGCACCAGAGGAAAAAGATTAAAATGAGATTGGAGCTTTCATTCTACTTCTATCAGATAGCACCAGAACAGGTATTTAATAACCAGGAGTTAGTTTCACGTTTTATCATTTTTTTGCCCTGGCTACAGTATTATTTAACGTCTTTTTTCTTTTTGGCGGTACTGGGGTTTGAACTCAGGGCCTTGAGCTTGCTAGGCAGGAGCTCTTCTACTTGAGCCACTCCTCCAGCCCTGTATTTTTTTTTTTTTGAGATAGTGTCTCACTCTACAGCTCAGACTGCCCTTTGAACTCAGCCCCTCACCTCCAAGAGCTGGGATTACAGGTGTGCACAATCACACCCATCTTGTTTGTATTTTTGCTGGCCACTCTTTGTATGTACATATTTTTTTGTGTATGCAGTGCTGGGGATGGAACCCAGGGTCTCATGCATGCTAGGCAAACACTTTCCCACTGAGCTCCATCCTCAGCCACAGGTCTACGTTATTTTCCAAGCATGTAGCCTCTGACGCTGTTATACCTTCCTGGTTTATTCATTTGCTATCTTTGAGATCAGGGAGTTTTGTCTTGCTTGATCTTTGCCTCTCCTATGGCTTGGAACAGTGTAGCGTACACAGTAGGTGCTCAATACACGTTTTTTTGGAATGAATACAATGAAATATGAAGTGCTTGGAGATTCTCCAAATCCCACCAACCCAAGGTACCCTTGCTGGCCATAATACCGGCCACAGCCACCAGGGGGGTGATGGCAGTCTCGGTTTTCCACCCTGCAAAAAATGGGTCAGTTGAGCAGGAATTTGGGACCTGAGGTCCGGGATTCAAAGCCCAGCCTCACCCAAGCCCCGGTCCTCTCCCCATTCCCTGCCTGTCCGCTCCACCCCAGCACTAGGGTTTTTTTTTTTCTTTCTGTATGTTTTTATTTTTTATTTTATTTTTATTACTATTTATTTTGGGACCTGGGGATGAACCCAGGGCCTTGCACATGCTAGACCAGCGCTCACCACTGGGCTGCACCCCAGCTAGTGTTTTTTGTTTGTATTTTTTTTGTGGTACTGGGTTTGAACTCAGGGCCTACACCTTGAGCCACTCCACGAGCCCTATTTTTGTATTGGGTTTTTTCAAAATAGGATCTTGTGTGAACTATTTGCCCAGGGCTGTCTTCGAACCATGGTCTTCCTAACCTCTGCCTGTTGAGTAGCAAGGATACAGGCGTGAGCCACCAGCGCCTGGCTACTTTTTATTTTTTAATGAAGTTATACATGCAGGTTTGTTAAGAAAACGAGCAGCTTCCCCTTGTCAACCCTCCCCACAAAACCCTCCCCATAACCTCTTCAGTGGATTAGTTGAACACTGGTTTCTGTATTTCTAAGCCCTGCCTCATGGGCCACTTATTGACTTTCTAGTTTGTTTGTTTGTTTGTTTTTAATTTGCTTCTGCCAGGCACAGGTCACCTCTGTAATCCCAGCTACTCAGGAGGCAGACATCAGAAGGATCACGGTTCAAAGCCAGCCAGGCAAATAGTTTGCAAGACCCCCATCTCAAAAAATCCATCATATAAAAGGGCTGGTGGAGTGGCTCAAGGTGTAGACCCTGAGTTCAAGCCCCAGTACCACACACACAAAAAAATTGCTTCCTTTTCATTGTTGATCATCCTCTCTGTTCCAGTGGACAGCCTTGCAGAAGTGTTTTTTGGACCCTGATTCTGACTGAGGCCAGCCCCAGCTTCCTGGTCCCTCGTCACCCCATGCCAAGCACCTGACAGCCCAACAGTGAGGAGGGCCCTGCCTCTGCCATCACACAGAGGGGTCCTAGGCAGAAATATCCCTGGTCCATCCCTCAAGTACTGGTGACCAGACCAGAAATCTTCAATCATGAATAAAACCAGTGATAGTGCCGGGTGTGGTAGTACACATCTGTAATCCCAGCACTCATGAGGCTGAGGGAGGAGGAGTGGGAGCTCCTGGCCAGCCTGGGCTGCTCTGTGAAACCCTGGCTCAAAAAAAACAAACAAACAAAAAAAAGAAGTGCGCATCTAACTGGGTCATTTTCAAATGCTCATTGATTTCCAGGTGTCAGGCATCAGGTCCTCTGTTAGGCACTGGGAAACTCTGAGTAGCAAGAAGAAAAACACAAAAGCACAAAAGTCAGTCTGTGACTTAGAGAGGCAGCGCCGGCCAAGCTTCGGCACTGACCTGGTGGTCAGGGCGTTCTCTCTCCTGCCCAACGCAGCCACGTGGGCAGATTCACAAATCACAGAGCCCAGATTCTGCTTCATGATGCTAATATTCATATCTTATTATAATGCACAGGTTGTACTTAATAAAATACAGCTGATGAGCTATCAAGTATATTTATTGCTATTTATGTGAACAACTTTCTTATTTATGTATAGATAAAATATACAAATGTGAATATATAGGTATTTCATTTGTATAATTCATATAAATACAAATACTGTCATATAAATATTATAAATGCATCATAAATATACAAGTATAATTACGTAGGTGTTTATGTTTGTCTATTATTTGTATTACATATTTATATTATAAACACATATGAATATTATTATATAAGTGATTTAAATGAATAAAATATGAATATAATATACAAATATGTACTTTCTCAGTTATGCACATAAATATAAATGCAAATATTTTATATGAACTTATGTTTAAATTCATTATTCATATGTAAGTAAAATGTAAAAATATGCAGATATTTACATTTTCCATCTATCATTCAAATAAAAATTAACATTTATTCAAGTATATAATATGATAGAACTATTCCATAATTTATGCAATATAAATGACATAACTTACACATTAATTTTATCTATTAAAATGATCACTTGTATTAATAGAAATAATATAAATACAATTGTTCTCATTGACAGTAGAAATATTAGTATTAATAATAAAATATGAGCAAAATAATAAAACATCTAAGTTTATAATATATGGTGTAAATAGCAGAACATGACGTTATTTGTAGTGTGATAATAAACAGGTTGTTAGCTGTCAATGTTACTTGCGTGGAACAATGTCTCTAATAGAACAATCTTAACTAAGACGCCGTGCCGTCCTTCCACTGCTGGGCGCGCGGGGGCGCTCGCGGTGCTCCAGGGCTGGGCCGTACTCAGGTCCCGCCCCAGATCTCCGATTGGCTGCACGCTGCGCGTCGTTGCCTGGCACCGCCCTCTCCCCGCCCCCGCGCGCCGGCGCCCCTCCCTCCGCCTTGGGCCGGCGGCTGTGCTTGTTGTTCAGCGGCGGCGGCCGAGCTCGGGTGCAACCTCGGGCCCGCCGCCGCCGGTGCGCGCGGCCATGGAGCTGGAAGTGCCGGACGAGGCGGAGAGCGCCGAGGCAGGGACCGTGACGGCAGAGGCGGCCTGGGCGGCGGAGAGCGGAGCGGCGGCAGGTAACGGTGCGGCCCTGCGACGCCCCCGTTAGCCCAAATGGGCCCGCCCGTCCCCCCCACCCCGGCGCAGTGGGCCCGCCCGGGCGCGGAGGGCACCCATAGCGGGCGGCCGGAGCGTTCCACTCGGGGGCGCGCGCGGGGGGCTCCGGTGCGACCTACGCTCGGCAGTGGGGGGGAAGGACGCTCCGCGCTGGCCAGGAGGCTGCGTTTGCCCCGCCCGGGGATGGGGGCTTGCGGCGCTCGGCCGGTTCCGCAGTCCTTGGGAGGCTCAGCCGGTCTGGGGGCGGGAGTGGGTGCAGGGCCTTGTGCTGGGATTGTGCGGGTGTAGCAAATCCCCTTGGGAAGCGTGCAGGGGAGAGGGGTCCTCATATCTAGGGGGACCCCAGTTTGGGAGGCAGGGCCGGTGATCTATCTCCTGCAGAGGGTGCATGGGGACCACGACTCAGCCGCTGTCATGGGCTGTGGGCGAGGGGCTTTTCTGAGTGTGTGGATGCTGGAGTGGTACTCCCATTCTAGCGGGGGACCATGCCTTCTACGCGCTGCATGGCGGGGTGTGTGTGTGTTACGGTGCCCCAAATGCCACCCCCTGCCTGGAGCCACCTCGCAGGGCTGCCCATGTTATGATTGTCACCTTCTGGGCCTTCAACCGCAGGCAGGTCTTGAAGTGCAGTGTCTGGAAGTGGGGGGGCTTTGATTTAGAGCAGCCTCCTGGCTGTGTCCTCTCTGGTTCTGGAAGTCCTCAGACCTGGGTATATTCGCTGACTGTTCCTTACCGTTCTAGACCTCAGTTTACCTCCCTGGTGTTTTGAGGTGCTGTCCGCATCTGGGCTGGACAAGCAGGTGCAGTAGGAGGCTGCCTTGGTAGCCTGCTGTCTTGTCTCCCCCTCCCCCAAGCCTTCTCCCTGAACCCTGAACTGGCCTAGCATGTAGGGGGCATAGCCAGCTTGTGCCCTTCCTTGGCTTGTCCCCCCCCCCCCGCCCCCAGCCTTCCTGTGGCTCCCTCCAGGCCTTCGTTCCGGAGGGTGGTGTGCAGAGCCAGAGACTGGAACACTTCCTTCTCTGTCGAGGTCATATGCTCCCAAATAGGAAGTTTCCCGATTTGCAAAACCCTGGGCTCCTCCAGAAGCTGTCTCTGCCAGGGTGGCTGTGTTTCTGTGGACACCCACACAGCATCCGTCATTCTCCTCCCAAAGCTTCCTTAGCAGGTGGGTGAGGAGGTGCTGGACTGCCCAGGAATTGGGAGAAATGTCTGGAGACAGGGAGAGTGAGTGAGAGAGCCAGTGAGTCCCCCAGGCTTTCCTTGGCTCCTTCTCTGCTGCCATCTGGAGCCGCCTGGTAGATGACCCTGTTTGTTCTCACGAGCCACCCGCCCTCCTTTGCTGGCACCTGTGCCCTGACCTGGCTGCACCAGGCATAGAGGAAGCTAGATGGACAGCAGACCATGGCTGGGATCCTTTCTCAGCCCCCGTCTTCTGCCCTCATCCCTGGCTGAGCTGCTCAAATACAAGGTAGCCACAGGGCAAACGTTTGTCTTATCTGGAACTTGGTCATCTGATTGGGGACAGATAGAGTGGCTGCGCTGAGCATAGCGGGGGCTTAGGGGATAAGGGATCTGTGACTGGCATTTGCAGAGACTGGACTCCACCAGCTGGTCATTCATTTCCCTTCCCGCTTCTCTTCCAGCCCAGCTTGTCCTGATAGAAGTCCCATTAACTGTGTGATTGTCCCCGCCTTTCCTGTGGTGCCCCTACAAATATACACATCATTGGTTCCATGTGCCAGGGTCTCCACCTTGGCGGTATTGACATTTGAGCCTGGAAAATTCTTTATTTTGAGGGGTGTCCTGGACACTGTGGGGTGTGGCACAGCATCCCTGGCCTCCACCCACTCTGGGCCCCTAGTTGTGATGACCATAAACATCCCCATATATCAGGTTCTCTTGAGGACAGCATCACCCTGGTGAGAACCACCAGGCTCTAGCTGCTATTTTGTGACTTGCTTGCCTTTTATTTGCAAAAATTTTGAGTTTTTTTTGTTCAGCCTCAGTATTACTTATTTATTTATTTAATTTATTTTTGCAGTACTGAAGTTTGAACTCAGGGCCTTGTGCTTACTAGGCACAAGGCAGACACTATACCTCTTGAGCCATGCCCCAGCCCCTTGTCCCACCTCGGAATCAGTTATTTGGAGAGAAATCCCAGAGTTGTATGGCTTGGCTTCTACTCCCAGCTCCCTGACTCTGGGGCGGGGGGGGGGGGGGCGCCGTGTGGCCTTCACCCATCCGAGCTTCAGTGTCTCTATCTGTAAAGTGGGGACTTTGTCCTTATCTACCTTGATCTGGGGCTAGTTCACCTGAGCCATTTTTTATTTTTCTTTTTTGGTGGCACTGGGGTTTGAACTCAGGGCTTCACACTTGCTAGGCAGATTCTCTACCACTTGAGCCACTCCCCCAGCCCTACACCAGAACCTTAAATGCCATGAATGAGTCAACCCTGGTGCTTAACGACTGTTAGCATCTATTTCCCTCCTGCTGCAGCCCTTGCCTTCAGGGAGCCACCCAGCCCCCAACTGAGGTGGATCGTGGTTTCTGCTGATTGGAAACCGTGGGGACAAGGGTGTCTGGAGTCCAGCACTCAGCATCCTGGCCCTGCGGTGGCTCAGTCAAGGGCAAGCAGAGTGAAGAGCTGCCCTGATGCTTCCCGGAAAGACTGGGGAGCTCTGTCCAGCAGGGACCCAAGAGAGCCGCCTGGGTCCCCACAGCACTGCCAGCCCCGGATGTTATCAGCCGTGGTCACGTCGGCAATCTGATGGGAGGCAAACGTTATCTCACCTGCATTTAGAATCTGGTTACTGTATAGGCTCTTGCTTCCCAGGCCTGGCCCAGAAAAGGCTGCCTGGCTGGTGTTC